>NC_138885.1:57643359-57785859 GCF_965194825.1 Balaenoptera physalus
TAAAATCTCTGCAGCTAATATGGGATTCAGAATTGGACGGTAAGTCGAGGATTATTTAGTCTGGCCTGTTGGCCTTTCTCTAAGTAGTTTTTTTTTTTTTTTGCTTCAATACAAATCTGAAACTTTTCATTTCATGACTATTTATGTGACCAGTTTCTACAGCTCGGTGTCTCCATCTTTATAAGACTAATTTTTGCTTTCATTTTCTCTCTTGCTTCTTTTTCAATATATTTCTTTCTGTACAGCTGTGTTTCCTTCTCTCCTTGTCTTTTTTTCCCTTCTTATTTTCTCCCTTCGGTTTGATGAACTTTAGGAAATTGGGGCTCAATTGCAAACCAGTGGAGAGAAAGGGAGCAGTTTCTTCTTCATTTTTACTATGATTTGGCTTCAAAATTTAGGTCATTTTGATTTTTTTTCTTTATTTTATGCTTTCAAAATGCACATTAGAGAAGACAGTGCTGCAACAAACACTGGTTTGAAATGAGTAACAATACAACTATTCTCATTAATCTCTAGAAACATGGGAGGCGTTCAGGTTATTAGATTGTTTCTTCTATAGTCAGTTTAAAAGGTAAAAGTTCAACAATATCATTTGCATAACCTACAGCATTCATTTACCTTGTAGATTCAAGTCATTGTTTTTGTATCTTTCTTTTTTCATTGAAGGGAATAAAAGAGATTACAAATAAAATAATAGGAATAATAAAAATAAGAAGAATCAAACTGAACATTAATTTTGAAATTTTATAGGTGTTTGGACTCGAAAGGACATTTGTTTGTTAAGGAAATCATCTAGAGAACGGCATAAAAATCTAGACTGGAGAGAGATAAGTTCGTAAGTTCTCAAATATGTCATCTGTAGACTAGTTTACTTTTTAACCTGTCAAATTTGCAAATACTGAACTCTAAACAAAAACTTTGATAATGAAATATAATAAAGAGGCATTTATCTTTTCTAAAAGGACAGAGAACAAAAGACAAATAATGGGTTCTTTTAATGCAGTTAATGTTTGACACAGATAGTTTGCTACAATTCTGCTTCAAAGATTAATTCAATCCATTCTTCTCTAATCATAACAAATAAAGCAGATACATATTTCTAAACTGTAACTTCTAACAATTTAGTATTTTATTGCCTTCTCCATTTTCAAAGAGGGTGTTATCAAATATCTCTTTGACTTTCTTGAATTTCTAAGTTTTCTAAAAGAGTACTTTATCTGAAGGGAAATTATCCTATTGACACTATGAATTTGCACACAAATGTATTTCAGCACAGACATGTGTCAATCACAGAGGACGTCATGATAAAAATGTCACCTCAGTTCCATTTCCCAATTAGAAAAGGAGTATCAATATGGTGACATTGGTTTAACGAACATGAATCTATGCTAAATGTCTGCTAGGCTTATCTCTATAATAAATACAAGCAATGCATTTGTAGTAAAACCAAAGCTTACTCTATTTCTTGGATCTTTATTAAAATACAGGCATATTATAAATGTTGATTGAAGAAATAACTAGAAATTTGATCTGATGTAATATGATGCAAATTAAGTTTAAACAGTTTGAACTTTGATATTTGAATGCATTGTCATATTTTGAATTTTTTTAATAAAAGTCCTAGGCAATAATAAACTGACAACCCGTGTCTAATTTCTCTTCTGAAACCCTTCTTTCCCCTTTCACCATTGACAAAGGATGCTTCTTAAGTTTATAGGGAATATACAGAATATACACAGCTTTGACTATAAATATTAATCATATAAAAGCTTGCTGGTTAAATTGAATCACAGGATATCATTAAAAGAACAATATTTCCAATTCTGGACACTTGGTAACACCCTAAATATGCCAAGCCTCATGTTGTATTAGCTATTTATTTTCTAATATGTTAGACATGTGATCATGTTTTAAAAATCAGCCGTATAAATGCCGGGAAACAAGGCATAGAGTCTTATATAATAACAAATAAGCCATATATGTATCTGCAATTTTTAAAAAGGTCAATTATAAAATTCAATATAGGTTTCCTGCACACAAACTTCTTGGCTAGGTACTAATAAAACTACTTAGAGGATATAACATCCAGACTTAGATTTGTTGTGCTTGCTCTTGGAGGCAAGAGGGAACACTGCTAAAATCCCTCTTCCTTCCATAATTTTATGATTCCACTTTGAAAGGAAGAACAAATTATATCTTTAAAAATGGGTCCAGGAGTCTCAAATAGGAGATAGGAGACTGGTGGCCTATGACAACGGTGGTGTTGTGGAGGTGAAAGTGACAAAAATACCTCCTTACATTCTTGACCAAAACCATCATCTATATCACCTTTTTTCTTTTCACAATAGTATGTGGTGGGGCTTAAGGAGATTAAAAGAATCCTCTAATTTTCATGTCTTTCTTTCTGTCTTGGGTTTTCTTGCCTGCTACCTGTTTGGTTTATGGATTGACAGTTTTGATAAGCAAACACCGTGTAAAACACATAGGATAGTTCTTTTAAAACAAATCAGTGGTTATGCAAGTCTAATAATCGTATTTACTTGTAATCATTAAATCATTTTAAAAAATCTATCTTTCTGCTGTTTTATTCAGTTTTCTCAACAAATTCTGAGCCCATAAAGTTAATCCTGCTGAAGTAAACATAAGTAACCATAACTTAATTTTTTCTGAAAACTTTTTGTTGCACACATATAGAAAGACTAGACTGCACATATACTAACACAATATGGTATATATCATAACTAATATACATATATGTGTACACACATACACAACACTCACACACAGACACCCACACACCTGTTAATTCACTGTTGAAATACCAGGGAGAAAGTCCTCTATCAGAGGCAATATAGCGTAGTGGTTTAGAGCACAGATCCTGAAGCCAGATTCCAAATCTTGAGTTCCTGGCTTTGCCACTACTAGTTGTATAACTTCAGACAAGTCTCTGGATTTCCATCTCCTCATTTGTAAATGACAATGACAATTTTACCAATCTCATGAAGTTTTGAGGATCAAAGAGTTTGGCAATATGAAGCACGTATAACAGCGCCTAGCTTATAGTAAGTGCCCAATAAATACTCTCTGTGATGCTAAGTATTATTATTGTTACTATTATTAATTATATCACTGTCTACCAGAAATAGAAGACAGAAGCACAGGTAAGGTTTAAATTATTTTTCATCTATCACTAGACACTTTGGTTTACAAATAAAAGAAGAGGTAGCCTAGCGCCAAATAATAAATACATGTGTTTCGAAGCAAGAAAGGAGGGACTCCTGTGGTATAATTTGAAGGATATAACCAAAGTTTTCTTACTCAAATTTGCCTCTCTATCTAGGTGAACTTCAGCAATTCACTTAAGCTTTCTGGGACTCCATTTCCTCACCTATAAAATGGAGAGATCGAAGTGGATGATTATTAAGCTCTTTCTAACTCAATGATATTTTCTTTGTTATTATTCAATAACAACTTACATTTTTACAAGATAATGCAAAGTTTTTAAATCCTCAACATATAAATGTCTGAAACAAGACATCTATACTCCTTAGTCTGCATTTTTCTTTCTTGAGTTTTAGCAAAGGACATAAGAGGAACAGTAGGGCTTACATAAAGGGAAAGTGACCAGACTGACAGAACATGGGGACATTATTTTGATGTAGAGATGAGGGCCCCTAAACACAAACTACACATGCATTGCATCAACCCCAAGGGCTGACAAGCATCCTGGGATGTGTAGAAATCTCCTAGCCAACTTATCAAAGAAAGAAGACAACAAGCAAAAACAGTTAAGTCTTCCATGATTCCTGCAATCCCACTCCTGGGCATATATCCGGAGAAAAACATGGTCCAAAAGGATACATGCACTCCAATGTACACTGCAGCATTGTTTACAATAGCCAAGACATGGAAGCAACCTAAACGTCCATCGACAGAGGAATGGATAAAGAAAATGTGGTACATATGTACAATGGATTATTACTCAGCCATTAAGAAGAATGAAATGACGCCATTTGCAGCAACATGGATGGACCTAGAGATTATCATACTGAGTGAAGTTAAGTCAGAGAGAAAGAGAAATAGTATGATATCGCTTGTGTGGAATCTAAAAAAAAATGATAAAAATGAACTTATTTACAAAACCGAAACAGACTCACAGACTTAGAGAATGAACTTATTGTTACCGAGGGGGGAGAAGGGTAGCGGGGAGGGATAGTTAGGGAGTTTGGGAATGGCATGTACCAACTGCTATATTTAAAATGGATAACCAAAAAGGACCTACTGTACAGCACAGGGAACTCTGCTCAATATTATGTAACAACCTAAACGGGAAAATAATTTGAAAAAGAATAAGTATATGTGTATGTATAACTGAATCACTTTGCTGTACACCTGAAACTAACACAACATTGTTAATCAACTATACTCCAATATAAAATAGAAAGCTTAAAATAAATAAATAAAATTCAAAAAAAAATTACGTCTTCTAGAACACTCACTGTGATCCTGAGAATCATAATAATTTCTTTCTAGCTGGAGCAAAACACTGAAACCAACAGAAGAAGGAACCAAGATCTTCTTTTTCAGGATGAAATTCAGTTGTGAAAAGTGTATTGCAAGAAGACTGGGAGTAGGGCTTCCCTGGTGGTGCAGTGGTTAAGAATCCACCTGCCAATGCAGGGGACACGGGTTCAAGCCCTGGTCCGGGAAGATCCCACATGCCATGGAGCAACTAAGCCCATGCGCCACAACTACTGAGCCTGCACTCTAGAGCTCACGAACCACAACTACTGAAGTCGGCGCACCTAGAGCCCGTGCTCCTCAACAAGAGAAGCCACTGCAATGAGAAGCCTGCGCACCGCAACAAAGAGTAGCCCCCGCTCACTACAACTAGAGAAAGCCTGCGCACAGCAACGAAGATCCAACACAGCCTAAAATATAATAAAATAAATAAATTTATATAAAAAAAAAAGACTGGGAGTAGAAAACATCCTGTGTTTTTGGTGAAGTGAAGACTCAAGCATCACCCCTGTATTAAAGCAGGCCTCATAGTGTGGATAGATCTGTCTTTCTGAATCATTTGAACTTTTTTCATTCTCTTGCTTTTAAGAACATGACCAAAATAGACGTAGAAGAGCATATGCATTTGTGATGACAGCTAAATATATGTCTTATCCTTTCCAGACACAGAACCTCTTATAAGGCAGAAACCTATACTTTGCAGAAAGTGAGGCACATCAAATGGCAGTAGTCTAGTGGCTAATTAAGCTGGGTGTCATGCCAACCTGGGTTTGAATTTGGCTATGCTGTATTTCCTACCTGTGTAGACAAGTCATCCTTTCCCTTAAAGACTCATTTACTCACCAACAAAATGGGAATAATGATAGGGTTGTTGTGACCTAATACTTATGAAAGGCTTAAAGTAGCTGGCAATGGGTATTCATTAGGAAGAATGGTAGCAGTATTATTAAACATTTTTAAACATGGAGCATTTCATTTTAGATGCAGAAGTATGGGTATAACAACCCTTCAATCTACTGGGAAAAGCAGTCAAACCACTTGTTTGCATTTATCAATGGTCTTAGGAAAGCCTGTACTCTCTCAAAACTATCTCAGCTTGCTGAAATGGAGGATTAAAATCAACAAGATGAAAGTTAATAGAGATAAATGTAAGTACTGCACAGGAGATTATTACAGGGGAGACTTGAGACTTTTCTTCATGTGAAAAAAACATGAGAATGGGACAAGACAGCAAACCCAGGATGTATTGATGAAGATACCGTGTCCAGATTAAGGAAGGTAACATCTAGCCATTTGAGGCATGAATAAAGTCTGAGGAAGACTTAGGCAGGAAAGAAGAAAAGAGATAAATGTGTAACAGTTTGCTATTATCCCTCAATAGTCAAAACAGTACCATATTCAAGTGGTAGTATACTAATTCTGTATCATTCTAGAGGCCATAACTTGAATCAAGGGAATTAAGAGGAGGCAGCTTTTGCCACATGTAAATTTAATAGTCAAGGTTTAGACTAAACTGCTGTAACAAAGAAACTTCAAAATACAGTGGCGATGGAAGGAGATGGAATGGTCAGTGGTAGGGAGGTGAGTTCTACTCTACAATGTTATCCAGGTATTTAAACTGGACAATCAACCCAGCCATCTCCAACACATGGCTCCAATCCCTAAATCTAAAGCTGTCTCTGCAGTTGTTGGCACATCCCAACTACCAGGATATTCAGGACAAACAGCTTTGTCTTTAAAGAGATGACCTGGAAGTTCCACATATTACTTTAGCTCACATCCCATTGGCCCAAACTTAATTGCATGGCCACATCTAACTGTAAGAGAAGTTTGGAAATGTGGTCTCCAGATACATAGTCATAAACCAGCCAAAAGTCAGTGTGTTGGGGTGGGAGTGAGTTGTGATCATTAATTAAAGAAGTGGAGAATAAACATAAAGAAGGGAGAAGTTAGAAGTTTCTGCCACAAGGAAGAATTATATAAACATTATAGCCATTCAGTACTAGAATTAGCAGTCTTATCAACCTATTGCACTTTCTTAGTATTCAGAGTTAGTCATGGATACAATAGAAAATATTCCTGAATTCAACAGTAGATGATACTATGTGGCAAATGTGGTTCCTTCTAACCCTGACATTTTGTAATTTTAAAATGGCACTTTCAACAAGCCCTATCTGCTTAACACACTGTTAGATGGAATTTGAAAGTGACTACTCTAAGCCCTGACGTCTCATTCCCCTTCTTGTATCATTAGGGTATATGGCTGCTATATCCTTAACTTCTGTCAGTGCAGATACTATATTTCATTCATCATCATAATTTAAAGGGTTACCTATTTTTAAGATAAACATAAATGAAATGTTAGTCAAATCTCAGACCTCAATTCAGCCATAACTCATAATATTATTCTTCTAATGCATTTTTTTCAGAAAGTTAGTAAAAAAAAAAAGTGGTAAAAAAAGTTAATAGATTATTTTGTAGCATATATTGGGGTTAAAAAATCTATAGCTACTGCCTTCTTTAACTATTAAGTTATATGAGTTATATTAAGGATCTATTATAAATATCTGTAATAAACCCTGATTTTTGCAAACAGGTGAAAGTTGCTTCCAAGTGAGATTATTCAACTTTTTTAGGGGTAATATGTGAAGGAAAAAATTAAACCTTAATCTTGGCTGAATCTTTCTGAACTGAAGTTGTGACCTTACCACAAAGACATGATTTAAGTCAACAAAATGGGGGCAGAGGGAGGAAATTAATCAAATTTGTCAGTTTCATTCTACTGGTTACTTCTTTCAAGTTTTGACCTAATCGTCCCATAAGCATATAGTCTCAGAAGGCTTACTTTATAATTTAAAATTAAACTTGGATTAAAACTACACTGTGTCTATATGACACTTTTGTGGGAATTAGAAAAGGTGGAGGATGCTTCCCCCAAAGCAATGGCATGTTCAGTTGAGAAAAGGCTGGATTTAGAGTTCCACCCAGACCTTCAACCAGTCTTTTTTGTGCAGTACACAAATGCACAACCTTCTGTAGCAGCTCTAAATCATTTTTTTAGTTGAGCAAAGAATTAAATTAAATGTAAAGCTTTTCTTCAAAGGGTTATGTTGTTTCTAATAGAGTACATTTACCCTCTTCTTCAGGTAAAATGGTAAATTGTGGCAAATAAACATGATTGTTGTCTGGATTCACTTTTCAAAATAACAGCAAATCCAATGAGAATTTCAAAATAACTCCTGAGTAGATTCTCTGTCTCCTTCAGAAGTTAGGGGAATCTTTACTCTCACTCAGACTTTATCTTTTAAAAATCAGATAAATGCTCATGAAATTTAAACTCTGGTAAACATTGGGAAACTTACCCTTAGTGACTATTTTGATTATTTTCTCACAATAAAAATTAATTTACTCACATAAATCCTTACCTTTCGTACACTGATAGACTGTATTGGGAGATGAATCAGATACATTTATGATTGAATTTCAAAAGCTACAAAACATGTGTGTATTTATGTATATGTATACACATGCACAACAGGAATTTCTTTCTCTTTAGAATAAGCAATGTTAGAGAAAATTTATTATTCAACTCCAGACTCAGACTTGAGTAATCTAAAAAGGACTTATTTGTAAATAACATAGACAAGTATTCAGGATTAAAATTAAATATTTTTCAGAATTTTTCAATCTGGCTGCAAATTAACACATTCATTTTTCCATTGTTTCAAGTAAAAATTATTGAAGTACTCATGAAAAATCATGCTTCATGTGTGATTAAACTGATTTATTTCTACTTCTAATTCCATTTACTTTAATAAAATGTTAACATTAAAAGAGAGATCAAGGCTTAAGATGCTGACAGGAAGTTTAGTTTTCAAGTAAAATCATGGGAATGGAGCACATGCTTGTCTACACCATGTTCACTGGCATTTACAGGGAGAAATTTGTGCAATGGGCAGGAAGATTATTGTTAACGCCTTCCAGAGATCATGAGGCTTGCATTTAACAAACATAACTTTATACTTTCCAAGGCCAACCTCTAGCTAGGAGTCAGGATATAGCCCCTTGGCAATTAGGCTGGGGACACGGGTTATTGACTGACATACCATGAAATACCACCAGGCCTTAGAAGGATAGCTTGCTGCAGAATGTGCTAACAGACACTTAATTGGGACAGTAAGATCTCCATGGCAAATTGTTATATGTAATTTACACCATTCATGTATCTGCTGCAAACACTCTAATAAAATAAGTTATTCTCTAGCACTGAGAAAAAGCACAAACTGCTATATTTTATATGAAGAGTGCAGAATTTATCTCTACCTATGGCCTTTGGAGTTTTGTTCCTTAGTCTTGCTTAGCAATCTTCATGACCAGTATTTGACTCCCATTCAATATTTAATGTACATACTGATTTTTTTTTTTAGCATTTCCGTTGTAAGACTTAGCCTGACAGCTCCTTCTCCACAGGATGCCTAAATGAGTGACACCCAACTGGCAGGGGGAAGTGGGTAATCAAAGTGTCTACAGAGCTCCTTTTATTTGCTTCTTACCCCATACCAACTCTTCCAGTTCGGTAATTGATGTCTTCTCTTGGTAACTTAGGAGAAGGAAAGGAAATGTACAGATGTGGTCATATTAACCCCTATCAAAACTCCTACTCTGATGTATTCTTAAGCTTATTTCTCACTTCTTATGGTGGAAGGAGGGAGTTTACACATGAAGTTCCTCCACCCTCTCTCTCAACCTTGTTGGCAGATTTACAGAAACAGCCAGGACTACCCCAACTGCAGACAGATTTCTCTCACCACTATAGAGCAGAACTGTCCCAAGTACTGAACTCAGAGAGTCAACAGCATCACATTGATCCTGCCTGAGGAGGGAAACCCATACCACCCCAGGGTCCACCCTAATGGGTCGGGCTCTCACTAACAGGGCCCCAGACCACAGACCGTTCCCTCTTTCTTCCTTTCTTATCAAGCTTTCCTACTATATCTCATATACCATTCAGGGTCTGATATTAGGTTTGTTGATATCAAAAATTTAATTCACACTACAGTCTTAGGAATTCACCATACTTTAAAAGTTTTATCTTTCCCCAGGGACATCAACATTTCAAGGAAGACTTTCAGGAATGCAAATTCCTCTACTTGTAACGCTGATGCAGATCCAGCAGTATACACACAGTATTTGGTTCTAAATCTAACTTTTCCTGTCCTAGGCTACGAGCTATGCCTAACCTGAGTGGTTTAAGAATCATTTATTTCACAAAAGTGCTTTGTATGTCTATTACTGCCTAAGCTTGAACTAGTTTCTGATGACTCAAAAGTGAATTATACAAGATTCATGAAATTTAAGGATTTCCCTGTCCCATGAGATACAGACTATAGATATATTATATATGTATTATTACAAGGCAGGCTATTATTACAACCTCTCTAATAACTCTTCCTGCACTAGTGAAATTGCTGGTTTACTTCTCTGCTCCTTGCCCACCCCCTGATGTCCTTGTGGGACAAGATTGTGTCTTACCCATCTTTGTAATTATACTTACCTAACTTCAGGATACAAAACACATTAGATAAGAAAGGAAGGTGTGGATAGAGAAACTGATACTCAGAGATGTTAAGGGCTTAGTCACAATGAAAATTTAGTAAGATCAGAAATGGGTTCAAATCTAAGTCCTTTGGCTCTAGGTAACATGCTCTTACCTCAACATCATTCGTCCATTGACATTCCTTTTAAGGAGTCAACCTGATAGCAATGTACATGTAAGCATGAATGCTAAGCACATACACCTACAGTCATTTCTAGTAATCTACAGATCACCTACGTGTTAATTATCTACTTCGTGGCTTATCTGTTAGAAATGATTGCTATCAGAGTGTCTTCCATTTGCCATCGAATACACCTCTGAACCTTTTACCCGATTATCGCTTGCACAGGAAATGTAGACCACTGAGATTCTAATATTACCCTAGGTGCAACATAATTTAAATAATAAATCTGATGCACTCCCCCATTGCCAACTGACAAAATTTAATATAAATGGTTCTTAAGAGATGCACCCCTGTATTACCACAGATAATTTAGTTTATTGTACTTACTTTGTTGTAACTTACATTCAGAGATTCTGTTTTGGGTAGGAGTATTTAAGGATATTGATGTGTACTTTTCTCTCTGAAGCTGCCCACCTCCAGGACATACTATATAACCTTCACTCTTGGAGGCTCAAAAATTCACATAATCTTAGAAGGTAAATCTGGGAAACGTAGCCCTCTCTATTCGAATTGCCATGATGCCGTTCTATGGAAAGGCTTGCTACTGACCTGCCAATAGTAAAGCTCCCAGGTGAGCAATAGCATCTTTCCAAACACAGAGAGCAAATTCAGACTTGTCACAAGTGGCCATTTAATCAGGAAACAATACTCTAGAGTTTAGACATCACTTATGTGATTTATTTTTCAATATGTAAGCTCTCAGGTATCACTGCAAAAGACCAACCACAACAAAACTATAAAATTAAACATACACACAAACACACACACAGAAATAAGCCTCTGGTGACTTTAAACAACCAAAAAAACTTTTTTTCCACTTCTTTCATCAAACTTTTTCCTATTCCATCCAAACGGAGAGCACCACAGGACATCGTGAAGGTAGTAGAGGTGTCACCAGCACAGTGCTGCTCTGAGAACCACTGGTACAGTCTTCATGAAGACTTATGAAGACACAAAGTCTTTTGTCCCTTCAGAATAAAAAGTCCAGTGCACGTGACAATGAACCTGTCATTTGAAACCTTGAGGGTTTTAATTTTATACATAATGGAGTTTGGAAATGAACCTATTGTACAGTTTTGCTCAGAATTCAGATTTATATTATGTACTCCTACAGATGCCCTAAAATGTACTCAAGTAGCAGGGTGTTGATGACATATACTAAAGTGGCAATTCTAATTGCTATCTGTATTGTGTAAACTACTTTAGCAAGCTAATCCAGGAACCCCTTTTCATTCAGTGCTAAAGACAAGCAGTTAAACATATATAGTAGCCCACCTGGTTAATCATCATCTTGCTCTCACTGAGAACAGTCATGTTTCTCAAGACAAGCATATGCAAATTTGGGGTGGGGAGAGAGAAAGAAAGAGAAAGAGAAAAGTATATTCAAGGTTTTCTAAGGCAATATATTTAAGATAATTGCCCTCCTATTACCTGGTTCTGAAAATTACAGTGCAAAGACTAAATAACCCCAATATATACCACATATATATATATATAAAATAATCACATACAGCAAATATATCCTTAATTGAGGGAACAGAACAAGTAGGGTACCTGACCATAAAAAAGACAAGATAAGAAATATTAATCAAGCAGCATTTAACCTCCATTTACATCAACTGCCTGTAGAAGCACCCCCAAAACTAATATTTTAGCAATCTATAACTAAAGGCTTCAATGTCAATTTATCTCTTTATTTTTAATGTAACATTTGTTCAATGTACGGAACTAATTTCTTTTTTTTAAATCTTTATTGGAGTATAATTGTTTTACAATGTTGTGTTAGTTGCTGCTGTATACATATATCCCCATATCCCATCCTTCTTGCGTGTCTCTCCCACTCTCCCTCCCTATCCCACCCCGTCACGTAGTCACAAAGCACCGAGCTGATCTCCCTGTGCTATGAGGCTGCTTCCCACTAGCTATCTATTTTACATTTGGTAGTGTGTATATGTCAATGTTACTCCCTAACTTCGTCCCAGCTTACCCTTCTCCCTCCCCGTGTCAAGTCCATTCTCTACGACTGCATCTTTCTTCCTGACCTGCCCCTAGGTTCGTCAGAACCTTTTTTTTTTTTTTAGATTCCATATATATGTGTTAGCATACGGTATTTGTTTTTCTCTCTCTGACTTACTTCACTCTGTATGACAGACTCTAGGTCCATCCACCTTACTACAAATAACTCAATTTTGTTTCTTTTTATGCCTGAGTAATATTCCATTGTATATATGGGCCACATCTTCTTTATCCATTCATCTGATGATGGACACTTAGGTTGCTTCCATGTCCTGGCTATTGTAAATAGAGTTGCAGTGAACACTGTGGTACATGACTCTTTTTGAATTATGGTTTTCTCAGGGTATATGCCCAGAAGTGCGATTGCTGGGTCATATGGTAGTTCTATTTTTCGTTTTTTAAGGACCCTCCATACTGTTCTCCATAGTGACTGTATCAATTTACATTCTCACCAACAGTGCAGAAGGGTTCCCTTTTCTCCACACCCTCTCCAGCATTTGTTGTTTGTAGATCTTTTGATGATGGCTGTTCTGACTGGTGTGAGGTGATACCTCATTGTAGTTTTGATTTGCATTTCTCTAATGATTAGTGATGTTGAGCATTCTTTCATGTGTTTGCTGGCAATCTCTATATCTTATTTGGAGAAATGTCTCTTTAGATCTTCTGCTCATTTCTGAATTGGATTGCTTGTTTTTTTGATAATGAGCTACATGAGCTGCTTGTATATTTTGGAGATGAATCCTTTGTCAGTTGCTTTGTTTGCAAATATTTTCTCCCATTCTGAGGGTTGTCTTTTCGTCTTGTTTATGGTTTCCTTTGCTGTGCAAAAGTTTTTAAGTTTCAATAGGTCCCATTTGTTTATTTTTGTTTTTATTTCCATTTCTCTAGGAGGTGGGTCAAAAAGAATCTTGCTGTGATTTATGTCAGAGAGTGTTCTTCCTATGTTTTCCTCTAAGAGTTTCATAGTGTCTGGCCTTACATTTAGGTCTTTAATCCATTTTGAGTTTATTTTTGAGTATGGTGTTAAGGAGTGTTCTAATTTCATTCTTTTACATGTAGCTGTCTAGTATTACCAGCACCACTTAGTGAAGAGGCTGTCTTTTCTGCATTGTATATTCTTGCCTCCTTTATCAAAGATAAGGTGGCCATATGTACATGGGTTTATCTCTGGGCTTTCTATGCTGTTCCATTGATCTATATTTCTGTTTATGTGCCAGTACCATACTGTCTTGATTACTGTAGCTTTGTAGTATAGTCTGAAGTCCAGGAGCCTGATTCCTCCAGATCCGTTTTTCTCTCTCAAGATTGCTTTGGCTATTCGGGGTCTTTTGTGTTTCCATACAAATTGTGAAATTTTTTGCTCTAGTTCTGTGAAAAATGCCCTTGGTAGTTTGATAGGGATTGCAATGAATCTGTAGATTGCTTTAGGTACTATAGTCATTTTCACAATGTTGATTCTTCCAATCCAAGAACATGGTATATCTCTCCATCTGTTTATATCATCTTTAATTTCTTTCATCAGTGTCTTATAGTTTTCTGCATACAGGTCTTTTGTCTCCTTAGGTAGGTTTATTCCTAAGTATTTTATTCTTTTTGTTGCAGTGGTAATTGGGATTGTTTCCTTAATTTCTCTTTCAGATTTTTCATCATTAGTGTATAGGAATGCAAGAGATTTCTGTGCATTAATTTTGTATCCTGCTACTTTACCAAATTCATTGATTAGCTCCAGTAGTTTTCTGGTAGCATCTTTTGGATTCTCTATGTATAGTATCATGTCATCTGCAAACAGTGACAGCTTAATTTCTTCTTTTCCGATTTGGTTTCCTTTTATTTCTTTTTCTTCTCTGATTGCTGTGGCTAAAACTTCGAAAACTATGCTGAATAACAGTGGTGAGAGTGGGCATCCTTATCTTGTTCCTGATTTTAGAGGAAATGGTTTCAGTTTTTCTCCATTGAGACGACGTTGGCTGTGGGTTTGTCATATATGGCCTTTATTATGTTGAGGTAAGTTCCCTCTATGCCTACTTATTGGAGAGTTTTTATCATAAATGGGTGTTGAATTTTGTCTAAAGCTTTTTCTGCATCTATTGAGATGATCATATGGTTTTTATCCTTCAGTTTGTTAATATGGTGTATCACATTGATTGATTTGCATATATTGAAGAATCCTTGCATTCCTGGGATAAACCCCACTTGATCATGGTGTATGATCCTTTTAATGTGCTGTTGGATTCTGTTTACTAGTATTTTGCTGAGGATTTTTGCATCTATGTTCATCAGTGATATTGATTTGTAGTTTTCTTTTTTTGTGACATCTTTTTCTGGTTTTGGTGTCAGGGTGATGGTGGCCTCGTAAAATGACTTTGCAAGTGTTCCTCCCTCTGCTATATTTTGGAAGAGTTTGAGAAGGATAGGTGTTAGCTCTTCTCTAAATGTTTGATAGAATTTTTCTGTGAAGCCATGTGGTCCTGGGCTTTTGTTTGTTGGAAGATTTTTATTCACAGTTTCAATTTCAGTGCTTGTGATTCGTCTGTTTACATTTTCTATTTCTTCCTGGTTCAGTCTCAGAAGGTTGTGCTTTTCTCAGAATGTGTCCATTTCTTCCACGTTGTCCATTTTATTGGCATATAGTTGCTTGTAGTAATTTCTCAATGGTTCATTGTATTTCTGCAGTATCAGATGTTACTTCTCCTTTTTCATTTCTAATTCTATTGATTTGAGTCTTCTCCTTTTTCTTATGAGTCTGGCTAGTGGTTTATCAATTTTGTTTACCTTCTCAAAGAACAAGCTTTTAGTTTTATTGATCTGTGCTATTGTTTCCTTCATTTCTTTTTCATTTATTTTTGATCTGATCTTTATGATTTTTTTCCTTCTGCTAACTGGGTTTCTTTTGTTCTTCTTTCTCTAATTGCTTTAGGTGTAAGGTTAGGTTGTTTATTTGAGATGTTTCTTGTTTCTTGAAGTAGGACTGTATTGCTATAAACTTCCCTCTTAGAACTGTTTTTGCTGCATCCCATAGGTTGTGGTTCATCATGTTTTCATTGTCATTTGTTTCTAGGTATTTTTTGATTTCCTCTTTGATTTCTTCAGTGATCTCTTGGTTATTCAGTAGCATATTGTTTAGCCTCCATGTGTTTGTTTCTTTTACAGTTTTTTTTCCTGTAATTGCTATCTAGTCTCATAGTGCTGTGGTCAGAAAAGATACTTGATTCAATTTCAATTTTCTTAAATTTACCAAAGTTTGATTTGTGACCCAAGATATGCTCTATCCTGGAGAATGTTCTATGAGCATTTGAGAAGAAAGTGTATTCTGTTGTTTTTGGATGAAATGTCCTATAAATATCAATGAAGTCCGTCTTGTTTAATATATCATTTAAAGCTTGTGTTTCCTTATTTATTTTCATTTTGGATGATCTGTCCATTGGTGAAAGTGGGGTGTTAAAGTCCTCTACTATGATTCTGTTACTGTCAATTTCCCATTTTATGGCTGTTAGCATTTGCTTTAAGTATTGAGGTGCTCCTGTTATATCTTTACAATTGTTAAAAATATTTAAAATTGTTATAATATTTACAATTGTTATATCTTCTTCTTGGATTGATCCCTTGACCATTATGTAGTATCCTTCTTTGTCTCTTGTAATAGTCTTTATTTTAAAGTCTATTTTGTCTGATATGAGAATTGCTACTCCAGCTTTCTTTTGATTTCCATTTGCATGGAATATCTTTTTCCATCCCCTCACTTTCAGTCTGTATATGTCCCTAGGTCTGAAGTGGGTCTCTTGTAGACAGCATATATACAGGTCTTGTTTTTGTATCTCTTCAGCCAGTCTATGGCTTTTGGTTGGCGCACTTATTCCATTTACATTTAAGGTAATTATCGATATGTATGTTCCTATTACCATTGTCTTAATTGTTTGGGGTTTGTTATTGTAGGTCTTTTCCTTCTCTTATGTTTCCTGCCTAGAGAAGTTCCTTTAGCATTTGTTGTAAAGCTGGTTTGGTGGTGCTGAATTCTCTCAGCTTTTGCTTGTCTGTAAAGGTTTTAATTTCTCCATCAAATCTGAATAAGATCCTTGCTGGGTAGAGTAATTGGTTGTTGGTTTCCCTTTCATCACTTTAAAGATGTCCTGCCACTCTCTTCTGGCTTGCAGAGTTTCTGCTGAAAGATCAGCTGTTAACCTTATGGGGATTCCCTTGTATGTTATTTGTTGTTTTTCCCTTGCTGCTTTTAATATTTTTTCTTTGAATTTAATTTTTGATAGTTTGATTAATACGTGTCTTGGTTTGCTTCTCCTTGGATTTATCCTGTATGGGACTCTGTGTGCTTCCTGGACTTGACTATTTCCTTTCCCTTGTTAGGGAAGTTTTCAACTATAATCTCTTCAAATATTTTCTCAGACCCTTTTTCTCTTCTTCTTCTGGGACCCCTATAATTAGAATGCTGTTGCGTTTAATGTTGTCCCAGAGTTCTCTGAGACTGTCCTCAATTCTTTTCATTCTTTTTTCTTTATTCTGCTCTGCAGTAGTTATTTCCACTATTTTATCTTCCAGGTCACTTATCCGTTCTTCTGCCTCAGTTATTCTGCTGTTGATTCCTTCTAGAGAATTTTTCATTTCATTTATTGTGTTGTTCATCATTGTTTGTTTGCTCTTTAGTTCTTCTAGGACCTTGTTAAATGTTTCTTGTATTTTCTCCATTCTATTTCTAAGATTTTGGATCATCTTCACTATCATTACTCTGAATTCTTTTTCAGGTAGACTGACTATTTCCTCTTCAGTTGTTTGGTCTGGTGGAGTTTTACCTTGCTCCTTCATCTGCTGTGTGTTTCTCTGTCTTCTCATTTTGCTTAACTTACTGTATTTGGGGTCTCCTTTTTGCAGGCTGCAGGTTCATAGTTCCCATTGTTTTTGGTGTCTGCCCCCAGTGGGTAAGGTTGTTTCAGTGGCTTGTGTACGCTTCCTGGCGGAGGGAACTGGTGCCTGTGTTCTGCTGCATGGGGCTGGATCTTGTCTTTCTGGTGGGCAGGGCTGCATCTGGTGGTGTGTTTTGGGGTGTCCATGAACTTACTATGATTTTAGGCAGCCTCTCTGCTAATGGGTGTGGTTGTGTTCCTGTCTTGCTAGTTGTTTGACATGGGGCATCCAGCCCTGGAGCTTCCTGGCCGTTGGGTGGAGCTGGGTCTTAGCGTTGAGACAGAGATCTCTGGGAGAGCTCTTGCCAATTGATATTACAGGGGTCCGGGAGGTCTCTGGTGGTCCAGTGTCCTGAACTCGGCTCTCCCACCTCAGAGGCTCAGGCCTGACACCAGGCCAGAGCACCAAGACCCTGTCAGCCACATGGCTCAGAAGAAGAGTCAGAAAAAAAGAAAGAGAAAAAAATAAAAAAATAAAATAAAATAAACACAATAAAATCATTAAAATCAAAAAGTAAGTAAAAAAAGAAGAGAGCACCCAAACCAATAAACAAATCCACCAATGATAGCAATCGCTAAAAACTATGCTAAGATAAACATAAAAATCAGAAACAAGTCAGTCGCAGACAGCAAACCCCAAGTCTACAGTTGCTCCCAAAGTCCACCACCTCAATTTTGGGATGATTCGTTGTCTATTCAGGTATTCCACAGATGCAGGGTACATCAAGTTGATTGTGGAGATTTAATCCGCTGCTCCTGAGGCTGCTGGGAGAGATTTCCCTTTCTCTTCTTTGTTTGCACAGCTCCTGGGGTTCAGCTTTGGTTTTGGCCCCACCTCTGCGTGTAGGTTGCCCTCAGCTTTCTGTTCTGCCCAGACATGATGGGGTTAAAGCAGCAGCTGATTAGGGGGCTCTGGCTCAGTCTTGCTGGGAGGAAGGAGGGGTATGGTAGTTATAATTGGAATGTGCAGCTAGCCTGTGGTGGCAGAGGCCAGTGTGACGTTGCACCAGCCTGAAGTGCACCGTGTGTTCTCCCGGGGAAGTTTTCCCTGGATCACGGGACCCTGGCAGTGGCGGGCTGCACAGTCTCCCAGGGAGGGGGGGCATGTGGATAGTGACCTTGTGCTTGCATACACAAGGATTGCATACACCAAGGATTCTTGGTGGCTGCAGTAACAGCATTAGTGTTTCATGCCTAACTCTGCTGTCCGCACTGATAGCCACGGCTTGCACCTCTCTCTGGAGCTCGATTAGGTGGTGCTCTGTCTTCTGTGGGCAGACAGGGAAGGAATTCCCTCTCCTTGTGCACCCCAAAACAATGGTCTCTTGCCTCTTAGGCAGGTCCAGAGTTTTTTCTGGACTCCCTCACAGCTACCTGTGGCGCACTAGCCCCCTTCAGGCTGTGTTCATGCAGCCAACCCCAGTCCTCTCCCTGGGGTCCGACCTCCGAAGCCCGAGCCTCAGGTCCCAGCCCCCACCCGCCCCAGTGGGTGAGCAGACAAGCCTCTCAGGCTGGTGAGTGCTGGTTGGCACTGATCCTCTGTGCGGGAATTTCTCTGCTTTGCCCTCTGCACTCCTGTTGCTGTGCTCTCCTCCATGGTTCCAACGCTTCCCTCCCACCCGCCCTCCATCTCTGCCAGTGAAGGGGCTTCCTAGTGTGTGGAAACTTTTCCTCCTTCACAGCTCCCACCCAGAGGTGCAGGTTCCGTCCCTATTCTTTTGTCTCTTTTTTTTCTTTTGCCCTACCCAGGTACGTGGGGATTTTCTTGCCTTTTGGAAAGTCTGAGGTCTTCTTCCAGCGTTCACTAGGTGTTCTGTAGAAGCTGTTCCACATGTAGATGTATTTTTGATGTATTTGTGGGGAGGAAGGTGATCTCCACGTCTTACTCCTCCACTATCTTGAAGGCCCCCCTCTACGGAACTAATTTTTTATTTCTCCATTTCATGTTTGCAGAAAAGATCCAGTGCAGCATTTCAGAATTTGGTTTGCCTCTGCCACACTGGAGTTACCCAAGCCAACATATTCAGCATAGCACAGTGTTTTAATGTAATGATATACCACTGCTTCTAGACCCAGCAATAAGATGAAAATCCAAGAACAGGCATAAAACACCCATGAAGAAATGACAGAGCTTGAAGTCAGCTTGAATAATTTCTGAGTCATAAATTCATGAAAGCGTAGGGAGGAAAAAAGAGAAAAGGAGAAGCAAGGAGGAGGGGGAAAAGGGCAAGTGAGTGGCTCATTCTACCCAACTCAAACACTGAATTTAGGAGCTTTATGCACATTCCTATTTCTTATTCACAGGACTCCAGTATATATCAACTGACCCACAATCATGGATGCATTAGAAGCTCTGCCTCAATTGTGTTGAGAGGGTAGAGTGTGCCCAGTTTGGTAATCATGCGTTTTTCACTTTGGCTACATATGTATGTGTATGTGCACAGTTGTGCATAACAGATAGCGGTGCATGTTTTGCACCATTCACACTGGCTTCCTTCAGACTTCATTTTCCTTCCCCAGATATCTGCTGCCTGTCTTTTCTCCTGCAGAACATCATGATTTGATGGGAACTCTGTAAATCTGTATTAGTGCCTGGGATACACACTTTTCTCCTAACACCCTCAAGACAGCTGAGATCAGCACTTCTGTCAATAGTTTCCAGGTATGACCTCTGGGGAACTAGGCTACCCCTGGAATTTACTTTTCCTCACAGACGAATAAAGCTTGAGGAATACCACAAAACACATCCTTTCTGATTAGCACATCCAGATAGAAACTCTCATATCTTTGACCACTCCTTTCCTTTTTGTCAATATTTAAATTGGAATTTAGAATGGGTATGCTGCTAAAAATCTGGAATTTTTTAAATTAAAAAATTGGAAATATAATGATACACCACCATACACATCTAAGGAAAAATGCCTGCCTGATGGACAAATGTGATGTTCCCGTTGGCATGCCTGGCTGGTGGTCCTTTGTACTACTATGCATATAATGTGCTCAGAGGGCCTGTCATGTCCCCCTCCAGACTGTAAACCTTGGCAGCTGAAGGCACACACAGCATCCAGAACATGGGAGGCTTTCAATAAACGTCTATTGAATTAATTGGAAACATGAGGAGTCTCTTTAAATATTGGGGGTCTGACTCCACCTTTCTTGACTATGTTTATTACTTTTACTTAGGAATATCTAAGAAGATATACCTTTCCATCCTAAGAACTGGATGAGTGTCAGGGAAGAAAAATCAATAGAGAGAAAAGAGAATTCTACAACCAATTCCATGCCCCTGACTTTGAACCCTACAGATTCCTAAAAAGTAGGCAGTGTATTGGGAGCCGGCTACCTCCATTTTGATCTGCAAGCTTAGTTTTAATATTAACTACTATGGCAGACATTAAAAAGACCCAAGAAGCACAAAGTATCTGCAGAGCTAAGCAGCAGTACTCCTTGTACCCAAGGTGAACTTTCTCTATACAGGTATTTGTATACTGGATTTACCTCTGAAGTTAAGCTAGATAGGGGAGTAAAAGGGAAACTAGATATCTGAACAACTATTACTTGGTGAGTGGAAGTTGGAGCAATTATAAACAAGCAGAAGAAAACCCAGGTATTAAAGTGCCTTTAAGTATAGTTTGAAATTGTGTAGTAAGCACCCTAGGGTCAGCACAGCTTTCTGGAATGAAGCATGTCTCTGAACAAAAACTTTTCTGTAACTTATATTCTGTATACCTGCATGTTTTATTTTTGATACAGCACTGTTGGTAAAGAGTTCTGAAAGGCATAAGAAGCATTAAATAATGCTACACAATGAAAGACTAGATGGCAATTAGAATGTCCAAGTTTGTCATTTTTGCTTTAAAAGGAACGTTAGAAATATGATTTCTGTAATGATCTCATTTTCTGAAAGGAATCCGATTGCAGACAAAGGAGTGTTCGTCTAGAAGTTAGGGATGTATAGCTTGAGAAATATTGATTTATAGTGAATACTTAGAATCACATTAACCATTGTTCTCCTGGAAATACCAAGTTAGTTATTTATAAACAGCCTGATCTCACGATCAGGTTCAATATCCAGGGCTCACTTCTGTTTTTTGGTGACCTTCTACATCAATAGCTATTCAAATGTTCAGGTGGCTTCCATTTTAGGTTTTATTTATTTTGGTTTACATTTTTTCTCCTTCATAATAGGGCACAAGGTCCTTCCTACCTGCATTGTTCCACAAAGGTTATCCAGCGCACATTAGAAGCATGTGGCCCGTGAGCCAAATATAGCACATGACTGTGTTTGTTTTGGCTCCAGGTATTTGAAATGTATGGATTTCTTTAGATATGGATATGTTTTCCAGTTTGCAAGAGTTCTTACCACTCCCTAATGTTCTTACCTGCATATTTACAATTAACTTCTTGGTCTCTGTAGACACTTGATTGGAAAGCTCTAGCCTAGAACCTAGGCTTCCCCTGATGCAAGAAATATTCCTTATTCCATGCTATTCTTTACTTCACACTGTTCTTGTACTTCACTTTGATTCAATTTAGCACTAAATTTTCACAGGCATTCATTCATTGTTTGTTGAGCTTCTTCTAAATGCCGAGTACTGTCCTGGGCACTGGTGACAGCAGTGTCTACTGGTGATACATCATGCCCGCTCTCACAGAGCTTTTATTCTTGTTGGGGATAAGAGGGCACATGGACAATAAATAAATACTTTTAGGTGGTGGTAAGTATTATGTAAAGAAAAATAAAGCAGAGAAAGGAGGTCGAGCATGACAGGGGATGTTATTTTCAACAGGGTATTAGGAACATTCTCTCTGATGAGGTAACATCTTAGCACACACCTGAGTAAAGTCATAGGATAAACCACACGGATATCTGTGGGAAGAACTTCCCAAGCAAACACAGGTCTCCTCCTAGAAAGAGCTCTATCTTTATACAGGTAAAAGCTTCTAACTCTAGCACACTCTTTTGGTTTCCTCAGCTGAGTATAGAAGACAATTGCTAGTGGTTTTCTACTTAATTCTGTCACTACTTTTTACACATAGTTTTTTAAAACCAAGTGGAAAATAAATCAGTAATTTTCAAACTCTTCCTTCACTATTACAACTTGACCTGATGCTTCTGTTATCACTGAAACAATAATAGATGATAATAGAAAGTTGCTACTATAAAGGAAAGTGTCTATTGAAAAAGCTGCTTTTAGAAAACTCTCCCACCAAATATCCCAAGGTTACTTCAAACAGCAACAACAATGACTAACAAACAATGGCATGATTATGTAAAAAAGAATCATATTACTTTTGCGAGTACCTTTTAAATAATAGAAGAAATGAACATTCTACTTACTTTTTAAAAAAGAGTAAGTAATGGTTGTAAATGAGTAATTAAGGAAGCATAATCTTTGTTTTTTAAGGTAGCAATAATTTTAGAATTCTAAAGAGATCTGAGAAATTATTTATATCAATTCCTTCTTTTAAACTATAAGAAAACTAAAGCTCTGAGGGATGAAGTGGCTTGTCCAAGGACAAAGAGCCATTTACTGGTCAAACTAGAACCTGAACCCAAGGTTCCTAATTTTTAGACTGGTACTCTTATTACACTGTATATATCACATTGCACTAGTGAATTTAAAAAATCAAAAACTACTATTGAGGCTCATTATTTTCCATGCTGTCAGCCAACACCCAATGACTGCAATAAGTTAGATATTTTCTTAGTGTATCCACTATGCCCTCCACTCCTTGACTACCAGAACGTGAAAGCATGTTCTATCAGGAAGGCTAATTTGTACCTCTCTATGTCAAACACCCCAAACCCCAGTTTATGGTTATGAAGGGCAAGATTAATTTAGGAATTTCACAGATGCTTTAGAAAGGCATTAGTGGGGCCTCTTGGATCAGAAAAAAAAGATGTCTAAGTAACAACACTCAATACAGTAGAGTCTAAATCCTGTTCTGGATCTTTGCAGATGGCGATCATGGGAAAGAGGAACCCAAGCACGCTGGCTCAGTTTATGCAGAATCACTGGATTGATAAATCCATTCCAATCTCCATCTTGTATATGTCTAATATGCCAGTTTACCACTGCAAGAATAGTAATTGGTGATTTCTTTGCTCATATTCTTACTTTTAAGTGAAAAAACATATCTAAGAATTAATACCTTAAAAATAAATTAGTTGAGAGTAGTTATAAAAACAGCAATGGGGCTTCCCTGGTGGCGCAGTGGTTGAGAATCTGCCTGCCAATGCAGGGGACACGGGTTCAAGCCCTGGTCTGGGAAGATCCCACATGCCACAGAGCAGCTAGGCCCATGAGCCACAGTTGCTGAGCCTGCGCGTCTGGAGCCTGTGCTCCGCAACAAGAGAGGCCGCGATAGTGAGAGGCCGGCGCACCGCGATGAAGAGTGGCCCCCACTTGCCGCAACTAGAGAAAGCCCTCGCACAAAAACGAAGACCCAACACAGCCATAAATAAATAAATAAATAAATAAATAAGTAAATAAATAAATAAAATTTTTAAAAAATGCCTTGCTAAAAATAACCTTTCCTACAGTAGAAAATATTAAAAAAAAAAAAAACAGCAATATAGAAATAATTTTAAATAATTCTTCAAATTAATTTGATTTTCAAGATTAACCTAAACCTAAAATAACTTAATCACTTTTTTGCTTACACCTAAAATTAAATTATTGGTCATTAAAAATTCCTATCACCAAGATATTAAAATATGCTATGTATTTTACTGTCAACATAATAGTATGCTATTATTTTTTGCATATTTCCTATTAATAACATAAATCATCCAAACCATCAGTTTCAATATCTATATAGTAAACTCATAGAAATGTATCAGTTGTGGATCTTGGTGTAGGTTCAACTCAATTCAATGGATACATATTGAGCATCTACTATATGCTAAGAAGATAATCAAAATACAATTAAGAAATGATCCCTGAACTCAAAGAAGTTAGATTTAACTTAGAGTTTCAGTTAGCTGTCAGAGGCCTGATAATTTTTTATTTGTTCATATTTTATTTAGATTGTAGTAAATGTCATCCATCCAGAACTAATCCAACAGCCAAGGCCTTATGCTTTAGGTGTATGCTATGGACGTGTATAATCCCAATCATCTGAAGAAAGTGAAACATGCTATATCCCGAGGAGGACATTTGGAGGGGAAGTTTTGGCTTACACATAGCAGGCTCTCAATAAAATTCTGATGATTGAACAGTAACTCAATTCTTCTGTTCCAACTTGGGAACCAAGGAAGACATCTCCCACAATGAAACCCTTTAAGAGTATCGGGAATCTCCATGCTGTACCCTCTCTGACACTTCACACCACCAGGCTCTGTCACAGTCATGGCCAGGGATTCTGAAAATTCAGTGCTACAGAAGGGACTAAGAAGGCAACAGGATTATGTGAAGTTTCTGACAGCAGTGAAATCGAAAGCACTTGGCCATTGTATATAAGAGGCATTTGAAATCAGACATTGCTAATTTGGGAATGGTCTGAATACATATTGTGCGAATACTCATAAGGTTCACGTTAAGTTTTAGTGCATAACCTTTATCCTCTGTAAATCCTGAGACGCAAAACATTACAACTTGATTTATTCTAGAAATTGAATCGTCAGAAAAAACAATCAACTCTTTCTCAATTTCTGAAGGAAAGCATTGTAACATTTACAGAACTTTTAGATTAAATAAACAAAGCTTAGTTTTGAATATATTTTTAAAACCAAAAAGGCAAAAACCTTTAAGAAATTTATGGAATCATCTTAAATTGAAAAATTGGATGGAACAGAGATGAAATATCCAGTAATGTTCTTTTGTCCCAAAGAACTTTCTTTTAAAGAATTTGTGGTTTGCGGAAGGGAATATAATTTATCACTCCCAAATAATTGCTTTACTTTGTTAAAAATCTATACATCTTTATTTTGATATTTCTAATGGCAACATATATAATATATATTGATAGTTTGTATTCCATTAATAATAAAATCTAAAAGAAATCTATTCAAATAAAAAAGCTATAAAATTTTTTCTAAATCTAATAATGGCTTACGGATTCTGAGCTATAGCAAATATCCTGAAATTTTAGGTCAATGATATGAATATTCAATTAAAATTTGTAATAATGAGATATAGCCAAATGTATCCTGCAAGGACACCAGATGTTTGAACATAAATAGACAAAAATTCAGATATACTGTATTTAAAATATTAATTCAAATATAATATGAAATAATATAAAATATTAAAACTTGTTGGAGTCTACAGTCCAGCTCCTTTACTTTAAAATTGAAGAAACAGAAGCCAGATAATTTCTTTCATTCACCTTTACAAGATTGCACAGTTGGCTAGCAGAATATAACTCAGTTTTTGCTGATGCTTACCACTAAACTGTGCTATCTCTAATTAGGGTACTGGGTTTTTAAATTATTTTTAAATTATAGTGAACTACTGATTAGGCTATACCTTATTAAAAATGAGAACACCTACTTAGACTTTTCCAATAAGAATTTTTTAAGCAAAATAGGTATCAGCAGTTAAGAGCAAGAAACTGCCAAAAAAAGGCAAAAAGAAAAAATCTGCTTCAGTATTTTGACCAATTCTGGACTTCTCAATAATTTAGCATTTTGTCACCCAATTTAGACATTCTATCCAGTGATGCTAAATCCAGTTAGAAACAATGATGATCAGTGAGGAGAAAATCCTCAATACTGATCAAGACAGGATTTTTTGTTAGTTTAAGTTTTATACCTAGTAAACATTGTAGATAACAAGCTAATTCTGATATGGGTAGATTGAATTAAAGTCCACAGATGTTAGCATTTTGAAAGGAAAATGAATTACCATATTTTGGAGTTGTATCAGTTGGCAGCCCTGGAATTTGTAGCCACAACAAAGACGACAATGTACAAGGAAGAAAAGGCACAATGTTAGATAGCATCTACCAAACCAGCCCTACTGCAATTGATTCTGTTTCTAGCTTCTCTCTGACCCCACTGTTACCCTCAAATCCCTCTCAGCTTCCATGCCGAGTTTTTTATTCTGCTGCTGTTTTCTCTCCACATAGCTTCTTTCCAAACCAACATCCATGTTTCACTCATCAACCACCGCTTTAGAAAGCTTCAGGCTGGATGGCCAGGCATGAAGTGCTGGCAGGTGGTATAGCTGTTAGGCAGCCTTGTGTATCACAAGAGATCTGATGTTATCAAATTCCTTTTCCCCCAAAGACTAAAGAGAGCAAGCCTTTGTGAGCATGCAGGAGGGGGATGAAAACAGTTTGTCTCCTGAGCAGCTAGCCTTTGTCATATTACAAATGAAATCACTTAGGAAATTTAGAGAATTAATATCATAATGAAGACGGGAGTACCCATTAGGGTGGTCTAATGTTGCTCTGGAGAAATGTGATGGATGCCCAGTGGCTGCAAGCCCTTATTTGCAGAGAGTTACCTCTGCAGTTGCCATTATTAGGAAGATGTCTGAAGCAGAGGATCAGACACAACCATTGCAAGATGAGATAGTGTTTGACTGGTTTCCAGGGAACGGAAGGATACAAGCTTAGTTGTACCTGTCACTACGGCTCCCAGCATTTTTCCCCCCTTAATGTCTTTTTTAGCTGTAGGAAGTTTCTCTTTAAAGATTCAGTGCTTTCCTAATGACATAAAGCGAGTAACGGGGAGCATATAAAAATGTTATATAGATTACAAACGGATTCAGTCTATTTTAAGACAATGTGTGCCAGCCCTAAAGAATGATTTTATTTAGCTTTACTTTTCTCTTGAAAATAAATTTAGCCAAAAATTCCGAAATGAACACACCACTGGCATCCCCATGTTCATTTAGCTTTCTATGTAAAACATCTCTCACTTTCCATGGCAGTATTTATGCCTACCCAAAATCCGATCTGCATTTGATGCTCTTTTCTGCACTAAAGCCTAGAATATGGTACTTCCAGAAATTATTGTAAAATGTAATTGAATCCTCCTTTCTGGTACTCAAATCTCTTTCTCTCTTGTACTGCTTGCCAGTGACATCAGTATACATAATTGGAAATGGGAAACTTCCAAAACCCCACATCAATTCCAGACTAGATAAAAAGGAAGGATAATTTCTCTGAGAAAAATTTGGAATGGTGTAAAGGAAGGGAAAGGCTAAATATTTCCTGGAAAGTAAGACTATATACCTATACTTTTTCTCCACTTCACAACTAATCCTTTTGTCTCTCAGACCGGAATTTTCACAATTAGCATTTCTTGTTACTGTGCCTGCCATACACTGAGTAATATCCCTTCTCTGCAATATTTTTCTTCCAATGTCTGTTCCTTTTCAAGACAAGTTTATAGAGTAGTTCATTCTCTTGATGAAGTCAAATGCAATTTTTTATTTGAGACTGCTGTAAAGACACAATCACCCAGATTTTGGAAATCTTGGTCAATTATAAATAGGAACAACTCAGAAATTATTCCCAGTTCTTTTCCCAGCATGAAAAAAAAAAAACAAAATAGCTAAACTTGCTTAATTACCAATTAGGAAGCAAACTTGTACTACTGTAGCATTTGGTTCGGTGAATATCCAGGTTCTTTCCATTGAGCTACTTTTGATTTCCTATTCTCTTCTGTATTCAAAACCTTTCAGGACAGCCAACCTAAAGGGTCAATAAAATCTCTTCTATGGAAAATGTCAAACACCAAAAGCAAGGTTCACCAAAAAGCTGAGCTAACTACTGTCTGGGTTGTCTCTGGTCCCTTTTGAAGGGGACACAATTAACTTCATTAATAAACCTTTATTACCATCCCAAAACAGTAAATTCTACTCACTCCCCAAACACAAAAGCTTGCTGATGATCCACACGTATACCTTGCATATCCATTCGGTACTTACTACATTTTAAATTTTCATTTCATCACATATCTTATGTCTTTAACCTTATCACATATCCAAGTCATTTTCCCCCCAGCTAGATTTTAGTCTCCCTAAAAACAATACATATTTGTCATTATAGTACTGAGTCCAGTATTAGGTCTATTATGAGGACTCCATAAATATCTGCTAAATGAAATCAAACTGATATAACCAGTAAATGCTATGAACTTTCTAAAACTCAATATAGATAAACAAATCCCGTGTGGAAGGGAAGGTATATGGTCACTCCTCTGTATTGTTTTACATTTCCTTCTGAACTGCTACATGCAAATTCCACTAATAAAGAAACGCATCCTCCCTAAAGTGAATAAAAAGGTCCTAATGAAAGTAATGTACCCCACTAGCATTCAGACCCTGAAAACACAAATGTGATCTTGGCCAGAGAAGAATCTAATGAAAACAATCATAGTAAACATAGCTATTCCCTGCTCAGTGCTCAGTAAGTGAGCAGCAGGTTTTCTCTGTGTAGCTTACAGAAAACAGGAGGTAGCAGTTTGCAAGGAGCAGCGTTTTAATGTGATTGGACTATAACAGACAATCTATTTACAGCATGCTCTGGGGAGCTTATAAACAAATGTTGAGTAATTTCAGCCAGCAGTAATTACCCTTGCAGCTGACAAGGATAGCATGAGACTTTCTCCTTCACCTTCAGCCCAGTCCAGAAGGCAGTGTACACAATGCCACTTCTAATTATTTCTGCATTTCTATGGCTAAAGACCAAAGTGTGTTATTAGTGAACATTTTAGAAGCTTTTTAAAAGCTTATTTATTAGGACAATTAAAAGGCATCACTATGACAGCAAATAAAAGGTTCCATTCTCAGGAATGCAGTACCAAATGAGCTTCTGCCCACTTACCTTTAAGGCAATGTGGACTTGTTTTGTGTTGTCTATTGTTAAGAGCCGAGACTAAAGCTTGGTAATAAAAAGAAATAGTATCTGGAATGCATTTGGTTTAATTCTGAGATATGCCTTTTGCTCTTAACAGTTTTTAAGTAATGTAGAGCATATAACTGAAGTTATTTCTCAAAAAGCATAGAATTTTGAAATGTGTGTGTGTTGCTTGATTACAGAGCCTGCTGGAGATAAAATACACGTAGTCATACTATCTCTCTTCTTCTACCTCTCACGGGAGGCACTAGATTACCCTGGCTGGTTAAAGGATTTTATCTGGAGGGGTCACTGATATTGCATCAGTTTGACATAAGGAAGATGTTAAAAATTCAAGGATCTAAAAATAAACCTTTGGCAGATAAGCTCCTAATGGATGCTGAAGGAGTAAAACAATTATGCAGAGCAATCACCCTGAGCGTTTGTAATTAACAATCAAATTACTTCCCAGAAGTGTCCAACAAGAGAACTTTTGTTGAACATTTCTATACCTGCCAAACTACCCCAAAGTAATTGGGGAAATCAGTGAACTGTGGTGTGTGCTGGTTCTCAAACACCACGGCCAGTTTGGCATTCACTGAGCTTCTGTCCGCCTCGGTAAGTTCTGTTCAGATCCCTACGATAGGAATTGACAGCAGATATCTAACCCCGCAAAGTATATTATTTACATTTTTTGATACGTTACATTACATTACATTCTGTCATGTTGCATTTCATCAACAACAGATAGAATGTTGCATAACTTCATGTGACATGATGACAGATTCTCTCTCTCACACACACACACACACACACACACATGCACACACACCCCCCACAAAACTTTTAGAACGGTGGGTCTGAGGGAATGCATTTGAATTTGGCCCTAGAAGGATCATAGAAGCCATCCAATCATGACCAAATCCATGGGTCTTTCATGACAATAACATCACATTGCCCTGCACAGCGACACCTAAGCTTATTCAATACGTATGTTGCCACTTGTTTGTAAATATTTTTAAATGTGTCAATAAGACATACAATGGACCACAAAAGCAGGTTCTCAATGTTAAACAACAATATGCTGAAAATTGCCTTCCTTGAAAGAAACATCCAGAAGACAAATTAGAGTTTAGCAATACACCATCAGATGCACGTCCCTGCCATTGCTCTGCTCTCATTGCTGAGACGTGGTTAGCAGACGGACAATAATTTTTCCTTGTTCTTTAGACTGGCAGGTGTCACTTTGGCCAGTGTGGGATGTGAGTGATGGATATTTTACAGCTGAAGAAATGAGAATGCAGAAATTCAAGCGTACCTCTGGGATTTCCCTGGTCATTGTGGGCAACGCAAGGGCAGGGCGGGCCGCTGTGCTAACGCAGGACTGCTGGTGGTTGCCACTGCTGCAAGCTGCTGCCGATTCACAGTGTTTTAAATAATATTTCTATTAGCAAGGGTGTGTTTCTTCTTTGATGGAAGCATGCAGAAAGCTGCTCTCTAGGCTGTCCATTGTATACTAAACTGCTCTAATTGTTTTCCTGTGCTTTATTCAGAAATCTGGTAAAAGCTATTTCAGTGCAAAATTGCTTACAGACTTAGCACTTTTGAACATGCAGGTTTTCATACACATTAATATAATTTATCAAAAAGCTGGAAGTTTGTTTTCCTCCTCCACCCAAAAGTGTCAAATTATTTTAGTTTTACCAAAAAAAAAAGAAGGAAAAACTTATTAGAAGATATTTAAGCTATGATAGTGGGAAACAATAATAATAAAAACAGAATGCAATACAAGAGCAAAAATAAGAGTATGGTTCTCTTCTACCTGGATGTAATTGGGAACTTATGTTTTCTTGGGTTTAATCTAATTTTTATATATTAAAATTAAAGTAAAATTAAACATTTAAATTACAGTGTAAAAAGAAAGCTAGCTATATAGCTTCAAGCATATCTAAGCTATATTTTAAACATGGATTTCCAGGCTCACCTTTCTCAATGAGATAAGTTTTTAAAAATATAATTATCCAAATTCATTAATATGTAAATTTAGTAGTGTTTGAGGATAAGAATAAATGGTTAAAATCAGCAAAAATCTAAAGATTTTACAAACAAAATATTCTCCAAAATTTACAGGTATATGTTTAAAATAGAAAGATAAAAATTACTTCTTTTTAAAATATGATGCAAAACTATTAAGGAACTTATTTTTTTTAAATACTGTATCTGATGTTAAGATTACAAAAAAAGGAATTTCTCTACTTTAAGTCTGAGTTATCCCTGAAATTTACGTACCATAAACACAATATTAGAATTGTGCTTTTTGTTAAGACTATAGTAGCTATACTAAGATATACCTTTGTCCATTAAACTTGTAGAACTCAGAGAGTTCACTCAACCTAATTTGATGTAGAGAAGATACATTTTTAAAAAAATCAAAGTTCTTAGGGCAATTGCTTAAAAGAATCATTATATGCAATGATACACAACAACATGAACACTAGGCTTTAGTTACAGGGATAGTTATCTGCCTTCATTTTGCATTAATTTCCTCCAGACCACTGCTGAAATATTACCTTGCAAAATTAAAATGGAAACCACATGCTGATTAGGGAAAACAATGTCAGAGCACATTTCAACATTCACTGAAAGAGTTAACACTGAAACTATCTCCAAAGAGAAAGAAGATAGGTTGACTCAGATTGATGTTAGAATTTGTTGTTTAATGTCATTTGCCAAATGTTGTTTCATTTTTAAAGTAATTACTTATGTTAAATAAATTGAAGCATGCATGCAAGCAGCATGATATGAAATTAGCACTTTACTGTAATTTTAGGAACAGAAATAAGATTTTTCCCCATGAATGGAATAAAGCTTTTTCATAAAAACCAATAACATACTGAAAAACATACAGTCACAATTACTTTTTTCCCTACTTACTAATGCAAAGATAAATTGTTCTTCTTTGGAAATCAAATATTTTCCTAACCACAGTGTTTCTTTAATTAAACTGTATTCTTTATAGTGATCAAATATAATTAGCAGTAACAAGTATTTAATGAAAACAAACTGCTACTCCCAAACCTTTACTACATGTTTTGTCTAAGTCCCACAGATGCTCCAAGGATCCCTGTCTCCATCACAAGTACAAAAACAAGCCCCCTCCCACTTTACCCAACCCTATTTGCCAGTAGAATTTAAAACAACAGTAAAAACAACAACAAAAACTTTTGTAATTCTAAGTACTTTAGTTCACATTAAATCTTTCTCCTCTGCTCAAGGCATCGCTTCCAAAGAAGCTTAACACTTAGCAGTCCAAATATTTTATCGATTTCTTGTTTAAAAATCCCATATGATATCCTCATATAATAAAGCATTACCCTGGTATCTTTATTAGTAAGTGACCAAAATAAGAAGAGAAGTGCCCACGCTGGACCCATTGACAGCTAGGTGCTATACTAAGTCCTCTGTAATTAATTGTGAGTGAAAGGGGGTTTGATTTTGCAGCCTCGTAAAACTTTTCCCACATGGCTGAACCCACGGTCAGAAGACGTTAGGCAACGTTAACTGCCTGCACATTTCTGCAAGGCTCTCGAGGAACAGCTAGGCACTGGGGCTCCAATCCTGAGAACCTTGGGACATAAGACATCAGTCTCTACCTTTCATCTTTGCTGAGATTTGGAGTGGGTTCAGACCACAGAGGCTTCTTAATTCTCACTAATTCATTTGCTTTTCTGATTCACTTGGCTTGGGATAACCTGAGAATGATAACGAACCTGCAAGGGGAGGTCTTAGTCCCTTGCCTTTGAATGTGCTCGGCATGGATCGAGGGCTTTCTGTGAATCTTGCAAGAGGAAAAGAATCTTATTAGCACTGATTGCTAGTCATGAGGTTTCCTCTAAAAATTGCTTTTGTGTTTTAACTCTTGCTTGCTTTCTGAAAAGCTGAGTAGCAGGGGAGAAAAGTTAGATTATTTATACAAATGATGTATATTTCTGGAAGCTGGGGTGATATTTTTGGGCTGTGATTTAAATCAAATCCTAGCCTCTAGCTTTTTGTTGGTCACCAAAAAGCAACCTCAGTGTTTCCTACTCTTTTCTGCAACTGATACTAAGTTCTTTTTTCATTCCCCATAGATAAACACACCCCTGTACCAGAGAGGGAGAGTTTTCCAAAGAAATACCCAAAGCTTCTTTAAAAAAAGAAATTATTCTTAGATTAATTTACACAAGAGTTGTCAAGTTCAGAGGCATTTCCCGTGGTTTTGGAATTCTGTTGAATTGGCACTTTTGCTTTTACAATTAGTGTGTTGTGAACCTTTAACTTCTACCTAGGTAAGAATTTGTGCTTGAGATGTAAAAGTCAATAAATGAACTGGGCAAAGTGGTGTGTTTTAGTGAAGCAATAAAAAGGGCCATTTGGGTCTACTAGTCTAGCCGAAGGTGATCTTTCTTTAGATCTTGGGATGCTGAACTACTGACCAAATTATTCCCTTGTTCGATTGTAATTGTGCTTTCACATGTTCAGTTGTACAGGCTTACCATGCACATGGTCATAGAAGTTATATTCAGCAGCTGCGATGAAATAGATGCACCGAGCAGCAGAAGAGGGCTTGACTCAAGAATTAGAAAGGGACCTTGGTGGCAGAGCATAGTGTTAACACACTCTGGTACTTTACAAAAGGTGTGTAACCTCTAATGTCATGTGCTTATCCCCCATCTGGGGACTCTCTTATCAAGATTTTAAATTTCCTCCACAGTCTGAGTGAGCAACCCATGACATCCATACGTGATGTTAGTAAATGAGTAGCATGGGCACAGGCCGCAAACCTAAGCCATAAATCGTCACCACGTTTTAAGCATACAGAATATAAGAATATAAGAATAAGAGCCCTGGAGCTCATCCAGTCCCACTCCCAGGGATTTAAAGATGACAGAACTCAGGACCAGGAAGTTTGGGAGATTTGTCCAAGGTCAAACAGCAGTTTAGTGAAAGAGCTAGGAAGGGAATTCAGTATTCAGATCCCAAGTCCAGTGCTCTGTCTGAGACTGCGCATAAAGAGTGCTAGAATTTCCATGAAACTGTTTTGACATTACAGTGCACATGTTCAAGGGCTTAATGCTAAGGGAAAGTATTTCAGCAGTAAGCTGTCCTCCTAAGCCCACCACTTCTCCATTGACTTCCTATTGCCTGACACCATTAGCTCTGTTTCCATTTTGACTCTTTCCAAGGACACCCCCTTTTATGTCTTCCCGGCCAGAGAATGTCTCCACTTATTAAATAAGTTGACAAACCAGAGATCAAATTTTCACCCATTTGCTTTCTTCATAATCACACTATGCCCCTGTCTCCACATTGGGACTCTATTTCTGACTGAACTGGGCAAATCTTTACTAAAATAAAATTTATTTACAATTTATTTCTAATTCCATGAAATCACTTGTTCGGTACAATTTCATAAAATCTCTGACTTGACTTTTTATTTTATATTGGATTATGGTTGAAAGATATTCAATATGAGAAATACTTATGAAAAATGCATAAATGCTTCCATCAAGGAAACACGATCAATTCAAACAATATAGAACAGTGCATGGGTTTGAAAGCTGACAAATCTGGGCTTCTGACCTTGAGTAAGGTATTTAACCTCCCTAAGCCTCAATTTTCTCTTCTATAATAGATAAGGCTTATGAAGTCCTTCAGAACGCCTAGCACATAATAGGCTCTCAACAAATGTTAGCTATTAGTGTTGTTATTGTTGTCATTATTATTATTATTAGTGGCCTTGTTAGTCTATTGGTATAAATAATATTAAAAAACATGCATGTATGGAGCATTGCAAAGCTAAAGTAACTGAGGATTGAATGGATTGGGGGACCATTCTAGAGAAAGAGGAGGGAAATAAATGTGAAAAGCTAATTCACGGCTCCAGCTCGAGAGACTGAAAGTGATGACATTACTTGTCACACCCTGAAGGGGTGAATCTTGGAAGCAGATTCTAATTAAGTGGCTTTGATAATTGTGGATTTGTGTCAGGTGAGGGCAACAGAGAGCTATCCAGACAGGCAACTCTGGAGGCCTGGAAGACCATGAACTTGGTTTGATAACCCCTAGGGGAAGCAGCAAAGCCAATTAGAGCTGAGGAGAGAGCCAAGAATGCACCCTAACCAGGACCTAGAGTCTCTATTGGGTCCAGAAGAAAGTCGAGTAGAAGCTGGGAACAAGCTAACTCACCCAGCAAAAATAAGGTAGAACACTTAAAATAGAGCTACAGTGGTATCAAGAGAGATACCAGCAGCCCCAGATACGGAGATTCCCTCAGAAAATCTTGTCTGTGGTCCCTTGAGAGGCAGCAGACGAAGAGCCTCCAAAGACCTAGCAGTTGTCTTTGGCCTTTGGGAGGGCCCTGATGACTCTGGAAGAAAAACAGAGTTTTAGAAGGGGAAGTTTGGGGTGGTGGTCATGGGAGGAGAAAAGATGGTGTGTGCTTTAACATTCACAACTGAGGTGGGAGTGGGGCATAGAGTAGAAATGACCAGCCAAGAAAAAAATATGACCAAAACTTAGCAGGAAATTCAGAAAATTATTTAGAAAGGTCAAAAAAACTAACATTTATTGAGCATTCACTATGTGCTGCTCATTCTCACTTAATCCTATTTATCCCATGCAGAAGGCATTATCATCCCTACTTCTGAGATGCAGAAACTGAGGTGTCAAGAAGTTAAGAAATGTATCCAAGTTCATATAGCTCAAAATGGAAGAACCATATAGAATTAGAATGGATATCTGCCTCATATCAAAGCTCTTTCCATCCATCCCTGCTGCTCAAAATTGAAACCGTGAGAATGCACAAGTTCTCTGAGGGACAAAAAAAAAAGGTAGGCAAAAGTCAAAGAAGTCAAGTAAGTGTTTAATGCTACAGTGATTTCAGGAATTAGGACTGATAACACACTGTTGGGTTTGGCAATTAGGAAGACACTGGTGACCTTGGGAAAAGGAATTCCTGTAAAGTGATGAGGCCGGATGCCAAACTGTCAGCGAGGGGGTGGTGAGGGAATGATGGCTGGAACAGTAAAGTGCCCTTTGGAGAAACTTGGCAGTAAAAGTAGTAACTCCAAGGAGTACCACGAGCTGGAGACATCTTTTTCTTTCATTAGAGATGTGAAAATATTTGTGGACAGTGATGATAAAGCCACTAGAAATCAATGTTCATTCACAAAAATGAGGGAATAATTACAAAGTGCAGTTATGCAGAAGGAAAAGGAAATCTCTGCCTGGTAAAACTGTCCTTAAATGGTAGGAAAGAAAGAAAAGAGAGCTAAAATTATATAGACTTACTGAGGTGGTATGAAAGACACAAGTATAGAGATATTAGGAAGTTTGGGTGAGATGGAAAATAGGAAAAACAGGGACTTCCCTGGTGGTCCAGTGGCTAAGACTCCGTGCTCCCAGTGCAAGGGGCCCGGGTTTGATTCCTGGTCAAGCAACTAGATCCCACATGCCGCAACTAAGAGTTCACATGCGGCAACTAAGATCCTGCATGCTGCAGCTAAGAGCTGGCACAGCCAAATAAATATTAAAAAAAAAAAAAAAAGAAAATAGGAAAAACGTGTCAGATATCTTTGATCAGTCAAGTGAAAGACAAAGTATTTGCTGTAAATGAGATGTCTTGAAGTGAATCTGGGGGCCCAAAGACTGTGGATGAATGAACAAATGAATAAGTGAATGAATGACATAGGAGAAAATCTAGAGGCACACTTTGGTTAGTGTCAGAAGGGAGAGGGTTCACCAAATAGACAGAATCTCATTATTAAGTGAATCTGAGTACTGAAAAGCCCTATGTGTGTTGAAAGTTGGCAGGTCAGAGCTGTTATAAACTGACCCTTTTAGGGCTATACAGTCCACCTTGTAAAATGCATCCCACTGTAGCCCTAGTGGGAGACACAGTGATTATACAAGCAGCATCAATCTGGCCTCTTTGAGATGTGGTGCTTAATATGCTGCATTGAAACCAAGACAGATAAAATTGTTTGCAGCCACCTTCTCTTCCCACCATATACAGAGTAAACGGCCAGTGCATCACTTCCATAGGCAGAATATAGCAGACTTTGTCTTGATGCCTAACCTCCACCGTTAAAACAAAAGCCTATTGTTAAATCTATATTTATTAGAGAAAAAAAGAAGTTTTCCAGGACTCACACTGTGGACATTTAGAAAAAATCTTGCCCGGAATGAATAGTAGATTTAGTAACTCCCTTTGAAAGGGCAGGAAAACCTGGCTAATATATCAACCTAGCTATTAAAGAGATGAGGCAGAGTAAGGAGAGAGGGGGTGGGCTTCTGTTTCCTTTTTCTTTTACCCTCAAAAATCTATGACAGATCAACTTCCCTTTATTGATAGAGTATTATCTAACAACTCAGTCAACATCCAAAGTACATACTTGAACAAGATAGGAAAAAAAAAAAATGACCTTTTCATCAGTCTTAACACTGAGTTGCTTGAATTCTAAAATTCAAATCTAATTTTAAGAAAAGAAAAAACTTTTTTCTCAGTACTGATGCCATTTATTCTGACGCAATTTGGGGTTCAAAAGGTTCTGTTAGCCTGACATTCTAGACACATCCATGAATTCAAACTTTTTCAAAAACACCTCTACAGAGACACATGTTGATTTAGGAAGTGTCCACATGACAGTAAAACAACCAATCAATTCAGTGAAAAAAAAATCAATTGATTCAATAAAAACATCAAACAGGCTGTTTGCTGTCATGAAGATCAAACTACAGTTTGACAGAACTTTTACTTTTTAATCAATGGTATTGATGTCTGTAAAACAGCCCATGTTCACTGTATGAAAGAGGACCAAGTTGCTATTCGTGAGGTTATTTCAAGAAAAGAGCACACATGAAAACCTCAACTTCAGGGCAGAATTTTAACTTCCACTTTGCATCTCTTCCCACCATGTCTAATTTCTTTATTATTAACCTCCTTCAAAAAGAAATTTGTTTTGTGATGTGGTGCCATTTATTATACAGCACGATATACTCAGGTAATGTTGCCATCATAGTGAACAGCATCTTATATGTTCATCTTTAAAAGAAAGGTGGTAGATTTTCACCTTCCTTTCTTTAATGCATCATTCTTCATCCTTCTTGGCTGATATGTCTAGAATTTGTAGCATATCCATCATTATCTAACTGCCAACTGTTTTCAGAGGAGCTGTTGCTTTAAGCTCATTATTTCTTCCGATTGGAGAATCTGCAGAGCCTCTTTCTACAACGCAGCAGCCAGCATGGTACATGTGTACAGATGAATGGTCGGGTTGTCCTTCAGAGACTCTTTGTACCCAGCTTTGTTCCTGAACTACAGCGCATAATGAGCAGCAAATGCATACTCACGTGCCTTAAAAGTGTACAGTGAAACCGTTTAAAAAATGCCAAAATAAAGACCACATTCCATAAATAAGCTGTTAGTATAACCATGTAGTTCCACAGGGTTTCCTACTTAACCTAGGAGTTTGGGGATTATCATGACTCTTCTATAATTAGTTTCCTCAAAACTTCCTTGAAGTCGAGTACAGTTGATTGGGCAGTTGCCTTTCAAGAAGAGTTATATGAGCTACACTTTGGAAGCCTTCCAACTAAATCTGAGAGTGAATGATGAAAGAACCAACATGCAGATTGTGGGGAAAGTAGGCGAAGACTCTATGAATGTTATTAGTTTAAAAGTCTGTGCAATCCTATCCATAGGCACTGAGTTACAATCAGAGAAAAAGATGTGTGTCCCATCCCTTTCTCTATGACTCATTATTTAACAACCTAAGTTAACAGATATAGATGTTTCAGAGTTTCAGAATGCAATTTTTGGATTTTTTTTTAAAGACTGAATGGTGCTTGGAAATATTGAAAATGTAAAATCTGATCTGTCCTGATCTCTAAAGTCTATCTGGGGACATGAGATAATGGGGAGGAGATCTGCAAATAATTCCGAGGTAACCAAAATAAAGCATGTTTTTCCCCTCCTTTTCTTACAACATGCGTCAAAGCAAATATACGTTAACACTCCACCATGATCAAACCTGGTCTTGTACATTATGTACTGTTATTGTTTTCATTAAAACAAAACAAAAAAGAAAAGCCAAGAGGATTAGTTATCTCAGCTGTAAATATCTGAGTTACAGAAACACAGCTGGAGAGGCATGGTTTACTCCCATTCCACAGTCTTTCCCATGGTTAAAATCAGCAAGGCTCTAATGAGGTCTAAGAGACAAAGACGTATTGTCACTGACTCCTGCCATGCTAACACTCAAGTGCATCGCCTGTAGTGATCTAGAGTCATTCTGGATCTTTAGGTATTGATAACAATTCTTTATGATCACATGAGTGGAACAAAATCATTTGTTACCATGAAAAATATGAATCTACACACTATGATGTTAGCAAGACTATTAAGAAAATCTGTCATGGAAAATAAACAAAGGCATTATACCCTAGGCCATCGGGTGTTAAAGTATCAAAAAGGACAATCAGAAAATAACTATTTTTAACCTCTCAGCAGGACTATAAGCTGCTGCTGCTAATAGTTATATATACATCGGAGAACTGAAAGACGGAAGCTGTTCTAAAATTTTAGATTTTGTCACAATATACCATCCTATTTTAAAAATAGATCAATGGAAGATGCTCTTCTTTTGAAGACATTTCTGTGCTGTTTTATACGCAAATTTCTTTCGTGGATTCTATTTATCTTCTGGCCAATTCTTTTTAAGTCCAAAAGTAAGGACTGTCCCAATTTCTTAGGTTCTTATGAAAGAAAGAATAAGCTATCTATAGTAGTTCAGTCACTAAATATCATGTTTCTATGAAATTTAAAGGCCATGGACCAACTAAAAGTTTTGATTGTAGAAAATATCACCAATGAAACATCTCATTTAGACTCTATATAAGTAATGAGCAGTTGAAGGTGTGTTGGAAATGTCCTTTTAAATATGAGGTCATGGGCTTCCCTGGTGGCGCAGTGGTTGAGAATCTGCCTGCTAATGCAGGGGACACGGGTTCGAGCCCTGGTCTGGGAAGATCCCACATACCACGGAGCAACTAGGCCCGTGAGCCACAACTACTGAGTCTGCGCGTCTGGAGCCTGTGCTCTGCAGCAAGAGAGGCCGCAATCGTGAGAGGCCCGCGCACCGCGATGAAGAGTGGCCCCCGCTTGCCACAACTAGAGAAAGCCCTCGCACAGAAACGAAGACCCAACACAGCCAAAAATAAATAAATTAACTTTTTTAAAAAATGAGGTCATTAAGAAGATGCTTACCTTTCATGTTTTTAATTAAACATTTTATTGAGATAATTGTAGGTTCACGTGCAATTGTAAGAAATAGCACAGAAAGGTCCCCTCCTCACACACACTTTGCCCAGTTTTCCCCACTGGCAACATCTTGCAAAACTATAGTATAATACCAGCATCAGGAAATTGACATTGATACAATCCACCAATCTTATTCGGAGTTCTCCAGTTTTACTTATACTCATTTATATGTCACTTTATGTTTTAAAGATTTCAATATCCCAATATATGAATTATTTTTATTACACTTTGTTAGAGTATGTGATGGGTGGGTGCCATTTGGTGCCTGATTCTAAAGTTAAGCATCTCCCTGGTTCTTTAAAATAGCTAGTTATTATGTTTGATCAAATTTAACTTCAAGAACTGATTTGTCACATGACAGTGATGGTAGCATAGTCCAAGACCAAGACAAATGTTAAACAAGAACACATAAATGCTTACAAGCAATGTGGCTTACTTCCCCCGCTACCCACCCAAGAAACTGGGTGCTTTGAAGAACACTAAAAATATGAGATAGATCTTTAAGTTCACTCCTGTGTGCAGCAATGGGTTGCTTTTGTCATTATTTTTATTGAGTGCCCTCTAGGTATATAGTTCTATATGAGTGAAAGGAAATAGTTTTATGAATAGAGACATATCTGGAGGACCCAAAGTCCTGAATTCTTGGCTGAATCCTATTGCAAACCTCCTGAATATAATCCCCAAATGGCAATTTTGATTTTCCCTCTGTTTCTCCACCTGTGAGTTAAAAATTGTGCAGTGTAATAAGGCAGAAAGTACTGACACAGTAAAATTGAAAAAAAATCATTCAGTTTTTCTCCTCTGCTTTTAGAACATTCTGTCCTCAGTCATAATAATAGTATAACCTAACATTTAAGTATTTACTATATGCCATGTTCTATTCTTATCCCTGATTATGCACTACCTACTTTCATTACTACCACACCCCAAAGTAATCTAAGAATTAGAGACTGTTATTTCCATTTCATAGATGACAAAACTGAGGCCTGGATCATTTAACTTACTCAAGGCCATGCAACTGGTAATTGGCAAAGTGGGATTCTGAATTACAGTTTCTTAGCCCAATATCCCTGCCTTGCTCTTACCCACTACATTGTAATGCTTTCCTCTCTATTGTCCAGGTGTTCTCTCCTACATTGGGTCAAAAGGAAAAAATGACTTCTAGGAGCTATCGTTGTGTTCTGAGGACAGTCACTGAGATTCCTCTACATTGTCAAAGCACTACACAGGGATCTGAAAGAACTAATAATATGAGAAGAAACCTCCCCCAACCAATCCACTTCTACCCAGAACAGGAAGACTAAAACAAAACAAAACAAAACAAAACAACATGAAAATTAAGTTTCTCAAGAGTAACTCTGATAATTCACAATTTTGAAGCAAAATTACAGTTACGGTGCTAGTTTGAAAAAAAATAACACGAAAAACCCTAGTGGGTGGTCATTTGCACACCACTTGATAACCAGCAGAAAGAGTAAAAGTAGAGTCTTTTTCCAGGAAAAAACCATAGGGTAACTAAATAGGAGGCACATGCATATCCTATGCTTTAATCCAGAAGCACTGAATTTATGAGTCCTCAGAGGCCTTTTAAAAGGTAGAAGAAGAATCCGGGGCTGGTAGTCTTCAGAGGACACTATGCAGAGAACAAAGCCCTGGATGGCATCAAATCAAGGGATTCCACCCCGCTAAGAGGTTGTAATAAATCTCAGGAGAGACACCCCACAGCACCAAATGGATCTCTCAGGGCACATACATAAAATGCCTTCATTCCTAAGGAATCAACATTCCTGCCTAAAGAGCCTTCATTATAAAAGAAGGTAAGTACACTTCTGTCAGACTCACGGACCAGCTGCCTGCAGCCTGCAATCCTGAAAATAAGGAGTCCTTGCAGCGCGGGATGTTTGATGAGTAACTCAGCAGCAAACTGAACCTCATGGCCGGAGACTGCTGGTGTGCACGCCCCATCGTACAGAGAGACAGATGGAGGTGATGAGCTGGGGATGGCTTCCACTGCAGATGGGGTGTGGGAAAGGTGGCTTGTTAATAACACTGCTGCTCCAAGCAACTTCTTGTCAGCAGTCAAAGTTTCAGGATCATGGACCTGTGGCTTCTTGAAAATTGCTGCAGGGCTGACATAATTCCTAATGTAATCCCTGGTGTAGTTCCATAAAAAAATAAGAAAAGTCTTAAAACACTCCAAAGGGTTAGGTAAGGCCAGTGGTGTGAAGTGACTGACATTTGATGAAATCTTCTAGTCTTGCAGTATTCATACTGTTCAAGAATGAGATTTTTAGAACTGGTATTCACATTAACCACACCTTTTTTTTCTAGCAGAAGCAAACAATCAATCCCAAAGCACTTTCTTTTTTGAGATCTTTTTCTAAAAAGATTGTCAATGCACGCTGCAAAGCAATTTTTGATGTGAGAACAATCAAGTATGTGCTCGTTGTAAAAGGAGTTCATTTTCAGACAAGGTATCAGGCCAGAGTACTGAAATTTCTGCACTAGGTCAGGTGATCTTTACTTAAAAATATGATTAATACAAAACCAAATAGGAAGATTAATTTGAGCATTGTTGGAATTTGACAACGTAATTACACACTAGCTTTTTTCTCTCACACTATCAAAGATTATACTCTTACAAAATGATGATATTCTTTTCTTTTCAAAAACTACAAATCATAATAAACATTCTAAATGTCTTCCTGGGATAAGCCATACTGAATAAATGTCTTACTGAGACATTTCTTACTGAGAAGGTTCAGAACTGACAATGAGTATGACAATAATTTTTAACTAATTTATTGATCCTACAAAATGGACAAAGTTTAAAGTTTCTAGAATCGTTCAAACTGGAGCTTCCTTTTGTCAAAAATTTGATGCTGGTATTCAGGTATTGATAAATTATAAAATGTATTCCATAGTTTCCCTTTTTCTAAAACTACTTTTTTTTCCCTACCATTGTGAACTCTAACAGATGGATAACACTATCAGAGTGCTAGATAGAGGTCCACTTATATCCCTAAGAACTGGAAAACCCTAGTTTCTCAATGCTTGAGACTATACAGAAACAACAATAAACCCTTATATTTTTGGTGAAGGGTTCATATAGGTCAGCCACACATTAGCATGGAAACGTATTTCTGTAACCAAATGATTCAGTCATTTGAAAATGTTATTGTATTATCTAAATTTATGTCACCATTATGCTGTTTTTAAAAAATGGTTGAGGGGAGGATGTACAGGGTGTACACTATATCAGTCCAAAACGCACAAAGAAAAATGCTGGTCATTCAACTAGATAGCTGAATGTGAACTAAACCGTGAGACGAAATTAAAAGACACAAAATACACGCATGGGTTTTCACTTACTTGAAGACCACCTCAGCACAACAGAATGCTAGCTCCAAAAGAGTATGGTTGCTGCCAAAGCTAGAGAAGACAGACATCTACCTGATTTGATCGCTGTAAACGTATTTTATTTCCTACTTTCTTTGCCCTCTTTTAAAATCAATAAACATAATTTACTTTAAATGGATTCTGGATTCCGAGTTCCAGTCCCTCTTCTATTGCATGATACACATATGACTTTGAGTTTTTCAAGCTCTAGGAGTTTCAGTAATTCATGTTTAAGTAGTCTTGGGGATCCCTGGAAGAGTAAAGTGAGATAATGGATACTACATATCTCTGATATCTGTAAAGCACTATGTATATACAGATTGCTTATTATTATGATTAATATCAAGATTTAGGATTAAGGCATTTGATCCAACAAGAGGCTATTGTGTGCATAAATTTACATGATAATAGTAACACTTCATTAGGTTAGTATCAATGGGGGTAGTTCATTAGAATCTGTAGGAGTGGTGCCATTTGATTAAACTAATACTGGCTGAACACATCATATGTACTGGGTACTATGGGAGGCCAGTTAACATACAGATGGCACTTAATCCCAAACTAGTACCATTATCCCCATTTTACAGATTAAAATACAAAGGTTCCGAGAGGCTTAGTGTTTGTTCAAAGCTACTTAACTGTTAGATTTTAGCAGGAATTATCTACAGCTAGAAGCACCACCAGAAAGAAACCAAATCATACTGGATACCTAAGTCAAGTTACATGTTCTGACCAATGTAAGAGTATTAAGGTGACAATGGGACTGCATATTTTTAAATTGGTTCTTTCCTGCTTTAAGTGTAGTACACAAGAGAGAAACATTGCTTCCATCCCTGTCTCTCCCTAAAAATTAATGTTATTACATAAAGCCACCTACTATGAACTAGTCGGGATCACCAGAGGGGAAAAAAAAAATCTATAAACTGTAGTCATGCTGTATGCTAGATGTTTGTTGGGAGTGACTGCAGCCAGAATCTGTGGGGTCTATGTGGAGTGCTTCAGAAGCACGGGGCTAGCAATCAAAAGTTAAAAAAAAAAAAAAAAGAAATTAAATAAACATAACCTACTAGGGCATTTTATCAAGCTGTAAGACAAATAGACTTCTTTTTTAAAAGAAAAAACGTTGACATATTTTTCTCTTTCACTTAATCTTTGATTGCCTTTCAGGTGGGGGAAGGGTTGAAGTTGGAAGTGAGAGCAAAGTGATGAAGGAAAGCAGCCGGAGTCTGTCTCTCTAATATTGCTGCTAATCTGCTCCCTGCTGCCAGCCCTGCCACTCAGCAGACTCCTAGGGGCTGAGCAAGTATTACGGAGAGCCAGGAAAGGGAGCTGTGGAGGGAGAAAAAAGAAGAGAGAAGGAAGCAATGGATGTGGTTGGGGAAAAAGGAAGCAGTAAAATCTTGTTTGTAGCAGACAAACATGTACTCCTCCCAAATCCCTAATTTAGTCATGTTTCAATTCAGTGTCAATCTCTTTTTATGTATGTATGTAGGTATCTATCTATCAACCTACCTACCTTCCAACTGGCTATGTATTTACTGTAAATTATAAGTGACTTCTTACTGACAGCATGTGTAATTTTATTCATATTTAAACATTTCATCCCCAACTAGCTAGGTATACATACATAAATAGGCACACACACACTAGATTAAAAAATCAGATAAATCTACTTATAAATAGTTACCGATCCGCTGCTCTCTGCGATGTTGCTAGTTCACACAGTAGACCCAAATGATCTGTTTTGCTTCTGGACCTTTAGTTTAACTGAAAGATGATGAAAATGATGTGCTGCTAGAAGGTAGCCCGTTAGGTTTTTGTCCTAAGGACACTGAAGAATAGGAGACAAGTAGGTGAGCTAGAATCATACTCTTGTTTGCTCATTCCCAGTTAATCTGCAAGACTCTTTTCTGGGATAAATCATCCGACAGGACTCTTTACTATGGAAGAACAGCCCAGCAGGTAATACACACAGTCAGTAAGTTGCCAGCTTGTTGACAGCCAGTGGGGTGGATTTCATACTCTATGGGGATGTCAGCTTCCAGGGAGTTCAAAAAGAAGCCCTAGTGAAGACAAACTCCAAGATAGTAATTTTGCCTGTCAGGAATGCATACCAGCCACATTTAGCAGTGGCCTGACTTGTCCAGACTCTAAAGAAGATTTTGAAAGGACAGGAAAATCACCCAGGATTCCTTTTCTAGCCACTCCCAGCCATCAGAAACCCACAGCCTTAAAATCAAGACGGTCTCAGCAGGAGAGCAAAGGGTCACAGGAAGAGAAATTTCCATGTGGCAGGGGCAGACGGTCTACCTGGAACTCTACTCACTTCCAGTGAGCTGTCTTCATTTTAAACCTGAATCCCTCTCCTCCTCAGAATGCTTCTTATGGCAGGTGAATCCACTCTCATCGCAGCTCACGACACATTCCACTACAGATTTTTATATCGTGCATAGATTTCTAGAAACTTTTTCTTAAAAAAAGGCTAGAAATGGCAAGAAAAGTCTTCTGAATAAGAAGAAATTTTCCTTGCAATGAAAACCTATGTTCACCCCACAAATACACAAAATATATTTACTTTCCCTCAGTGCCTTGATCTTACTAGAGAGACAGACAGAAGGCATTTAAAGTGCTTAATTATAAAAAGCAGTTACTAATCAAAATGTGGTGAAGGACCTCACTTCTCCAGAGTTACTACTGACTTGAAATTTTTACTTTACAATGCTTAGCAAATAAGAATACTTCTACGAACAGCATTAAATTGGATTTTTTTTCTTCATAAAGAGAAATGTCACATGGATGGAAACTTAGCAGTGATTGTCCTAGATTCTTAATTTATGTAGACTATCTGCCTTAATCAAATCAACCAAGTTTTGTGAACATGGTCCATGTACCTGAACATGGAGATCAATTTCTAATATAGAAACTGCAACATACTGCCTGTAGTTATTATAAGGCATTGTCGATATATCTATAAAGGGCTTTTTTTTCATATGTTGGTTTCAGGTAGATAGAAAAATAAGTAGGTAGAAGACAAATAAGTAGGTAGAAGACAGATTAGATAGATAGATGATTGATAAAGACAGTAGGTAAATATTGATTTACATATAGATAAAACTATTTATAGTGATAAATATTCCTCACATTTTACTTTCATGTGCCATTAGTGCATAAAGGTCATGTATTTGAATCTGGAACCAGCAAGTGAGACTGTTCTTAACCTCAGTCCTAAACCCCAGTATTTTATCCTCGCCTTTGAACTACCCACCCTGGCCTGCCTTATAAGGCATCAGCAATATCATACATTCTCATTCTAATCTGGCCTTGTATAGAATTAGAACTCCCTGGAGGATAATAAGCATTTGCCCTAAGGCGATGGGCGGGGGAGGTGGTGGGAGACAGGGCAAAAATATCATGGTGCTTCAGGAATTCCATCAAGTGGCCCAACTTCAGGGCAGAGGTATTCTAATCTCCATCCTATCTGAACAACAACTAAACTGTACTATTTGCTGAGCACAATCTTTGCATTTACTTAGTATCTATATTTTATTCATGTATTTATTCTTAATGATTGCTCCATTGTTCTTTAGTTGCATGGAGTTAGTCTTAGCTTGTAAACTCCTACAGGTAAGAGAATATGTTAGTCTAGCCTTATCTTACCCCCATCCCATCTTTCAATTCTGTATTTAAAGAATAAGCACTTAATAATATTATTTATGAGTTTGGTAAAATACCTTATTATGATTTTGGAGCGTATCATATTCTTCTACCTTAGATAAGTGCCAATACTGTAAAGCTCTCTTTATTTATCTGGGATTTGATTATTTTTTCCTAATTCTAATAGGAATATAAACCCTTCCATAAATAAAATGCTTAGCAAAATACCTGTTAATAGCAAGGGCTCAATATATGTTAATTAGCCTTTTGAGACAGTATCCATAGTGGTAAATTCATGGGCTTCAGGTTCTATCATTCCCACATTAAAAACTCTACTATATAACTCTTTGCTGTTTGAGCTTAGACAAGTCACTTGATATGTCTACAGGTAATATTACATTCTTCATAGCCTTTGCCGTGAACTAATTCATGTGAAGCACTTAGTACAGTTCTGACTGTATGACACAAACTTTTAAAAAATACTATCTTCCCAACAGTTTTTGTCAGGTCATCTAACACTGACTCTCCTTTTGGAGACTTCTGGAACCTTTTCTCTTTTCTATTACAATCTAGGCTTTTTTCTCTCCTTCTGTTTCTGTGTCCCTCCATTCTGATTCTTCTGCACACACTTCTCTTTCTCCCCTGGATCCTTAAATGTGGAGATTCTCTAAACTTCTGATCTCAGAACATTTTTTTTCACAATACAGTCTAGATTTAGACCACCTCATGAACTCTCAAAGGTTGCATTTCTATGTCGTCATGTATGACCTTGCTTCATAAATCTCAGAGGAAAAAAGATTTAGGCAGGAATACCTCCACCTTCCCCCCGTAAAATCTCTAAGCCCACCTGCATCTGCCCTGTCCTCATTGTGACACTTCTGTACAACAGAGGTGTAGTTTTTTCCTACAAAAAAACAAAGACCAATTCCTTCACCTTTACTCCAGATTTCATCAGCTTCAGCCTTCTCCGGGACTTTGTTACATCTGTTTTCATCTCTTGTTCTACTTAACCTCTCCCTTTCTACTAAATTCTTCCCCTAGGTGTTCAAATACGTTTTAACAGTTCTTCCATTTAAAACAAAAGGCAACCATAATAAGCTTCCCTTTTCCCCACATCTCCTTCCAGCTCCTGCTTTAATTTTTTTCTCTTTTACAATCAAGCTTCTGGAGGGTGTTGCCTATTCACATGTTTCCTCCACTTCCTCATCTCCCATCCACTCTTCAGCTCAATCCAGTCTGACTTTCGGCCCCATCACACCAAAACTATTTTCATTAAGGTCACCTATGATATCCGTGATGATATCTAATGGACACTGTTCTGCACTTATCTTTCCTGACTTATTAGAAACATGTAAAATACTGGTCTACATAGCTTGTTTTCCATGACACCAGACTCTCTTGGTTTACCTCAGACTCTTCTACATAATTTTAACTCCACTTTGACTAGTATCACCTTATCCTCTACCCTATCTCTAAATGCTGATGTGCCTCAAGTCTTGGCTCAGATCTGTCTTCTCACTCTTTAAATACCTTCTGCATGCTATATATTCCATATCTCCGTAACTGCCTACACCCTGTATTCTGAGCTCAAAAAACTTGATAAGCTACCTACTTATTATCTCCAATTAGAATTGTTATAGGTGTCTTAAACTTATATTTTCAAAAACTGGGCTCTAACTAGTTTTAAATGTTCCCAGCCTGGTACAATGGCATCTCCATCTACTTAGTTGAAATTGGAAACAGTCTACTCAATTATTCTTAAAAGAAATACTCTTTCATACCTCCTTCTCTCTTACTTTCCATCTATGATTCATCACCAAATCTTCCAACTCTACCCCCACTTTTCCTTTACACTACTACCATGACAATCCAATCACTGTCATCTCTCACTGGTATTATTATTATTATTATTTTGGCCATGCTGTGCAGCTTGTGGGATCTTAGTTCCTCGGCAGTGAAAGCACAGAGTCCTAACCACTGGACCACCAGGGAACTCCCTCTCACTGGTATTACTGATATAACCCCCTAATTAAACTATCTCCTTTTTTGATCTCCATCATCCACCTCACCTCTTAGAAGCCACAGGAAAAAATGCAAATCTTAAAATTCATCTATAATTTGCCACTCTCTTAAAATAAATTCTAAAATTCTTAGCATGGTCTAAAAAGCCTTGTATGATCGGGTCTCTGACTCCCTTTACAATTTCATCTCAGGGTTTATCTCCCTTTTATTCTCTAAGCTTCAGCCAGTCTCAGATTCTTTGAGTTCCACGAATACTTACAGCTTTCTCTAACTTCAGCATTTCCATACATGCTGTTCCTTCTGCCTGAACTATACATCCAGCATCCTTAGCCCAGGTAACTCTTTCTTTTTCTTCAGGTTTCTACTTAAACAACTTCAGAAAAAGCTTTCAATTTCCCATAATTAAAGTCAGATCCCAATTATAATGCCTAACTCTATCACTTTTTCTTCATAGAACTAGGGACCCTTTAAATAATACGTCAATTTGCATGACAATATCTATCTGCCATGGTAAACTCCACGGAGGCAGAGACCATGTCTACTTGTTTACCACCCTATCTGTAATACAGAATTAGGCAGATGGTGGGTACTCAATATGTTTTACTTGAATGACTATCCAAATGTCTATAACCCTTGTCTAGCCTTGACCCCACTCCTGAAAAGCAGACTTCCATTTCCAAATGCCTACTTGACATAGCCACAGAAATAAAACACCTTTAACTTAGCAAATTAGCAACAAAACATACCATTTGTCCCCTCCCAACCTGCACCTTGCATTCCCTATCTTTGTTATTGGCATTCGTCACCTTCCTCCATTCTGGAATCTCAAAGTAATTTTTACTTCCTCCCTTTCTTTCCCTCTTGATAGCCAATTAATTGTCCAAATTGGTCACGTCTTCCTCGGTGGTGTTTCTCAAATTTACCCTTCCATTTTTATTTCTACTGCTAACTTCCCATTCAGGCCTTCATCATCATTCTCCTAGACCCACTGAATGGCCTTTCCACCTCCAATACTGGACTTAGTCACTGCATTCTCTACATTGGAACGATTGAGACAGTGTAATGGTTAGGAGCATGGATTCTGAAGCCATTATGCCTTGACAAAACTCTGGCTCTGTTTTTTCCTAACTTTGTTACCAAATTGCTTAACCTTCTTGTGTCTTATTATAAAAGGAGGATAATAATGATAACTACATGTGGAACTATGGTGAGGGTTAATGAGTTAATATACATTACACATGCCCAGCAATGCTTGGCACTTACTAAGCACTCAAATAAATATTAGCTACTACTATTGTATTGTTAAGACTAATATTCTAAAAATTCAGACTAAATCATGCCACTCCTGTCCATGCCCCCCCCCACTGCCAACAGAATACTCAGACTCCTATTTAAGATACTCAATAATCTGAACTCAGCCTATCTTTATCACTACCCAGTTCAATCTTCCTCAACTCCTAAACTCCAAAAATACCAGGTAAATTCAGTGTCCCCAATTACAACATGTACTTTTATGTTTCCATGCCTTTGATTATGTTATACTTTCAACCTGCAATGCCTACTCCACATCTTAAACACTTATATATTCAAAGTCAAGACTGTTTTCAAGGATATCCCTGAGTCTCTTAGGCAGAATTAATTACTTTTTATTGTGTCTCCCCTAGCACTGTGCCTCTATTTAGCACTTATTTTGGTTTGCTTTACATTATTTCATTCTTTTCTGCTTCCTTACCAACCATCCCCAGTGATGCAATAAGCCTGAAAGCTCCATTACAGTAGTAACCACGCCTTAAGCACCTCAGTGCATCACACAATATTGGTAGTGGTATCTGGCAAGTTTACCAGCCAGTAACAGATACTCAACAGTTATTTGCTGACTTTAATTGAAAAGGAATTGAGTAGTTTAAGGATTTGACAAAACTAAGACACTTTCCCTTTTTGGAGACACTACTTAGATAGCATAATGATAGAGCAGTACTTACTATTGATATTATTGCCAACTATTTAATCATACCTTGTATCAGTGGAAAAAAAACATTATTTTATACACTCTGTTAATATAAACTATTACTGGGAATTCCCTGGCGGTCCAGTGATTAGGGCTCCGCGCTTCTGCTGCAGGGGGCACGGGAACTAAGATCCCACATGCCACACAGCACAGCTAAAAATATATACATATATATATATACATATATATACACACACACACACACACACATATATATGTACATATATGTATATATATACTATTATTTTCTAATTTAAAATAAATTATCTTATATTATGAATATTTAGCTTATCAGTAAACTATTTCCTTATAATAAAGACCAGGGATGTGATAGCAATCATTCAAGCATTTTATATTTTAAAGGTTAACAACTAAAGCATTCTGAAGCCATTTTTTCCCGTAATAAAAAAGAATGCTTTGTTCACTCTCCTACGTAATCTCTCTGTTTACCAAATTTCAGAACAGTGAGAGGTTTGACTTTTTCTCTTTACAGTGAAATTATTAACCTGAGGAAATGCAGTATCTTCAGGGGCTAGTAATGGAATCCTGAACAAAACTTTGAAATTGCATAGAGATGTAGTGTCAGTTAACCAGAAGTTTTTATTTCCCCGCTCCAAACTGCAATCTATCTCTATCTGGAGCAGGACTTTTGTCTTTCTGGCAACCTCTTTGGCCAAACTTGAATATAAGCATCCAGTGCTCTTTTAAAATAGTTTGGCAAGGCCAGAAAGGAAAATTGTGCCAAACAATCCTCCTATTCCAAGACCTATGATGCTTGATTTTTAGACCCAAAATCAGTCTAGTCAGGGTATCTCCTGGCTAGGACCTCATCTCATTATTTTTTCAATTCATATTGCATCCACTGTTAAGCTATTTTCAGTCATACATATTGACCTAGATTCTCCCACAGTGTAAGCTATTCCCCAGGAGTATGCTAGGTACTTAAGGAAACTGCATTAACACTTTCAGGTATGGTATGATAACTGGTTTTCTGATGGCTGAAAAGAGCTACCTCCCAGGATATTAAAAGATACCTTCATATCCTGAAGAGGATTTACTCAACTTCGCTAAGTGTCTGCTGTGCAAACCAGGGGAAATTCAGAAACTAGGAAAAACTGTTCACTAAATAGAAGGCAAATATTTAGATAATAGATTTTTTAAATCTTCTAATAGAAATTACAGTGAACGTTTATAAGCTAGCTCCTTATTACAGAAAAGTCTTTGACCCAATACTAAAGTTAGCACAAAATTAAAGTCGTATTTTGAAGATCATAAATGATAACTTCCTCCAAAAGCATCCTTCTCCCAGTCTCTGCCACCCATCAAAGGGTCTTCTGTGATCTTTTAAAGGTGGTGCTTTACTTTCTCTCAATTGAGCCTTAAAGCAGGTATGTATTCATTTTTTTAACCACATTATTAATTAGTAGAGAAACCCAACTCAAACTAGCTTCAGCATGAGTAGCTGATTGTTGTTGGCTCTCCTGACTAAAAAATTCAGGGATAGATGTTTGAAGAATGGATTTAGGGGTTCAAATAGCACCCAGCTCATTTGATCTTTCCACTCTTTCTTCATTTCTTCACTTCTCAGCTCTTCTTTCTTCTGCATTTGGCTTCATTCTCTGGTGTGTTCTTTCTTCATAACGGTGGCCCTTGTACAGCCCCAGGCATATCAGCTTAGCAAATCAGCAAAAAATAATGTTTCAGTAAAAGTCCCAGCAATGAATCTCAGTGAACTGGCTTGGGTATTTTTACCTTCGATATTTCACCCGTACAGTGTATCTTCTACACTGGGTAGACTGAAAGAGAGTAAAGCATAGTGGTTAGGAACACCCACTAGGGAGCCATCACGCCTGGTTAAAACCCGGCTCTGCCCCTTCCTGACTGTGTGACTTTTGTCTATCCCTGAATGAATAATTGCAGCCAGAAGACTGTATGACCAGGCCTGCATTACGTCCCCACCCCTGGGCAGGTACAGGTAGAAGTGAGATCTGTTCCTCCTAGTTTGAGATAAGGGAAAAAAAAAAAAAAAAAAAAAAATCAAGAAGCTGTTATAAGAAAATGAGCAGAGATAAACTACAGATGTCTATTAAACTGCTATGTGAAAATACTTGACATGCACCTTACGGTTAAATACAAAATGAATGCTAAAACTGTAGGTATCCACATCATCATTTTCTCATACTGTATAGCTGTTGCTTGTTTACAAGCTTATCTCCCTCAATAAACCCTGTGCCTCTCATGGTCAGAAGCTGTTTCTAGTGAGGCAAGGAGTATCTAGTATGTGGAGAGATTTAGTAAATGTTTGCTGAATATGGAAAAAGTGGCTCCAACTTTAAACAAAATACTTTCAACAATACATTTGCAAATACACTTGCACATTCATTTTACTCCCAAGATATATGTGGCAATAGTTACTTAGAAGAAGACTACACAATTCAGTAGGATTTAATGGCCTTCCTATTGTTTAAAAAAAGTACTGATGGATACCACTATCTTTGAGGTTTACCGCTACTTGAAAAAATACTGGTGAGGGGACCATAGAGATGAATTAGAACTTGACTTAAGCTAAGGTTGTTGACGATTCTAATTTATTACCATCAAAAAAGTAAAAAGCTGTTTACTTGCTTCTTTGATATATGCCAGTAGGTTTAACCCCATCCTAAGCTAAAATTTGTTCTCTCTTCATCAGAATCTCTTCTAGGCAGGAACGGAGGTGTACACAGAGGCCCACAGTTAGACTTGAGCTTTCAGTTTTGGTGGCATCCAATTCTTATGACTCCAAAATAAATTTACTGACTAGGATTATCAATTCATTTTACAGCTTAACTTCTTTTTAAAAATGACCACACAGAAGCTTCAATAAATATCCGGCCTGGAAACAGGCAAGACAGGTGCAAAATGCTCTCCTAAGGTGCTATATAAACTCTTCCAAGCTTTGAAGAGGTTATTTGCTAAACGTCTAAAAGAGTTAATGATCTTCCAAAAGGGAAAAAAGATCAAACTCGGTGTCCTCCAAGCAGCACTAATGGCCCAGTATACGAAATCTTATACTCTTCTCTAAGTGACTTCAGTTTCTTTCTTTTTGCCTATTGAGAGCAAAATCTTACCCCTTTAAAAGGAACAAAGGATGAAACTACTTTTAGATTGCATTAAAACCATATGCTGCCCAGGAAATTCAACATTAGCAGGCAGTAAATTACACTTTTAATCTGCTTGTTGTTTCTGGGTGTTGCCACAAACATATTGCAGTATGTGGTACCACTTAGTGGCTGGATAACCTATCCGTGCCGTTTGGAAAACATGTTGTATTAATGATGGACTTCGGTGTTAACTCAATCCCCACCCCCCAAGCTGGTTTAGATCATAATGCATCATTTTATACGTATGAATAATAAGCACTTTACTGCAAATTAATTTAGATGCCACCCCACCCTCCATTTTGCAAAGTGAAATTAAAAGAGATTTTTTTAGCCTAACCTCGACTGTCTATTAAAGTTGTGTATATAAACAAGCCAGGTTATCTTTTTCCTTGTGACAAAAGTTGTTTTATCTAACAGCTGCTTTCCTAGCAGTTCAGTACTCCACCACCCTAAATTAGGACACTTTATCTTAAGGCTTCATAATCTTATGAGACTATAATTGGAAAGTTTATAAAAAAAAAAAATCCTGCTTTGTAAGCTTGGCAGCTGAGATAGGAGGGAATGAGAAGGGCTACAGCAGAATTACACCATCACTGCTAGCCTGACTCTGCTTGACAGAGCCGTTTAATATTTTGACAAGACAAAATATAAAGCAGCATTTTATTCTGTAGAGACTTCACTAGACACAAGCATGGAAGTGCTTGTGATCAATAAAGTTTGCGGTGGAGAGTGATTTATTTACAGCAGGGTATTATGTAGAGAAAGAGCTGTGATATTTCCACAGGCTTTGACGGCATAATGGGCCCCTCTCAATCCTTACATGGAAGGGTTAGATTGTCATGGTTGCTCAGGCAGTATTCAAAACGTTATCTGATCAGCCTTAAAGACTTCAGAAGGAGACAGATGATTAGTTACCCTAAACGATCCTCATCATGCAGAAATTGATGATTTAATATAGTCAATGACAGACGATTCCATTTGTACTAGATAAAGTGTCTGCGGTTTGTATCAATCATAATAGAGTTATTATTGAGCATAAAAGAAAAGCATGTTTAATATCATTAATTCCAGATATGTCGCTTTCCACATCTGGCATTCATCCATAGACCAGAACCACTCCAGGCTATCATTCCTGCCTCTATGCCGGCGACTCCAGTGTTTTTTTGTAATTTCAAAATGTTTTTCAGCACCTCCAGCTAGACGCAATAACAGTTTACAGATTACCTATGTCATCACATTTTGACAAACTTCTCAATCTGATGTGACCTTCATCTTTAGCCATCTGCTTGCCTTTGTTTCTACTCTTTTTTGATAAACCTCCACAGCTTAAAGCTGTAGTAGTTTGTTCCATACACTGTATTTCTAGGTCAACATTTCACCTGTGTAAATCCAGAAACACAGACTTCAGTGTAAAGATGGTGACCTGGGTTCAGGTCCCCAGGTACCTGACTCTCCCTCACCCCCTTAGTTATATTTTTCATCATTCATGTCAAATTCATTTTGATTGTATGGAGGAGAAAGCACACAATCAGAAAAAAGGAAGTACAAGTGGGAGTTGAGGTGAAGGAAGAGAGAGAAAAGAATAATTAGTAAAACTGAGAAGTTAGAAAAGATAGGGAAAAAATGTCATTTCTAAATTTGATTTCTCTGTAAACAATGTAACAGTGGGAAAGCCATATAAATAATGAAGGAAGAGACACAAACTTTCTAGGGAACAAAAGTATGGTTACCTAAATTAAATGCTGTTTCTTTTTTATTTTAAATACTTTAATTTCCAAGTGATATGTTGAAATAACAAAAAAAAGCCCAGCTTCAAATATTGTGCATCCGTTTTTTAGGGAGGAAAAAACTCAGTAAAAACAAAGAATTCTCTCAGATTTAAGTTACTTCTACTCACAAATGTTTATGCAGTCCTCGAGGTTGTAGAAGACACTAGGGGTTTTTTTCTTTTTTTCTTTTTGTAATAAGAGTTGATTTGCAGATAATTTTTTATGTATTTATTTAACAAATACTTATTGAGCACCTACTATGTGCCAGACAACTGTTTAGGCACTGGGGATAACATCAGTGAACAAAAGAGGCAAAAAGCTCTGCCCTCATAATGCTCACATTATAATGCTGATTACTGATAAAAGGGACTGTGAGAAGTTAGATGGTTAAAAGTAGAACATTTTAAAAGATTAAGGATAGGATCAAAATAACAAACCTCAGGGAAGATAAACAAAAATCAAGATCTCCCTCTACCTTCATAAGTATTAGGTGTTAGGCATATGTACATTGGGAAGCGAAAAAATGTCATCATTCCTAGATGAATTTAGTCCAACTAATTATCAATTATCAACACTAATATATTTGTTTCCTCTCATTTTGCTTGGTGGGGTAAAGTAAAAGAGATTAATACTTCTTCAGGGACAAAGAGTAAGTTTTCAAGTTTAGCTCCCACTGACTCATCAATATGCTTTAGTTATCACTGCCTCAACATGACTGGTTTTCCAAGACAAAGTCCAAAATCTTCTCCATGTATGAACACTCCTTGTTAATTATAGAGGCAAATAATGGATTATGTAAGTACACATATAGCTTTTCAATTATTTTGTTGAAAACTATTGATGACATCTAAGGTTTAAATATTAAAGTATTCAGGGGAATAACTTAGTAGATTAGCCAAATCAGATTTAAGTATACAAATCTTATGAAATACCCTCTATAATAGTAAAACATTCAGATTTCTAGTATTGAAGCTGGGCTCCAAAATTTTCTAACTATTTGACAAACTCTAAACCTCAGGTTTCTTGTTTTCAAAGTAGGAGAAAATATCTGCCTTGCCTTCTTGCAAAGGGTTACCTTAGGGGTGATTTTAAAAGTCAACTATTTTGCAATAAGAAAAACCTGAGATACAATCTAGTTGAACTCCTCCATTTCATTAATGAGAAAATAAAGGCCGGGAAAATTTAAGATACTTAATCCAGGTCAGTCAACTTAATAGCAGAACTGAGATTAGATCCTTGTTCTCAATTTCTTATCCAGTGATTTTTCTTTTCCTCTATGAGATAATGTAGTAAAAATGCTTGGAAAACTATGACATGCAGAAAGAATATGGTATTATAATGATGGAGCAAAATGATATTATCTTTCTACACCTGAGTTTTTATATTTGTCAAAAAGGCACTCCTGAATATCTCATAATGGATTCTATTAAGAATTAAAAGGAAATTTATGCAAGAAACATTAGACATCTGATAAGAATGATTTCATACCTTGTATAAAATTTTATATGCAGATAAGACTAATGAATGTCCCTCAGTAATCATGTTAACAGATCATGCCAAGTTTGACACTTTAGTTCTCTAATAATTTATTCAACTGTCAGTATCAACATCATATTGGTTGAGTCTTATAAAATAATAAATCATGGCTCTGTTTTATTTTATTCCCATGACTAAGGTTAGGTTTTAATATCTTTCTGATGATCTAACTCTCTCAAAGCAGACAGCAGACACCAGTAAACAAATACACTGTTATTTGAGAAAGACTTTCTGTTCATTGATGGGTTTAGCCTTGACACTAAAATGTATATAGAGAAAGTGTCACTCAACTTTTGACATGCAAAATGTTTGTGTCAGACTCAGAGCAGGTTCAGAAAGCAAGTGACCATAAAGTCACCTGAAGCTAGAAATCAAAAGCTTTCTGAATCAGAGTCTAAGAAGAGCACCCTTTGGTTCTGTTTCAAGCTCGTTACTGATTTTACTTTGACCATTTATTTATTTTATTTATGGCTGCGTTGGGTCTTCGTTTCTGTGCGAGGGCTTTCTCTAGTTGTGGCAAGTGGGGGCCACTCTTCATCGCGGTGCGCGGGCCTCTCATTATCGCGGCCTCTCTTGTTGCGGAGCACAGGCGCCAGACGCGCAGGCTCAGTAATTGTGGCTCACGGGCCCAGTTGCTCCGCGGCATGTGGGATCTTCCCAGACCAGGGCTCGAACCCGTGTCCCCTGCATTGGCAGGCAGATTCTCAACCACTGCACCACCAGGGAAGCCCCACTTTGACCATTAATCAATTCATCTGTCCTCAACATATTTTATTATTAAACTTTTTAAAAGATTTTTTTGATGTGGACCATTTTTAACATCTTTAATGAATTTGTTACAATATTGCTTCTTTTTTTATGTTTTGGTTTTTTGGCCACGAGGCATGTGGGATCTTAGCTCCCCAACCAGGGATCGAACCCTCACCCCCTCCATTGGAAGGCAAAGTCTTAACCACTGGACCACCAGGGAAGTCCCCTGTGCTCAACATATTTTAAATGCCCACACCTATTTGCCTGCCCCAAAATCACTGTGTTGACAATTACTATCTAAATCAGATTTTAACTATATAATTGTAAATTTGCAAGTATAAGAAAAATGGAATCTATACGGTAAAATCAAGGCTGTAGTCCTGCATTTCACTTCACAAATCTAAAAGGTTAACTAGATCCACTTTAAATTTGATCAGCGGGCATAGATATTTAATTTAGAACTAAAATTATGCAAAAAGTCATTCTGATGTAAAGGGAAGAAAATGCAAAAGGTTTTCCAATCAGTTTTCCACTTCTGAACAACAGTCATTATAAGTAGCAAATAATGCTTCAAATAGAAAAATAAAGAATGCTGGTTTGGATAACTTTCCTCATTTCTCTTTTAAAGACAAGAATGCTATCCTAAAATGTTTTAAGTTTCTTATCTGTAGTTACAAGCCAGCAGGAAACCTGAAGTTCTAATCTTTAGAAATTTCTCTTGGCACATACAATTTTAAAAATTAGGGCTAATTCTAAAATTTGTTATTTTATCAGTAAGTGTTTTGTTGTATATGGATGTAAGGCATTACTTTTTTTAATACTCTGTACTCTGATTTCCCTCTCATTTCTGTATCTTTGTTTATGATATACCTTTGTCCTAGAATTTCTTTCCTTTTCATCTTCTCCTGTCAAAATACTGCATTTCCTTCAAGTGCCAACTTAAATCTAAATTCAACCACAAATCTTTCTCTGGATAATTCAGGTTTATTCATATTTATTTATTTATTTATTTTTTAATTTCTAAAGCAATTGTGGTCTACACTACATCCTCCAGGAGCATGCATTATTCACTAAACACACATTTAGTGCCTGGCCTAAACATAATTTGTATTAGGCACCAAGACTACTAAGAGGATAACACATGAGATAGTATTCCAGCTTATGTGGTAAAAGACGGGAAACTATGCATCTGGTTAACTCAGAAGAAATGTTTTTACATATTATCTCACTAAATCTTCATAGTATCTCAGTAAGGTAAAATTATTATCCTATATCTCACCTATATCATTGGTGAGAAAACTGAGGCATTAAGAGAGTGGGTTACTAATCCAGAGATTCCAGAGATAGATTGCTTCCTAATCATTCTAGGTTTATAAAACTCATCTCCACAACCACCGTGATGCCCCAGCTCTCTGAGAATTTGGGGACTATTTTTTAAACTCTTTTCCATTCTATGACTTGCTGGATAAAAGAGTATACAGTATGTTCACTTAACTATTTATTGACTGATTGCAGAGTATGAGTTCAATTCAAGTCAGTGAAGATCTAGATAGATTTTTGTCAAATACGTATCATAGTTGTAATGTTTTTCTGTGTTATTAATAAGGATATTCAAAACCATTTAATAGTCTAATCAGTACTCTCATAAGACTGAAGGAAAATGCAATAGATAAAAAACTGAAAAAGCAAAACAATAACAAAACCCAGCTTCTTTTCTCTACGATAAAGCTACAGAAATATACAACCATAAGTTCATTTTGGAATTTTGCAAATTTAAGAGGTCAAATTCACAGATACCCTATCTTACCTGTATACCAAAAAAAAATCAGAAAATTCTAAACCTTTCAAGCAATGTACATTTCAAGTATAATAGCAACTTAGATATGTATGTGTACTATCTTAAAGAAAACCAGGCAATCACCGAAGGCAAAATTCCTCCTTCAGATCTCTATGAACAATCTGGACTCAAATTCTGTACTTTCTTTAAATGAAAAAAAAAAAAAAATCTCATTTAAGATCAACAAGAGAAATGCAAATCTGAAATATGGCTCATTATCCTTTAATGATACTTTATATTATATTTTCACATATTCACATACATATTGTTAGTAAGCAAAAATATCAGATGCCATTTGAATGTTACAATAACATTACATGAATTCAATGATAAAATTACTAAGGGAAAAGAAAAACTGTGGGAATGGAATCTCAAGCATTACTATATTGCGTTGGCCAAAAAGTGCCTTCGGTTTTTAAGTAAAAATAAAAGACACATTTTTCATTTTCACCAAGAACTTTATTGAACAACATATACACCCTTTTGTTCCACTACCTTCTGCCATTTTTAAAGCAACTTCATAGTTCCATCTTCCCAAAACTTTTTATCTTTTTGAGCAAAGAACTGTTCCAGGTGCCTTTTACAGTGTTCCAGAGAATTGAAACTTTTTCCATTAAGAAAATTTTGTAAAGACCGAAATAAATGGAAATCTGAAGGTGCAACGTCTGGTTGAATACGGCAGACGAATCAGAACTTGCCAGCCAAGCTGTAACAGTTTTTGCCTGGTCATCAAAGAAACATGCGGTCTTGCGTTATCCTGATGAATATTATGCGTTTTCTGTTAACTAATTCTGCATGCTTTTCATAGAGTGCTGCTTTCAGTTGGTCTAACTGGCAACAGTACTTGCTGGAATGATCTGTTTGGTTTTCCGGAAGGAGCTCATAATAGAGGACTCCCTTCCAATCCCACCATATACACAACATCACCTTCTTTGGATGAAGACCGGCCTTTGGTGTGGTTGGTGGTGGTTCATTTCACTTGCCCCACCATCTGTTCTGTTCCACATTATTGTACAGTATCCACTTTTCATCGCCCATCACAATTTGTTTTAAAAACAGAACGTTTTCATTATGTTTAAGAAGAGAATCGCATGCGGAAATATGGTCAAGAAGGTTTCTTTTCTCTTAACTAATGTGGAACCCAAACATCAAAGCGATTAACATAACCAAGCTGGTGCAAATGATTTTCAATGCTTGATCTGGATACTTTGAGTATGTCAGCCATCTCCTGCGTGGTGTGACGTTAATTGTTCTCAATTAATGTCTCGCTTTGATCGCTATCTTCAACTGGTACCCAACCATGGAGCATTGTCCAGCGAGAAATCTCCAGCATGAAACTTCACAAACCACTTTTGACACATTTGATCAGTCACAGCATCTTCTCCATACACTGCACAAATCTTTTTTTTGCATTTCGGTTGTGTTTTTATCTTTCTTGAAATAATAAAGCATAATATGCCAAAAATGTTGCTTTTTTTCTTCCATCTTCAATATTAAAATGGCTACACAAAAATTCACCAATTTTGACAAGTCTTCTTTTAAATGCACGCTGATATGACAGCTGTCACATACGATCTAACAAAATTGTTTTGAATTAAGTTAAAGATAACTAAATGCTACTAGAGCCATCTTACGGAAAAAAACAGAACGAACCTTTTGGCCAACCCAACAGTTATGAAATATTTCTATTAACCATGTCATATTCCTAGAAATTCAATTTTTATTCCTGCCTAGTCTCTGTATGTGTCAGGATTAAATATTTGAGTTTCATACTGAAAATAAACTTTACATCTCTAAAATATTAAAGTAAAAATTAAAAGTAGAAGTATGTAAAATTAGAAGGAAAAAGTATATTATTATCTGCATATTAGAGATGTCATTTAGAAAATATTTAATCTCAAGTTGCCTTTTTTATCCCTGACACTTAGTACCCTATGTATCTATTTCTCTTTTGGCAGGATCAACATGCCTGTGAAGGCTCTAAACAGCCAGGTGCTATGGCAGAGAATTACACACATGCCACCTGGCCTGTCCTCCTAAGGTATGTAGATATAGTGACTAAGGGTGAGCTTGCAGGGCTTAGGCTGCCTCAATTCAACTTCTGGCTCTACCACTCATTAGCTATGTGACATGGTATGGATTACTCAACTTCTCTGGACCTCAGCTCCACGATCTTAAAATAAAGCCAAGTACTTCATGTCTCATGAGCTTGCCATAAATATCAAATGAGATAATGCATATAAAACACTTAGTACAATGCCAGGCACATAAATAATGGTCAAGAAATATTAGCTGTTATTACTACTATTATTAGCCAATAAGTGCTTATCAGTAAAACCAACATGCTGTTAGGGTTTAAGTTCTTCAATAGCAAGGTCATCTCATAACTAGTTTTATATTCTTGATGCATTAGTGAATGTGGATTGAATGACAGGCTAACTATGTGAATAAAACCAATGAATGCAACTATATTTAAGATATAAGATATACATATTCATGTACATGTATACACACATATACACGGTAAAAGACATGTTATACATACATAATATAAGATTTTTGGCAAGATCATCAATTACGTAGATTTAGTCAACTCATCAATTAAGTGGAAATAATAAGCAAACCAGACAGATATTTGACTGAATTGACCCACTGACTGATTAAATTCATAGGTTCATTCTTGTGGTTCAGAGTGGTAAAGCCCCACTAATATTTAAGGAAAAGAAACATAATGTCAATTGAAAAAGGAGAGTGAAGCATTTAAATCATAAGTACAGCAAGGATAAGCATACAGAAGCTAAAGAAAGGGGTAAACAGCATATTTATACACTGGTGGGAGAGGGGAGATTGAAGAATATGGCCACAGGGAGTTTAGGCAAAAAATGCAAAGTAGAGGAGGCAAAGGGTTTGAAAGTATAAATTCGCTTTCTTTCATAAGAATAGCATTAGAAAGGTGAACATACTGTCTTGGAAATATTACACCAAGCATTCCAAAACCACAAATAAATACTGAGGTAGCTAAGTATTTGTTCCTAGAAAGCAATCCCTCCACTTTAAGCCTTACTGAAATTATTTGTGCATTAAAGACACACACACAAATACATGCATGCAAGCAAACATGTACACATACACACACATACATTTCTTGGTTGCCTAAACTAAAATTTTAAATCATTCTCAAAAGTACTGAAACTATAAAATTCAGTATAAACAAACAAACAAGAAACACTGACAACAACAACAAATCTAACAGATAATCTATAAAACAACCTCTGTATCTGGCATTTACAAATTAGTTAACAGACAAAAATCTATGTTCCTAATTGCAACTCTGGCACAGATGTGATTGTAGTGACTACTACCACTCACATATGGTATTAATTTTTCCAAGGTCGCTATTAATGGCCCACCATCACAGATATTTCCACTTCTATGAATATTTTTGTATATTTGAATTTTTTTTTATACAGCAGCTTATTAGTTATCAATTTTATACATATACATATATATGTGTCAATCCCAATCTCCCAATTCATCCCACCACCATGCTTCCCCCCACACCCCCGCTCTCCCCCCTTGGTGTTCATACGTTTGTTCTCTACATTTGTGTCTCTATTTCTGCCTTGCAGACCGATTCACCTCTACCATTTTTCTAGATTCCACATATATGTGTTAATATACAATATTTGTATTTCTCCCTCTGAATTACTTCACTCTGTATGACAGTCTCTAGGTCCATCCAGGTCTCTACAAATGACCCAATTTGGTTCCTTTTTATGGCTGAGTAATATTCCATTGCATATATGTACCACTTCTTCTTTATCCATTCGTCTCTTGATGGGCATTTAGATTGCTTCCATGACCTAGCTATTGTAAATAGTGCTGCAATGAACATTGAGGTGCATGTGTCTTTTTGAATTATGGTTTTCTCATGGTATATGCCCAGTAGTGGGATTGCTGGGTCGTATGGTAGTTCTATTTTCAGTTTTTTAAGGAACCTCCATCCTGTTCTCCACAGTGGCTGTATCAATTTACATTCCCACCAACATTGCAGCAGGGTTCCCTTTTCTCCACACCCTCTCCAGCATTTGTTTGTGTATTTTCTGATGATGCCCATTTTAACTGGTGTGAGGTGATTCCACATTGTAGTTTGGATTTGCATTTCTCTAATGATTATTGATGTTGAGCATCCTTTCATGTGTTTGCTGGCAATCTGTACATCTTATTTGGAGAAATGTCTATTTAGATCTTCTGCCCATTTTTGGATTGGGTTGCTTGTTTTTTTGATAATGAGCTGCATGAGCTGCTTGTATATTTTGGAGATTAATCCTTTGTCGGGTGCTTCATTTGCAAATATTTTCTCCCATTCTGAAGGTTGTCTTTTCGTCTTGTTTATGGTTTCCTTTGCTATACAAAAGCTTTTAAGTTTCATTGGGTCCCATTTGTTTATTTTTGTTTTTATTTCCATTTCTCTAGGAGGTGGGTCAAAAAGGATCTTGCTGTGATTTATGTCATAGAGAGTTCTGCCTATGTTTTTCTCTAAGAGTTTGATGGTGTCTGGCCTTACATTTAGGTCTTTAATCCATTTTGAGTTTATTTTTGTGTATGGTGTTAGGGAGTGTTCTAATTTCATTCTTTTACATGTAGCTTTCCAGTTTTCCCAGCACCACTTATTAAAGAGACAGTCTTTTCTCCATTGTATATCCTTGCCTCCTTTGTCATAGTTTAGTTGAGCATGGGTGTGTGTGTTTATCTCTGGGCTTTCTATCCTGTTCCATTGATCTATATATGTTTTTGTGCCAGTACCATACTGTCTTGATTACTGTAGCTTTTTAGTATAGTCCGAAGCCAGGGTGTCTGATTCCTTCAGCTCTGTTTTTTTCCCTCAAGATTGCTTTGGCTATTCAGGGTCTTTTGTATCTCTATACACATTTTAAGATTTTTCGCTCTAGTTTTGTAAAAAATGCCATTGGTAATTTGATAGGGATTGCACTGAATCTGTAGATTGCTTTGGGTAGTACAGTCATTTTCACAATATTGATTCTTCCAATCCAAGAACATGGTATATCTCTCCATCTGCTTGTGTCATCTTTGATTTCTTTCATCAGTGTCTTAGAGTTTTCTGAGTACAGGTCTTTTACCTCCTTAGGTAGGTTCATTCCTAGGTATTTTATTCTTTTTGTTGCAACGGTGAATGGGATTGTTTCCTTAATTTCTCTTTCTGATTTTTCCTTGTTAGTGTATAGGAATGCAAGACATTTCGGTACATTGATTTTGTATCCTGCTACTTTACCAAATTCATTGATGAGCTCTAGTAGTTTTCTGGTGGCATTTTTAGGATTTTCTATGTATAGTATCACGTCATCTGCAAACAGTGACAGTTTTACTTCTTCTTTTCCAATTTGGATTCCTTTCTTTTTTTCTCTGATTGCCATGACTAGGACTTCCAAAACTATGTTAAATAATAGTGGTGAGAGTGGACATCCTTGTCTTGTTCCTGATCTTAGAGGAAATGCTTTAAGTTTTTCACCATTGAGAATGATGTTTGCTGTGGGTTTGTCGTATATGGCCTTTATTATGTTGAGGTAGGTTCCCTCTATGCCCACTTTCTGGAGAGTATTTATCATAAATGGGTGTTGAATTTTGTCAAAAGCTTTTCCTGCATCTATTGAGATGATCATATGATTTTTATTATTCAGTTTGTTAATATGGTATATCAAATTGATTGATTTGCATATATTGAAGAATCCTTGCATCCCTGGGATAAATTCCACTTGATCATGGATAATGATCCTTTTAATGTGTTGTTGGATTCTGTTTGCTAGTATTTTGTTGAGGATTTTTGCATCTATATTCATCAGTGATATTGGTCTGTAATTTTCTTTTTTTTGTAGTATCATTCTCTGGTTTTGGTATCAGGGTGATGGTGGCCTCATAGAATGAGTTTGGGAGTGTTCCTTCCTCTGCAAATTTTTGGAAGAGTTTGAGAAAGATGGGTGTTAGGTCTTCTCTAAATGTTTGATAGAATTTACCTGTGAAGTCATCTGGCCTGGACTTCTGTTTGTAGGAAGATTTTTAATCACAGGTTCAATTTCATTACTTGTGATTGGTCTGTTCATATTTTCTATTTCTTCCTGATTCAGTCTCGGAAGGTTATACCTTTCTAAGAATTTGTCCATTTCTTCCAGGTTGTCCAATTTATTGGCATAGAGTTGCTTGTAGTAGTCTCTCAGGATGGTTTGTATTTCTGCGGTGTCTGTTGTAACTTCTCCTTTTTCATTTCTGATTTTATTGATTTGAGTCTTCTCCCTCTTTTTCTTGATGAGTCTAGCTAATGGTTTATCAATTTTGTTTATCTAATCAAAGAACCAGCTTCTAGTTTTATTGATCTTTGCTATTGTTTTCTTTGTTTCTATTTCATTTATTTCTGCTCTGATCTTTATGATTTCTTTCCTTCTGCTAACTTTGGGTTTTGTTTTTTCTTCTTTCTCTAGTTCCTTTAGGTGTAAGGTTAGGTTGTTTATTTGAGATTTTTCTTGTTTCTTGAGGTAGGACTGTATTGCTATAAGCTTCCCTCTTAGAACTGCTTTTGCTGCATCCCAAACGTTTTGGATCATCGTGTTTTCCTTGTCATTTGCCTCTAGGTATTTTTTGATTTCCTCTTTGATTTCTTCAGTGACCTCCTGGTTATTTAGTAACATATTGTTTAGCTTCCACATGTTTGTGTTTTTTAGGGTTTTTTTCCCCTGTAATTGATTTCTAATCTCATAGTGTTGTGGTCAGAAAAGATGCTTGATATGATTTCAATTTTCTTAAATTTACTGAGGCTTGATTTGTGACCCAAGATGTGATCTATCCTGTAGAATGTTCTGTGCACACTTGAGAAGAGTAGTCTGCTGTTTTTGGATGGAATGTCCTATAAATAGCAATTAAATCTATCTGGTCTACTGTGTCATTTAAAGCTTGTGTTCTCTTGTTAATGTTCTGTTTGGATGATCTGTCCATTGGTGTAAGTGAGGTGTTAAAGTTCCCCACTATTATTGTGTTTCTGTTGATTTCCTCTTTTATAGCTGTTAGCAGTTGCCTTATGTATTGAGGTGCTCCTATGTTGGGTACATATACATTTATAATTGTTATATCTTCTTGGATTGATCTCTTGATCGTTATGTAGTGTCCTTCCTTGTCTCTTGTAACATTCTTTATTTTGAAGTCTATTTTATCTGATATGAGTATTGCTACTCCAGCTTTCTTTTGATTTCCATTTGCATTAAATATATTTTTCCATCCCCTCACTTTCAGTCTGTGTGTGGCCCTAGCTCTGAAGTGGGTCTCTTGTAGACAGCATATATATGAGCCTTGTTTTTGTATCCATTCAGCGAGCCTGTGTCTTTTGGTTGGAGCATTTAATCCATTCACGTTTAAGGTAATTATCAATATGTATGTTCCTATGACCATTTTCTTAATTGTTTTGGGTTTGTTTTTGTAGGTCCTTTTCTTCTCTTGTGTTTCCCACTTAGAGAAGTTCCTTTAGCATTTGTTGTAGAGCTCGTTTGGTGGTACTGATTTCTCTTAGTGTTTGCTTGTCTGTAAAGCTTTTGATTTCTCTGTCGAATCTGAATGAGATCCTTGCCGGGTAATCTTGGTTGTACATTCTTCCCTTTCATCACTTTAAATATATTGTGCCACTCCCTTCTGGCTTGTAGAGTTTCTGCTGAGAAATCGTCTGTTAACCTTATGGGTGTTCCCTTGTATGTTATTTATCATTTTTCCCTTGTTGCTTTTAATAATTTTTCTTTGTCTTTAATTTTTGTCAATTTCATTACTACGTGTCTCAACGTGTTTCTCTTTAGGTTTATCCTGCTTGGGACTCTCTGTGCTTCCTAGACTTGGGTGGCTATTTCCTTTCCCATGTTAGGGAAGTTTATGACTATAATCTCTTCAAATATTTTCTTGGGTCTTTTCTCTCTCTCTTCTCCTTCTGGGACCCGTATAATGGGAATGTTGTTGTGTTTAATGTTGTCCCAGAGGTCTCTTAGGATGTCTTCATTTCTTTTCATTCTTTTTTTTTTTTTATTCTGTTCCGTGGCAGTGAATTCCACCATCCTGTCTTCCTGGTCACTTATCTGTTCTTCTGCCTCAGTTATTCTGCTATTGATTCCTTGTAGTGTATTTTTCAATTCAGTTACTGTATTGTTCATCTCTGTTTGTTTGTTCTTTAATTCTTCTAGGTCTTTGTTAAACATTTCTTGCATATTGTTGATCTTTGCCTCCATTCTTTTTCCAAGGTCCTGGATCATCTTCACTATCATTATTCTGAATTCTTTTTCTGGAACATTGCCTATCTCCACTTCATTTAATTCTTTTTCTGGGGTTTTATCTTGTTCCTTTACCTGGTACATAGTCATCTGCCTTTTCGTTTTGTCTATCATCCTGTGAATGTGGTTTTTGTTCCACAGGCTGCAGGACTGTAGTTCTTCTTGCTTCTTCTGTCTGTCTTCTGGTGGATGAGGGTATTTAAGAGGCTTTTGCAAGCTTCCCGATGGGAGGGATTGGTGGTGGGTAGAGATGGGTGTTGCTCTGATGGGCAGAGCTCAGTAAAACTTTAATTTGCTTGTCTGCTGACGGGTGGGGCTGAGTTCCCTCCTTATTGGTTGTTTGGCCTTAGGTGACCCAGCACTGGAGGCTATAGGCTCTTTGATGGGGCTAGTGGTGGACTCTGGGAGGGCTCACACCAAGGAGTACTTCCCAGAACTTCTGCTGCCAGTGTCTTTGTCCCCGTGGTGAGCCACAGGCACCCCCTGCCTCTGCAGGAGGCCCTCCAACACTAGCACGTAGGTCTGGTTCAGTCTCCTACAGGGTCATTTCTCCTTCCTCCTGGATCCTGATGGGCACCCTATTTTGTGTGTGCCCTCCAAGAGTGGAGTCTCTGTTTCCCCTAGTCCTGTTGAAGTCCTGCAATCAAATCCCGCTAGCCTTCAAAGTCTGATTCTCTGGGAATTCCTCCTCCCGTTGCCAGGCCCCCAGGTTGGGAAGTCTGATGTGGGGCTCAGAACCTTCACTCCAGTGGGTGGACTTCTGTGGTATAATTGTTCTCCAGTTTGTGAGTCACCCACCCAACGGTTATGGGATTTGATTTGGGATTGCGCCCCTCCTACCGTCTCACTGCAGCTTCTCCTTTGTCTTGGGATGTGGGGTATCTTTTTTGGTGAATTCCAGTGTCTTCCTGTTGATGATTGTTCAGCAGTTAGTTGTGATTCCGGTGCTCTTGCAAGCGAGAGTGAGTGCACGTCCTTCTACTCTGCCATCTTGAACCAATCTCTCTATGGATTTGTTTCTTGTCACAGTAACATCAAAGGAAAAGAAAAGCATGTTAACAGTCAGCACTTAAGGGTTGCTGAAATGGCAGAAGGTTCAGTTCCTTTAAAACAATGACTCTCGTTTTACGTGTGTGATTGTAAGGTAAAATACTGTCTTACCTGAAAGAGGCTTTGTCTATAGCTGAAAGGAAATAGTGAGTCTATTCCTGAAAGTGAAATATGGATCTTCAATTTTATGAGAAAGTGTGTCATTAGTCATCAAATATATTCTGAGTATATTTTTAAAGTTATTTCTGTTCTGTCTTTTAAAAGATATTATGGACTCTGCTGTCTACAGTTCTCTGTCTCTGTCTCTCTCTCTCACACACACATACACGTGCCAAAATGATGCTCTACAGCTGGTATTCTGGTATCCAAACCTTGGTGATACTGAATCTGCAATGTGTTTGAAGAAGAGGTGTCACATTCTTCACAATGAATGGAAGACTGAATCAATCACTAGAACGTAGTCGGTCTACCAGGATTGAAGTACCACTTATCAAAATACAATTCCATCAAGATGGATATTTGTAGAAAATAGATGTAACAAGATACTAAAACAACTGTTGTATAGTCATTAGGCTGAAGTAGAAGAGGTAGAAAAAATGCTCTAAGGAGTCACCTGGAAAATAACATCCAGGAGGACATCCTGGATACCCAGGCCTTTATAGTATGAATCTTCCTGAGCCAAATTTTCAAGCCAACATGGATAAAAGAAGAACAAAGAGTGAGTATACCTGCAAGAAGGTTCTTCAGTTTGAAAGAAAATTTCTAAAGTGAGTCCAGATCTCAAGATCTTGTTCAATGGATCTTGATCACAAGATCCACTGTGATCAAACCTATGAGCTTTCTGTTCTCAATCACTGTCAGTGCCATCCTCTGTGATAAAAATTAGTAATGTGTGTCATCATATTTGACCAAATCATGATTAGTTTGAGGAAAATTACTAGCTAGTATAAAGAAAAATATAAAAACAAAAACAAAATAAATTCAGAAATCTAAATAATAGGCATAGAAAATATCTTTTTCAAATGGTTTGCTCCTCAAATGAATAAAAACAGACTTCCATATTTTCATTTGCAATGAAACAAGTTTGACTTCTGGCTTTAATCTATCTTCCACCAACTTAAGACTGTCTTATAAAACTAATGGATCCAGAGAGGCTCTACACTGGGTCCTGCAGTGGAACTCACTATCATTCCTACTTGAACTCAATTCACTTCAATTTTTTCCACTGTACCAGCTCCTCCTTTTTCCTCTATCACAAAAAATCACTGTACCAACTGGCTGCCTCTCACCACATGTCTTAAGATGAACAACTCATACCACAAATCATAGACTTATTTTTGACTCTTCACAAATGCCCAGGTAGTTTATGTCTTTGGATTTTGAGCATTTCCAGCACCAATCTGGTCTTCCCCACACTAAATTCCCCAATCATTGTGGAAATTTTTCATTATTGCCTCCCCAGCACAGGGCTTAACATCTGTCATAAGAGGTATACTCAATATGTTTGTTCAATAAATGAATGGGTAACTCCTACCATAAAATGGTCTGCAATACATATTTTTGTCTAATTCTTAAAAAAGGTTTTGTGTTGCATATATTAGGTTAGCTTTCTCTCTGAGCCATCTAATTATACATTGACTCTACTCTTTACTCAAGTTTAAAATCTTTAAAAGCATGTTCACACCTCTATACTGATTTACTATGCCCCCAAAGTTAATAATTACCCCAATTTCAGGTCCTCTGTCTTTAATCCTGATGATCATAAAGTCCACAAGGAAAGCAACTGTACAAATGGCCTCTGTCTACCAGTCATTATGACATAAGATCTAAATGCAGGACTTGGGTCTTTTGGAAATTAATTTGTGAATTATCCAGTCAAAAGGCAGTATGTATGTGGTAGGTAATATGGTCAGAAGCTGTACTCATTGGCATGTAGAAAGCATTCCAGTGAACCAGATGTAGGCTTGAGGAGTCCACAACTGAAAAAGTTGGAAGAACTTTAAGGCACACAAGAACACAGCTGACAGTTCAGAGATATTAATACAAATACTCCATGAAAACGAAAAGTCTTCTATTACCCTTCATTGATGTTTGTTCACATTGTATTTCATGCTACACCAGAAATTAATATGTATCACTTCATTTATTTTCAGCATGTTTACATATTTCACCTCACTGATGAGCTATTACAAACAACAGGTCTAAGTAGGAAACGCTGGTGAGTTTAGAGGCACAGAATTGTACAATTAAAACAGAAAAATAATATGTGTGTGTCATACTTACTTATTGTAATGAATGTATCAATGACAGTTTTGAGGAGGCGTTATTGTTTCCTAAAACCAGCGCACTCCAACTATATGGACAGGAAAAATTCTTTGCTACTTTGTAGAAAACAGTATGTGCTGAAGCTAAGCTATACTGCAAGGCTAATGTTAATTGGCTTTTTAATGGCAAGATGGTTTGCAGCATACTGTAACACAAAAACTCTCTGCCTTGGTGGGATTTCTACTTCTAATCTTGATAGTTCTGGAACAGAGTCTTCGGCTTCTCCCTTTCCACCCCTACACACACACAGACACACAGACACACACACACAAATACACAGCCTAACATCCCCAATTTCCATAATCTTTTAAAACCAAAGCCTCAGGTCAGGTTAGTTCAATACCTGCAGAGAGAACTCTGAATGACGTTTAAGTCAACCTTGGAAATAGCCAGTCATTTCTTTGCTTAGAATGAATACCAAGCATGTCAATTTCACTTATTTTTAAGTAAAAATGCAGGCATTGGAAAGAGAAAAGGTTGATAATGTTTTTTGTTTTTTGCTGCTATTGCTGTTTCTTTTTTGGAGATTGTTTTGTTTTGAGTTTTGGTTGTGTGATTTATTTATAACCTGATATATGGAGGCTAAAGTCTCCGATACCTAATACTTTGAGTTTATAAAATCCTGCTGACCCCTGATAGCACAGAAAATTCTACATCCTGAGAAGTCAATTTCTTGAACTGTTGAAGAAACTGACATTTTATTAATTCCTAATAATTAACTGTTTCCAAATACTAGTCTTAGTTACCCAAAAGAACTGTCAATTCTTTGAGCATAGGGCAAAGTCTTATTTATTCATGGGAGAGACAGAGAAGGTAATAATTACAGTATAATGTGATAGAACCTATAGCATACTGATAAAAAAGAGTCCAAAACAACTGTGCAGAGGGCTGCCTGGCAAGAACTGTGACCCTATATCAACGGATGCAGCCAGCTCATGTTGATCCCTCAGGGAGGATGCTGAAGCAATAAGTAGCAGGATTTTAGTTTCTTTCTCCTCTCTCATGCCCTACTTGTGCTTACCAAGTGGCGGCTCAACCAGAAGCTGGAGAGCAAGAAAGCATTTGTGGTAGTCCATGCAGATCCACCTTCCAGAGCACAAAGCAGGTGCTTAAGGGTGGAAAGTAGACCTTGAAATATAAATGAATAATAGCCAACACACAGACTTGAGGGTGTAAGTTTAGTTTCACACATAACAAGTGGCATGTGTTCATAGGATATTCAGATGGGGACAGAAATCCAGGATCTGGAGTTCAGGAGGAAGATCTGTGCTAAACAAATGGATTTAGACCTATTAAACTACAGGTAGTTGAAACAATGAGAGTAGATGTAATAACTAATGAAGGGTGAAAAAAAAAAAAAGAGCCAAAGGAAGAATCCTGAATAACTCCAACAAGGAAACAGTGCACAAATGATATAAAAGGCAGCACTGACTAGGTGAAAACAGAAACAGAGGATCCAATTATCATGAAGTACTGGGAAGAAATGGTCAGAAGGGGTAAATGCAGTGCAGAGTTCAGACAAAATAAGGATTGAAAAATGCTCATTCAATTTAACAATGAGATCACCGGTAATCTGAGTGAAAACAGTTTGACTGGAGAAGTGGGGATATAAGCCTACTGCAGTAGAAGAAACCTAGTGTCTTGGTGATCCATAGAAATTAGAGCCCAAAGCTAATTGCACCAATGGGAGGTGCAATCCCAAGGCAGCAAGACTGAGAAGAAAAGAATATGAAGCAGGCAAGAAAGAAAGCAAATATAAAGAGTTGCATTGTGAACAGTCTACAGATTTTTGAGAAATCCAGCCAGCTGCTTGGTGTCTGGATAAGCCATATGGAACCACCCACAGTGTGGAACAATCCAACAGAGGGGGTATAAAAGAGGAATTTACCTGCTGGATCTCCTCCTACCCAACCCTCCATCTCCTGCCTCCCAGTTGTGCTACACAGCCCTTCAGGGCAGTCAGTGCCACACAGCTCTGCATCTGAGTCCTAAGTGGTGGAAGAAGCCAGAGCCTTTGTGGATCCAGTCAGCTCAGATCTTGGCACTGGAACAGCTGTGACTCTTTCCTGGGAAAGTGTGATCATGGCCAAGCCAGTGCCCAGTCCTTGTCCTGGGGGATTCCCAACAGACAATAGGTGAGGAGACAGCTTTGCATATAGGAGTTCTCCACTGAGCAAGCAGCCGAGAACCTAGGAGGCAGCAGGGGCCAAAAAAATCTGGAGAGGTACATAAGGTGAATGGAATACAGGTAGTAAGTGAAATCTGACAGGGCAGACAGCTGCTTCAGGAAAAGTGAGAAGAGAAGGGTAAAAGGTAAAGAGGACTCCAGGAAAGGAGTATGACATAGTAGGAAAAGCACAGAGTAGAGCCAGATTGCTTGAGTTTAAATCCTTGCTCAACCTCTCACTACCTGTGTGATCTTGAACAATTCATTTGACCTTTCTGTGTGCCTCAGTGTCTTTTTCCGTAAAATGTAGAAATAATATCCAGTCCGTAAGGTTGTTATGAGTTACTATATATAAAACATTTAGAACTGTGTCCAGCACATACTGGGCATTATTTTAATGTTTGATAAGGATCAAAGGAAGATTCTTTTGTTTCACAGACACTTGAACATCTTTTCATGCTGAGGAAAAAAAGAGAATTTTAAGGGAAACTAAACATACAGGACAGGTAAGGAATTACTGATGGAGAAAGCTATCAGAAAGGATAGAGTTTCTTGGTTAAGTAAAGGGATTAGTGCATAATAGGCACTTACTGATTATATGCTTGTTGATTGATTAGAAGTAAGTATTAGATCAAATAATCACATATGATTTACATAAGCAGTATTTGTAGTATTTACTAGTTTAATAAATGTTACATAATAATGGAATTCCCTGTAGCCGTACACATAAAGGCCTGGAATAAATACTGTTTAATGAATGAAGAACTGAAGTAATGATTGAATGAAAGTTAATATTTACTGCTTTGCCCATTCAGTTGCTACCTTTTCCAGCCCAATCTGTCCTATAGGATCTTATGTCTTAAATTCTTAAATTAATACAAAGCAAGAGAGGCAGAATATTCTGTGAGCTCAGACTCATCAGCCACTGGAGCCTGGAATTAATTTTATAGTATCTGATGAGCCTGCATTACACACTAAGCACTCACGTATCTATCATATTATATACAGCCTTTTCCTGGGGCTGCTGTGTTCCCTAGTCTGTGTGCCTAGGCATCTGCCTTAAGTTTCCTGTTCAGAGCTCCAGTTACCTTCCAGAATTAAAGTTCAGCCCTAAACTTCAGCCCATGTATTTGAATCTTTGGTTTCCTTTCTATCTTCTGTCAGAGTAGGAAAGGCTGGACTCTGTCCCTTGACCCTAACCAGTGCCTTGGTTCCCTCTCCCAATGACTGACAAGGCCAAAACATGATGCTACTCCCAAATCAGCTGAGCATGGCCATTACCTTAATTTCTTTCCAGCTGGATAATGGATGACACCAACCTGCACCATCTCAGGTTCACCAGGTTTCTTTGGAAATTGTACTAGACTGTTTGTTTCCTCTCTCAAAAGCCAGCACTATAATTGGATCATTTCTCCCAGCCCTTGATCTTTGCAGCTTCCTCTCCTAGCTTCCTTTTCTTCCCCACTGGCCTATTTTTGCAGTGGAGATTCCAACATACCTGATGATCAAGCCCACTCAAAGCATGATTTTGTGCTTCTCTCAAAGACAATGTGAAAATGTTAATTCGTCAACTCGTTCTTGTATACTTGCATGTAGAAGTACTTAGCGTTTATGATCCTAAAAGGCACACAATGTAAAATTGTATATTAGCTTCAATGGGCTACATTGAACAATTCAATGGGCAACATTTTTAACACTCCACAATTTTTCCTCTAATATCAAGCTGAACACCAACCAAGTTCTCAAGTTCTTTCTGTGGACAGCCTTCTGATTCCAGAGACAGTTTAATATATTGGAAAGTGCAAGGGCTTTGTAGTCAAACAGCCATGGGTTCAAATCCTATTTGTGAAGACTACTTTGTGTTACTTGGGGCAAGTTACTTGGTATCTCTGAGCCTCACTTTCTTCACTGTAAAAAGAGGGTTGATAAATACCTGCCACAGAGGGTTGTTTGAGGGATAAATGAGATCACAGATCAAAAGCACTCGGTCCAGTGCCTGCACTCAGGGAAAGGTAATTCCCTCCCTTTTCTTTCCTTTCTCCTAATATGAACTAAAGATCAAACAGACTTCAGTATTACTCACACTCAGTTCTATTCCTGAAGACATCCTACAATTTTTATAAGCCACCCTAATATCAGAAATACGACTATCAAAACTTAATTGTCTGAGTTTTCTCCATGTGTAGACTAAGCAAATTCAAGCAATTCCATAAACTGGAATCGTTTTAAGGCATTTTTAAACAGAAGCTTATTTATTTATTTACTTATTCTGCAGCCTCTGGTCATTTTGAGTGTGCAATCAGCCTTATTGTTATAGCACAATTTTGCAGCTGTGAATACAAGGCATATATATATATGTAAGGTCCCTTTAAAACTGAGGGGTTTTATATTTGCTTTCTCCCGTATTGGGTATGTTTAATCACTTCAGCCAAAAACCTAAAACCTGAAAAATTTTTCTTGAATGCATCTAATGGTCAGGACCTTCTCTGACTACCAAAAAAATCATACGCATTTCTTTACATGATCATGGAACAAATGGATGTGTCCTGTACCTAGGAAACAGTGCATGAATCGATCCTCTTTGTGCATCAAGACAAACTACAGATCATTGTATTTCCAGTGATGGCCTCAGACATCTCTTTATTAAATCTTGTGTCATCATCCAGGCTATCAAATTCATGACTCTATCTCCTAAATTTCACATTTGCTTTGGCCCATGTGGAAATTTGGTCCCAAAATTCTTTGCGATGCCACTTATTGATCAATGCAGTCTACATTTCCTCCCCCTGGGCTCTTGTAACTATTGGAATACAGCATGGTGTAAATGACTGGCAGCTTTCATTTCTCAATTATTTTGGAACATTTGCTCTTGAAACCCAGCCACCATGCTGTGAGGAAGCCCAAGGTGTCTCATAAGATGTTGAGATGCAGAGGAACCAAAAGCCAGAATCAACTTGCCAGCCATGTAAACAAACCATCTTAGAAGCAGGTCTCTATCCTCATCTGAGCTTCCCCAGCTGTCCCTGCTGAGCCCTGCCAAAATTTTAGACTCATGCACACAATAAATGATTACTGTTCTTTTATGACACTAAGTTTTGGAGTCATTTGTTATATTAGAATAGATAACTGGAACAATCCCTAGAAGTTAGACTTTCCATTGAGAGGAGTTTAGATAATACTTGGAATGTAATCAATGGGCTATAATCATTTATCTTTAGAAGGGAAATGGCCTTAAATTGTCTACATAGTTTCTATCTCTTCACTCCTTCCCTCTGCCATTAACTCTCTGATTTCCTCTACTACCTTTCCCTTTTAATCTTACATTCTTGGTACAGTGGTCTCTTCATAGCTCCTCATATATACAAAACATGCACCCAACTCAAGAACTTTGCATGACTGTCCCTCTAAATCCTCTTTGCCCAGATACCCTCTCAGATCATCTCCTTCAAATCTCAGCTCAAATGTATCTCAACGAGAACTACACTATTTAAATTGCAAATTCACTTCTACCAGAGGACTCATTATCTCTTCTATCCTGCTATAATTTTCTTCATAACATTCATTAACTTACTTATTATTTATTTCTCCATCAACAGAATGTAAGATCAATAAGGACAGGGATTTTTTTTTAACATCTTTATTGGAGTATAATTGCTTTACAATGTTGTGTTAGTTTCTGCTGTATAATGAAGTGAATCAGCTATATGTATACATATATCCCCATATCCCCTCCCTCTTGCACCTCCCTCCCACCCTCCCTATCCCACCCCTCTAGGTGGTCACAAAGCACCAAGCTGATCTCAGGACAGGGATTTTTGAGTTTGGGTTTTGTTTTTTTTTTCTTTTTCGTTCACCAGTGTATTCCCAACAACATGGTATTTGGTGTTCAATAAATATTTAATGATTGGAACTTCCCTGGTGACACAGTGTTTAAGAATTCACCTGCCAAACAGTAGAGAAGATGGCGGAAGAGTAAAACGAGGAGATCACCTTCCTTCCAACAGATACAGTAGAAATACATCTACACGTGGAACTGCTCCTGCAGAATACCCACTGAACGCTGGCAGAAGACGTCAGACCTCCCCAAAGGCAAGAAAATCCCCACGTACTTGGGTAGGGCAAAAGAAAAAAGAAATAACAGAGACAAAAGAATAGGGACAGGACCTGCACCAGTGGGAGGGAGCTGTGAAGGAGGAAAGGTTTCCACACACCAGGAAGCCCCTTCGCGGGCAGAGACTGCGGGTGGCAGAGGGGGGAAGCTTCAGAGTCACGGAGGAGAGCGCAGCCACAGGGGTGCGGAGGGCAAAGTGGAGAGATTCCCGCACAGAGGATCGGTGCCGAGTAGCACTCACCAGCCTGAGAGGCTTGTCTGCTTAGCCGCCGGGGCGGGCGGGGGCTGGGAGCTGAGGCTAGGGCTTCAGTGCTACCCGGGAGGGAGTCCGGGAAAAAGTCTGCAGCTGCCGAAGAGGCAAGAGACTTTTTCTTGCCTCTTTGTTTTGTGGTGCGCAAGGAGAGGGGATTCAGAGCGCCGCCTAAACGAGCTCCAGAGACGGGCGTGAGCCGCAGCTATCAGCGCGGATCCCACAGCAACAGGGGCGCAGAGGGAAAAACGGAGAGATTCCCGCATGGAGGCTCGGCGCCGAGCAGCACTCACCAGCCCGAGAGGCTTGTCTGCTCAGCCACGGGGCGGGAGGGGGCTGGGAGCTGAGGCTCGGGCTTCGGTGCTAGCCGGGAGGGAGTCCGGGAAAAAGTCTGCAGCTGCCGAAAAGGCAAGAGACTTTTTCTTGCCTCTTTGTTTCGCGGCGCGCAAGGAGAGGGGATTCAGAGGGCTGCCTAAACGAACTCCAGAGATGGGCGCGAGCCGCGGCTATCAGCGTGGACCCCAGAGATGGGCAGGAGACGCTAGGGCTGCTGCTGCTGCCACCAAGAAGCCTGTGTGCGAGCACAGGTCACTCTCCACATCACCCCTCCCGGGAGTCGGTGCAGCCCGCCACTGCCAGGCTCCCATGATCCCGGGACAACTTCCCCGGGAGAACGCACGGCGTGTCTCAGGCTTCTGCAACGTCACGCCGGCCTCTGCTGCCGCAGGCTCACCCCACCTCCTCCGTACCGCTCCTTCCCACCGCCTGAGTGAGCCAGAGCCCCCGAAGCAGCTGCTCCTTTAACCCTGTTCTGTCTGGGCGGGGAACAGATGCCCTCAGGCGACCTACATGCAGAGGTGGGTCCAAATCCAAAGCTGAACCCCGGGAGCTGTGCGAACAAAGAAGAGAAAGGGAAATCTCTCCCAGCAGCCTCAGGAGCAGCGGATTAAAGCTCCACAAACAACTTGATGTGCCTGCATCTGTTGAATACCTGAATAGATAACGAATCATCCCAAATTCAAGAGGTGGACTTTGGCAGCAGGATATATTAATTTTTCCCCTTTTCCTTTTTTTGTGAGTGTATATGTGTATGCTTCTGGGTGAGATTTTGTCTGTATAGATTTGCTTTCACCATTAGTCCTAGGGTTAGGTCCCTCTTTTTTTTTTTTTTCTTTTTTTACTTAAAAAAAATTTTTTTTCCTAATAAATGTTTTCTTAATAATTTTTTCCTTATTTCCTATTTTAGAAATTAAAAAAAATTTTTAATAAGTTTTTTCATATTTTCTATTTTTAAAAAAATTTTTTTTCTTAATAAATTTTTTCTTGATTTTTTCTTATTTTTTATTATAAAAAATTAATAAATCTATTTTTAAAAATTTTTTTTAAAAATTTTTTCTTAATAAATTTATTCTTAATTTTTTTTCTTATTTTTTATTATAATAGTTTTATTTTATTTTATTTTATCCTCTTTCTTTCTGTTTTTTTCTCCCTTTTATTCTGAGCCATGTGGATGAAAGGCTCTTGGTGCTCCAGCCAGGCATCAGGGCTGTGCCTCTGAGGTGGGAGAGCCAACTTCAGAACACTGGTCCACAAGAGACATTCCAGCTCCACGTAATACCAAACGGCGAAAATCTCTCAGAGATCTCCATCTCAACATCAAGACCCAGCTTCATTCAACGACCAGCAAGCTACAGTGCTGGACACCCTATGCCAAACAACTAGCAAGACAGGAACACAGCCCCATCCATTAGCAGAGAGGCTGCCTAAAATCATAATAAGGCCACAGACACCCCAAAACACACGACCAGACATGGACCTACCCACCAGAAAGACAAGATCCAACCTCATCCACCAGAACATAGGCACTAGTCCCCTCCACCAGGAAGCTTACACAACCCACTAAACCAACCATAGCCACTGGGGACAGATACCAAAAACACCGGGAACTACGAACCTGCAGCCTGTGAAAAGGAGACCCAAAACACAGTAAAATAAGCAAAATGAGAAGACAAAAAAACACACAGCAGGTGAAGGAGCAGGGTCAAAACACACCAGACCTAACAAATGAAGAGGAAATAGGCAGTCTACCTGAAAAAGAATTCAGAATAATGATAGTAAAGATGATCCAAAATCTTGGAAATAGAATAGACAAAATGCAAGAAACATTTAACAAGGACGTAGAAGAACTAAAGAGGAACCAAGCAACGATGAAAAACACAATAAATGAAATTAAAAATACTCTAGATGGGATCAATAGCAGAATAACTGAGGCAGAAGAACGGATAAGTGACCTGGAAGATAAAATAGTGGAAATAACTACTGCAGAGCAGAATAAAGAAAAAAGAATGAAAAGAACTGAGGACAGTCTCAGAGACCTCTGGGACAACATTAAACGCACCAACATTCGAATTATAGGGGTCCCAGAAGAAGAAGAGAAAAAGAAAGGGACTGAGAAAATATTTGAAGAGATTATAGTTGAAAACTTCCCTAATATGGGAAAGGAAATAGTTAATCAAGTCCAGCAAGCACAGAGAGTCCCAAACAGGATAAATCCAAGGAGAAACACGCCAAGACACATATTAATCAAACTATCAAAAATTAAATATAAAGAAAACATATTAAAAGCAGCAAGGGAAAAACAACAAATAACACACAAGGGAATCCCCATAAGGTTAACAGCTGATCTCTCAGCAGAAACTCTGCAAGCCAGAAGGGAGTGGCAGGATATACTTAAAGTGATGAAGGAGAAAAATCTACAACCAAGGTTACTCTACCCAGCAAGGATCTCATTCAGATGTGATGGAGAAATTAAAACCTTTACAGACAAGCAAAAGCTGAGAGAGTTCAGCACCACCAAACCAGCTTTACAACAAATGCTAAAGGAACTTCTCTAGGCAAGAAACACAAGAGAAGGAAAACACCTACAATAACAAACCCAAAATATTTAAGAAAATGGGAATAGGAACATACATACCGATAATTACCTTAAATGTAAATGGATTAAATGCTCCCACCAAAAGACACAGACTGGCTGAATGGATACAAAAACAAGACCCATATATATGCTGTCTACAAGAGACCCACTTCAGACCTAGAGACACATACAGACTGAAAGTGAGGGGATGGAAAAAGATATTCCATGCAAATGGAAATCAAAAGAAAGCTGGAGTAGCAATTCTCATATCAGACAAAACAGACTTTAAAATAAAGACTATTACAAGAGACAAAGAAGGACACTATATAATGATCAAGGGATTGATCCAAGAGGAAGGTATAACAATTGTAAATATTTATGCACCCAACATAGGAGCACCTCAATACATAAGGCAAATACTAACAGCCATAAAAGGGGAAATCGACAGCAACACAATCATAGTAGGGGACTTTAACACCCCACTTTCACCAATGGACAGATCATCCAAAATGAAAATAAATAAGGAAACACAAGCTTTAAATGATACATTAAACAAGATGGACTTAATTGATATTTATAGGACATTCCACCCAAAAACAACAGTGCTCATGGAACATTCTCCAGGATAGATCATATCTTGGGTCACAAATCAAGCCTTGGTAAATTTAAGAAAATTGAAATCGTATCAAGTATCTTTTCCGACCACAACGCTATGAGACTAGATATCAATTACAGGAAAAGATCTGTAAAAAATACAAACACATGGAGGCTACACAATACACTACTTAATAACGAAGTGATCACTGAAGAAATCAAAGAGGAAATCAAAAAATACGTAGAAACAAATGACAATGGAGACACGACAACCCAAAACCTATGGGATTCAGCAAAAGCAGTTCTAAGAGGGAAGTTTATAGCAATACAAGCCTACATCAAGAAACAGGAAACATCTCGAATAAACAACCTAACCTTGCACCTGAAGCAATTAGAGAAAGAAGAACAAAAAAACCCCAAAGCTAGCAGAAGGAAAGAAATCATAAAGATCAGATCAGAAATAAATGAAAAAGAAATGAAGGAAACAATAGCAAAAATCAATGAAACTAAAAGCTGGTTCTTTGAGAATATAAACAAAATTGATAAACCATTATCCAGACTCATCAAGAGAAAAAGGGAGAAGACTCAAATCAATAGAATTAGAAATGAAAAAGGAGAAGTAACCACTGACACTGTAGAAATACAAACGATCATGAGAGATTACAACAAGCAACTCTATGCCAATAAAATGGACAACCTGGAAGAAATGGACAGATTCTTAGAAATGCACAACCTACCGAGACTGAACCAGGAAGAAATAGAAAATATGAACAGACCAATCACAAGCACTGAAATTCAAACTGTGATTAAAAATCTTCCAACAAACAAAAGCCCAGGACCAGATGGCTTCACAGGCGAATTCTATCAAACATTTAGAGAAGAGCTAATACCTATCCTTCTCAAACTCTTCCAAAATATTGCAGAGGGAGGAACACTCCCCACTCCCCAACTCATTCTACGAGGCCACCATCACCCTGATACCAAAACCAGACAAAGATGTCACAAAGAAAGAAAACTACAGGCCAATATCACTGATGAACATAGATGCAAAAATCCTCAACAAAATACGAGCAAACAGAATCCAACAGCACATTAAAAGGATCATACACCATGATGAAGTGGGGTTTATTCCAGGAATGCAAGGATTCTTCAATATACGCAAATCAATCAACGTGATACATCATATTAACAAACTGAAGGAGAAAAACCATATGATCATCTCAATAGATGCAGAGAAAGCTTTCGACAAAATTCAACACCCATTTATGATAAAAGCCCTGCAGAAAGTAGGCATAGAGGGAACTTTCCTCAACATAATAAAGGCCATATATGACAAACCCACAGCCAACATTGTCCTCAATGGTGGAAAACTGAAACCGTTTCCACTAAGATCAGGAACAAGACAAGGTTGCCCACTCTCACCACTATTATTCAACATAGTTTTGGAAGTGTTAGCCACAGCAATCAGAGAAGACAAAGAAATAAAAGGAATCCAAATCGGAAAAGAAGAAGTAAAGCTGTCACTGTTTGCAGATGACATGATACTATACATAGAAAATCCTAAAGATGCTACCAGAAAACTACTAGAGCTAATCAATGAATTTGGTAAAGTAGCAGGATACAAAATTAATGCACAGAAATCTCTTGCATTCCTATACACTAATGATGAGAAATCTGAAAGAGAAATTAAGGAAACACTCCCATTTACCATTGCAACAAAAAGAATAAAATATCTTGGAATAAACCTACCTAAGGAGACAAAAGACCTGTATGCAGAAAATTATAGGACACTGATGAAAGAAATTAAAGATGATACAAATAGATGGAGAGATATACCATGTTCTTGGATTGGAAGAATCAACATTGTGAAAATGATTCTACTACCCAAAGCAATCTACAGATTCAATGCAATCCCTATCAAACTACCAAGGGCATTTTTCACAGAACTAGAACAAAAAATTTCACAATTTGTATGGAGACACAAAAGACCCCGAATAGCCAAAGCAATCTTGAGAACGAAAAATGGAGCTGGAGGAATCAGGCTCCCTGACTTCAGACTATATTACAAAGCTACAGGAATCAAGACAGTTTGGTACTGGCACAAAAACAGAAATATAGATCAATGGAACAGGATAGAAAGCCCAGAGATAAACCCACGCACATATGGTCACCTTATCTTTGATAAAGGAGGCAAGCATATACAGTGGAGAAAAGACAGCCTCTTCAATAAGTGGTGCTGGGAAAATTGGACAGGTACATGTAAAAGTATGAAATTAGAACACTCCCTGACACCATGCACAAAAATAAACTCAAAATGGATTAAAGACCTAAATGTAAGGGCAGACACTATCAAACTCTTAGAGGAAAACATAGGAAGAACACTCTATGACATACATCACAGCAAGATCCTTTTTGACCCAGCTCCTAGAGAAATGGAAATAAAAACACGAATAAACAAATGGGACCTAACGAAACTTAAAAGCTTTTGCACAGCAAAGGAAACCATAAACAAGACCAAAAGACAACCCTCAGAATGGGAGAAAATATTTGCAAATGAAGCAACTGACAAAGGATTAATCTCCAAGATTTACAAGCAGCTCATGCAGCTCAATAACAAAAAAACAAACAACCCAATTCAAAAATGGGCAGAAGACCTAAATAGACATTTCTCCAAAGAAGATATACAGATGGCCAACAGACACATGAAAGAATGCTCAACATCATTAATCATTAGAGAAATGCAAATCAAAACTTCAATGAGGTATCATCTCACACCAGTCAGAATGGCCATCATCAAAAAATCTAGAAACAATAAATGCTGGAGAGGGTGTGGAGAAAAGGGAACACTCTTGCACTGTTGGTGGGAATGTAAATTGATACAGCCACTATGGAGAACAGTATGGAGGTTCCTTAAAAAACTAAAAATAGAACTACCATATGACCCAGGAATCCCACTACTGGGCAGATACCCTGAGAAAACCATAATTCAAAAAGAGTCATGTACCAAAATGTTCATTGCAGCTCTATTTACAATAGCCAGGACATGGAAGCAACCTAAGTGTTCATCATCAGATGAATGGATAAAGAAGATGTGGCACATATATACAATGGAATATTACTCAGCCATAAAAAGAAATGAAATGGAGGTATTTGTAATGAGGTGGATGGAGTTAGAGTTTGTCATACAGAGTGAAGTAAGTCAGAAAGAGAAAAACAAATACAGTATGCTAACACATATATATGGAATCCAAGAAAAAAAAAAAAAAGGTCATGAAGAACCTAGTGGCAAGACGGGAATAAAGACACAGACCTACTAGACAATGGACTTGAGGATATGGGGAGGGGGAGGGGTGAGATGTGACAGGGTGAGAGAGTGTCATGGACATATATACACTACCAAATGTAAAATAGATAGCTAGTGGGAAGCAGCCACATAGCACAGGGAGATCAGCTCAGTGTTTTGTGACCACCTAGAGGGGTGGAATAGGGAGGGTGGGAGGGAGGGAGATGCAAGAGGGAAGAGATATGGGAACATATGTATATGTATAACTGATTCACTTTGTTATGAAGCAGAAACTAACACACCATTGTAAAGCAATTATACTCCAATAAAGATGTTTAAAAAAAAAAGAAAAAAAAAAGAAAAAAAAAAAAGAATTCACCTGCCAATGCAGGGGACACAGGTTCGATCCCTGGTCCAGGAAGGTCCCATGTGCCTCGAAGCAACTAAGCCCACGTGCCACAACTACTGAAGCCCATACGCCTAGAGCCCATGCTCTGCAACAAGAGAAGCCACCGCAACGAGAAGCCCACGCACCGCAAGGAAGAGTAGCCCCCGCTTGCCGCAACTAGAGAAAGCCCATGTGCAGCAACGAAGACCCAATGCAGTCAAAAATAAATTAATAATTAATTTTTAAAAACTCTATGGAGCTAAAACATAATTTAAAAGAAAATCTTTAATGAAGGAATAGGGAATACACAGAGATCAGCTACTGCTAAATGATAAATGTAGCAATCAGCTCTTGGTAAGGAGTATAATACGCATTATCTTTCTAGGTGAGAGATGAAATAATCAGAGCTCAGTGGGGAAGGATGGGTGGAAAGAAACACAAAAAGTAGCAGTTCCTAAGTTTGATGGCGGTATCTAGAGGTGTGCAGCCTGGCGGCCAACCCATAGAGTCACCACAGCACAAAATAATTCCTGCCTGCAGTAAAAGGCACAGAACTTTAGTAGAGTGTGAGATAGAGGAGACTATGCCTGTATAGAAGTGGGTAATGAGGCCGTTGTGATGCTGAGTCCCTAACCCATTCTGAGAGACCTCCACAATTTGTCAATTTAGAACGTGACATAATTGGAATTAATCAGTATGTATTCTTTGGTGTCTGGCTTCACTCGCTCAGCATCATTTTCCATGTCATTCATGTTGTTATAGGTAGCTATAGTTCGTTCACTTTTCATGGCTTGGTATTTCATCATATTATTATATCATAATTTATTTATTCTTCCATTAATAAACACTTGCATTATTTCAAGTTTTGCTCTTTTATAAACACCACTGCTAAGAACATTCCTGTACATGTATCCTGGTACACATAAGCTTTTGGTACTTCAGGGAAGGTACCAGAAGCACAACAGCTGGGTCACAGGACTGAATATCATCAAGTTCACTGATAATATCAACTTTTTCCAAAATGGTTGCACCAATTTTTTATCACCATCAGCAGTGTATGGGAGTTTTTGTTGCTCCATATACTCATGAACCCTTGTTTGGAGTTGATTTTTTTAAGTATTTTTTTCTTCTCTCTCCCTCCCTTTCTTTTTGGTTTTTGAAGAGCACTTTTACACTTTTTTGTAGTAGAATTTATAAAGCTTTTCCTCTGTGGTTATTGTTTTCATGTCTTACATAAGAAACCCTTACCTACCCACAAATGAAGACGATCTTATATGGTCTCCTAAAACCTTTTTTTGGTTTTACCTTTCACATTTAGGTCTCTAATCCATGCTAATTAATGTCTGAGTACGAGTCCAAGATCTAATTTCATTTTTTTCCAAATAGATACCCAATTGTTTCAGCTCCATTTTACGTACAGTTTTTCTCAACTGTTCTGCCATGTCACCTTTATTATAAGTCAAGGGTCTGTTTATAAGTCATTTCTGAATTCTGTTCTGCTCTTAGAATTGTGAAATCCAACGATATATCTAATCCTGCAATAAAACCACATTGTCTTAATTCCTATAGCTTTATAGCAAGTCCTGACATTTAATAGACTATATACTCTTATCCAAGATCAGCTACTTAAGGGACCACTGAAACATAAAAATGCGGGGCCTCTTGTTCAAAAATTATTAAGAATTTGAAGATGATGACAGCAGAGTTTTAAAAGCATAAGGCCCTTCTAAATGCAGGACTCTGAGCAACTGCACAGGTCACATGCCCATGAAGCCAGTACAGCTTAAATGTCAGTGCTCATGAATAAAGTTTTATTGGAACCAAGCCCTGACCATTCCTTAATATATCATCCATGGCCTCATTTGTGTCACAATAGCAGAGCTGAGTAGTTGCAAGGAAGTCTGTGTGACCCCACAAGTCTAAAATATTTACTATCTGGCCCTTTAAGAAAAGTTTGCCAACCCCAGCTTAAAATTTCAAATATAGTTTTAGAGGAATAGGGAAGAATTTATGGAGGAAGTAGAAGTTGGGTTGTGCCCTGAATGATGAGCAGTATCTGATATGTTAAGATTAAGGGAAAATACCTCTTAGACATGGAGAAAGCATGAAAAATTTGTAGTATCAGGAATAAATGTACTGAAACCAGTCCAGTGAGAAGAATGACCTACTAACACAGAGTATGCACTTTGGGAATACTAGAGGATAAGACTGTAGAATGAGGATGCATCCAGAACACTCTGGAAAATAGGGTCTAATTTTTAAAGATCTTTTCCAAGAGCAAGCAGACCACATTTAAGGATAGTGTAAGACATTTATATAAGACATAATTTTTGTCTTGAAAGATAAACTGAGACATGGTAAAAACTGAGGATGGAAATGAAATCTTAGTACCCCTATTCCACATTATAAATCACCATTTTGGCTTAGATTATGGTTTTCATTAGTGTTACCTGGCATCTAAGATACAGTCGGCCCTCTGTATCCATGGGTTTTGCATCCACAGATTCAACGAACTACGGATAGGAAGGCTGACTGCATTCATTGTACTACACCACTTTACATAAGGGACTTGAGCAGCCCTGAATTTTGGTATCCACAGGGGCTCCTGGAACCAATCCCCTGTGGACACCAAGGGAAAACTGTAATCCCAAACACACACATACACATATTTCTATATAACCTATCATATGACTCTCCCTATTCATATTCATCAGTATGAAGCCAGAATAACTACTTAACATTTTCCTTACCTCAGGTCAAGTGCCCCTAAATGAAACAGCTACCCCTACCCATGAGTCTTCTTATATGGCCCCTTTTGAAGGTCTTAAGCTACCACTGCTTACCTCTCAACTATAGGCAGGCAGAAGGACAGTGATCACATGTCAACTTTATTGGACAGTTTGCCTGTTCTCCTCACAGGGTTTGAGGTCCTCTGACACAAACTAAGCCACTCTATTCTGTTTAACGACACACTGGCTCAGGCAGGATGCTATTGTTATTCTGTACCAAAGCTGTCCAAAGACCAAACCATAAAGTAGGAAAACCTGTATTTGGCACTATCTCAGCATCCTTTATGCTTGCTCTCTCATAATGTGACAGCTAGGCTTTTCTCAGCACTCACAGTCTAGATTCTCTGCCTAGTAAAATAAATTTATTTTTTATCTTCTTCCCACCTATATCAGTCTCCTCTAAGATGTTAATGACTGATGGCAAATTAATGTGTTAGGTACTGGGGGGAAATCTAAATTGTAACAGGGGATTTCCAAAAGAGCAGTGAATTAAAAAAAAAAAAGAACAAATAAATTTTAATAGGAAATTTCACACAATGCAGTTGAAATGATACTTGCAAGCAGAGTTCTATCAGTCTTCAAAAAAAAGAAAATCAGGCCATGTACCAAATGTCATCCCCTCTTACCTTTATATAACAGCCTACCTAGCAGTCAACATGCTTTGTGTATCTAGAGGTACAGCTATTGCCTAAGGAACCCCTCTGGAGCTTAGGGGCTGTGAGGCTGAGTGGGCTCCTGAGACCAATCTGGAAGTCACACTACTTAGGCTATTAAAGTAACCCTCCACGTACCATAATACACTGTTCACTCAAAAACGAATATTTATAGGGTTTGTAGAAACCTCTAGGCTCCATAAAATAATAGATTTGCACGCAGTACCCAGTTCAACTAAATTCTCTCACACTTCACAGGAGAAATTCACTTGCTGAAAATCATTTATTTGGCTTAAGAGTTTAATTATTCATTTGGTTCTGAGCTGCACAAGGAAAGCAGCAAATGCTCAGCTGAGCAAGACAGACTCTGAACAAGGAAAGAGCCCACACAACTGTTTCTAGGTCTTTTCATAAGACCTAATGTCAGCAAAGAACCTGCTGTAATTCATGGCGTGGGGCCCATGTGAAAGACTGAAGATCTCGCTAGAATTTTATCATGAATAGCTGTTGCCCATGAATTCAAATTCTTGAAACAGGAGGGAGAAGAGAAGGAGGAACTTTTTTTTTTTCCATTGTGCTAGGTGCTTTAAAAAAAATCATGAAGAAGGTATAGCCACAGGTATCACCAATTTAAAGATGAGGAAACTCTAAGAGAGTTTAGAGAAGCTTAGAGAAGCTGAGACACTGGGCCAAGGACACATGACTAACTCTACCATATGTGTTTCCTGGTTTCTCTTGACTTATTGAAGGGCTCTGTTCACTTCTTTGGGCTTCTGGTTCAGGATGCCAAATAGTAATGCTTTGGAATGCTTAGCCGAGTAGCAGTTAATAGACATCATAGAATCAGCTCAAACATACAAAAGAGGAAAAGAAAATCATGTATTATTATGTTAGTTATTAATCTAAGCAGTCTCTCTAAAATAAGACCTGCCATTTCCATAAACTGATCTCAAGCTCTAACATCCACATATCATTTTTAAAAATAAAGTTAACTGCTTTAACTACCATTAAAGTAGATATTGGGAGACTTCTAGGTGCCAGATAGCATACTTTATCTTTAATCTTTCCAACAACAAATTAGGGAGCCCCATTTTACAGATGAGGAAACTGGCCAAATTACCTGCCTACTAGTAAATGGGAAAATGGGAATTTGAATCTAGGTCTCTCTGTCTCCTTTGCCCAGTATTTACCACTGCACCAAGCCCTAGGGTATAATATTGTACCATCTTTATTTCAAAGTCCATGGAAGTTTAGAAGTTAAATACTAGCAGATATTTACCCCCAACAGGGTGAGTCAAACATCTCTGTGCACCCATTCTATGTCATTATCAGTGGAAATGCACATGTTTAACTTTTCCTGTATATCCAAACGTGCAACCACCCTCATCAACGAACACCCGAAACTTCAGCCTGTCTAGATGCCCCCCAGCAGTCCAAAGGCTTGCACCTAAAAATGATTCTGCTAGTTCCCTGGAGTTATAAGACCCAGTTCCTGATATCTGCTCCCTCATCTTAACTCTTGAATCCTGAGTCCTTTCTGCATTAACCTAGCAAGGTGCCTTGAGGCTGAAAGGGTCATTCTATCAGGGCTCTTTAACCAGTGGGACTTGTAACAGATGTATCCCTTTAAATACCATCTATACGCTGATGACTCTCACATTTATACTTCAACTTCAGCCCTATCCTGAGTTCCAGATTTATAATATTAACCACCTCCACAATATCTCCACTTGGACATGCACTAGGCATCTCGACATAATATGGCCAATACAGAACTCTTGATTCCATACAAGGTCTCCATCTAAATACATTTTCAAGCCCTTTCCAGTCCTTCCATAGTTCATAAATGGAGACTAGAGAAGTACCACTCTCCACCAGCTGATAAGGTCAAAAATCTAGAAGCCATTCTTGATTTCTCTCTTTTCCTACCATCCCATATCCAATCCATCAATATGTCCTATTGTACCTACCACTTCTTACCAACACTGCTCCTAAAACTAAATTCCAAGCCATCATCATCACCAGCCTGAACTACAGAACTGTTCCTAATGGGTCCCTCTAATTCCACCCTTGTACCCTACAACTCATTCCCGACACAGCACTTTCTAAAATATAAAGCAAATTATGTTACTCCTATGTTTAAATACCTCTCATGGATTTCCATTATGTATACAATAAAACAGAAACATGTGACACTGTCTACGAGGTCATAAGTGATCTTGGTCCCACCCACTTCCCCAACCTTATCTCCCTATACTTTCCACATTCTTTTGCTCTCTTGAAAAGTCCAAATGTGCTCTTCTCTCAGTGCCTTTTTACATGCCATTCCCCTATTCAAAGCACCTGCCCTCCTTAAAGAGACCTTCTCTGGCTTCCTCAGGTAAAGCACCCCTTCACCTCTGTCACTCCCCACCACTTTACCCTGTTTTGTCTGACTGAAGGCACTTATTAGTAAACAGACTTAGCTTTTTTCATTTATGTGTTTATTATCTATCTTCCCCATCGCCCCTATTAGAATATATGTTCCTTGAGAACAGGGGCGTGACTCTTGTTCTCTGCTGGATTTCCTGTGCCTAGAACAGTGTCTGGCACACGGGAGGCACTCAGCAGATAACTGTTTACTGACTCCTGGATGGCTCATTCCAGAAAAAGAGATGTCAGACTCTAATCTAGAGAAACACTGGGAGAAGGAACGCCAAGATGAGAGGCTGCTACTTGCCTCAACTTCAAGTGAAGAATGTATGCTTCATGTTCCACTGGTATCAGAGGTCAGGATTCTCTCTCACAACTAGCAAAAACAGAGTAAGAATCAGTGACTGCTCTATTTTCCCAAGTAATAGTTCCTAAGAAGTATCAGCCCCGATAATCAATTTATTGAGTTTTCCCTCTAGATTTTGATAGAATTAGGCCTCTGTCACCATTTCATGGGAGAGAAGTCCTCTCAGAAGAAGTAGTCTTAATTATGAAGCCATATCCAGTCCCACTAAAGATCTCTAATGAGTTCCTAGGATTGCTGCCTGGGTCAGCAACCACTGTTCCTGAATGCCATGTGAATTCTCTGACTCCTGAAACTTGTGGGTGAGGTATTGGAGATTACCCTAAACAACTCACTAGAATATGAAGCAGTCCTTAGGTCTTTCATGGTCATTCCTGCAAGCAGCTTGCAAGACACACCTCCTGAAGACACTCACCTCCCTAGCATCTCTGCTAGATGCTCCACACCTGCCTGTGAGGATCCCAGAGGAACACAGTAACCATGGTGGCTTCCCTGCTGAGGGTCAGGCAAGTGCTACAAAACCTATAATTGAAGAAACTATTCCACTTCTGCAGAATTAGAGATAGTTTTACCTCTAATCTACTTTCATACATTATTTTGTTAATTATATGATTTATGGTTTTCCGTGGAAAGCAGAACAGCACTGTTGGAAAAGCAACTGGGCATCTGACAACTGTGTGATCTTAGTCAAGTCATCCAACCCCCTCATACCTCAGTTCTGTAACCAGCTCTGCTTCTTGTTTATAGTGACACTAAATGCTAGTCCCAGCTTTGCCTGAACGATGGGTCTCCTGTGCTCCGTAAATACTAATTTGATGATGATTATCACCTCCCAGCCAAAAGTCTTGGTTTCTGTTACCATGAAGTTATTAATATTTGGTACCAGATGGTATTTTCAAAATAACTTGGATCAATTGCTATTGAAATGCTAATGACTGTCAAGCTTATTCTAAAGGACCAATTCATAACACGGTAACTCAGGGTAAAATCAATAGACAGCTGAAGCACGCTGAGGGAGGTGAACAAGAACAAAAATCTCACAGCCTAACATATAAGCGACTGAGCAGCTTGTTACCATTTATATACAAGAAAGTACAATAAGGATTTTAACAATACATATATATATACACACACACACATATATTTTTTTTGGCCATGCCACACGGCTTGTGGCATTTTAGTTCCCCAACCAGGGATCAAACCCAGGTCCTTGGCAGTGAGAGTGCGGAGTCCTAACCACTGGACCACCAGGGAATTCCCCCAATAAGACATATTTTTAAAAATACCAGTTCCTGATTATTAATTTTAAAAGTGAATATTTCTGTGAAAAAAACACTACTATCAATGAAAATATTGTAATATAGTACCACTTCAAGTCTGGTCCTGAGACCACATCAGCATCATCTGAGAGCTTGTTAAAAATGCAAATTTGGGGTCCCCAATCCAGACCTTCTTAATAAAAATACCTGGAGTTGGCCCAGTAGTCTTAACTCTGACGAATTCTCCAGATGATTCTTACACACACTAAAATTCGAGAAGCACTGTTAATGCACCAGCATCCTGATAACACTGGGATCTCAAACTTAAATGCTTATGGAGGCAAAGCCAGTAATAAATGAGTGACTCAGCCCAGTTCAGACTTGTGAACTGGAAAGCTCAGTTCCCATTTAAAGGAAAAAGCTACCATGCATCTTTGGCTGATGTTGTTATCTGGAAATGTGAGTCCATCACTGTCAAATTTTCCAATATTTCAAGGGAGGCCACACATCTAAAATTTCAAGTAAAAACTGTGCATTCTGAAATGCTATCAAATAATGAAAAATTTTAAACAATACTCAGGTAGAACAAAAGCCCTGGTCACAGTGTGTGTGGGATATTTGAAGAATAGCCCAGAAGTCAGTGTGGGTATTTCATGTGAGACAAACAGGAGATGAAGCAGGGAGAAGTAGAAGATAAAATTGGAGAGATAAAGACCAGAAGGTATAGAGCCTTGAAGGCAAGAAAGGATTTGGATTTTTCTCTGATGAAATGGGAAGCCATTGGAGGGCTTTGAACAGACCTAAATGATATAATCTGATTTGTATTTAAAAGGATTTCTCTCATTACTGTTTTTTAGTGGCAAAGCCAGGACCACAACTACATCTCCAGCATCTCATTGTAATAATACCCATAGCTGTACTCATGAAAAATTCAATTAGTTGGTGTTAGATAGAGACCTCGGTACTAGTTCTGGACAGAAACCAGTAATACAGTGGGTTCCTGGCAACTGTCTCTCTAGTTTGTCATGAGCACTTCCAATGATGCCCTGAAATATTCGAGGGAGCCAATTCTATTTTCGGACTCCTCTAATCCTTAGAACTAAACCTGAGTCTCCTTTCCTTTGGCCTATCCACGTGTCTAATGTTGCTCTAGAATTCAGATCTAGGAAAAGTAAAATCCATCTTCCATATGATAATGCTCCATTTTTCACTCAGATTCATTCAACTTTTCCAGTTTAATATGGTTTCATGTTTCCTCTCAAAGTTCCTTTTAAAGTGAGTGCCAAATTTTAAGGACAAATGCCCAGTGAAGTCAGGTCATCACAGAGTGAACTAGAACTTGGCCAGGACATTGTGCTTCTTGGCTCATCATGCTATTTACTCCTACAGCGTTTGTTGTTAAATCAAATTCTTAAGTATTCTTCTTTTCCAAAATCCAGAAATTGTACAGTAGATTTTTCTGATGCAAGTGTAGGATTCTACATTTATTCCAGCTACATTTAATTTTGATAGAGCAATGTTGCCAGCTATAAATTCATTTTGATGTGACTGCTGACCAAAATATTTGTATTCTTCTTAGTTTTGCAATATCTACAATTTAGATAAGCATGCCATTTGTGTCTTCAAGTCATTCATATAATGTTGAATAAGACAAAGGCCACTGACAGGTTTGGGAAATCCTCTAACCTCATGAAGGCACACTACTGTCCTACAGCCATGACAGATATTAATTATCTACTATGGCAATCTTCTCTACAGAACTTGGGTCTGGCTTTAAAGTCCTAAACACAGCACTCTTGGTAGCCACTAAACAATGATATTTAGCACTTGAGATGGCAATAATTTGACGTTCTGAGCTCAGAACAAAGCACAGTGACATGCTTCAGATTCATGTCTATCATATTTGCTATGGCATGCTATTAAACTTACTTTGCATTGTGTACTGTTAAGTCTTGTCAAGTTCAAAAGTACTAAAAAATAATCAACTTTTAAAGTTTCACAAAAAATGTTTTGTTTGATTGCTAAAATTTTTTAAATGGAGACTCATTAACCCTCACCTGGACCAAGTTTAAACTGATGTCATTTCCTCAGGCTGTCTCCCTCTCCAATCCATTCTCTACATCACCAGCAATTATCTACTTTGACCCATCATCCATTTCATTCAATAAACACATTCTGTGTTTATCCTGTGTGTCAGATATAGTGGTAGATTCTGGATTACAAATGCGAGAAAAACACAGCCTTATTTTCAGGGGCCTCACAACCTAGAGGGAGACAGACACATATGAACTGTTCATTACAATGCAACATGGGATAAACAACGATTTTTTTAAATGCCCAATGTGGTAACAAGACCATCTAATCAAGCACAAATGAGATAGAGTTCATAAAGAGCTCCTTGGAGGTACTGAGTTTGGCCTTATGAGTGGAGTTAAATTCGGTGGACATGGGAAGACTGAAAAAAGCATAAAGGCAAGATAAGGTAAGAAAACAGTAAGGACTATACTGGGCATATACCCAGGGAAAACCATAGTTCAAAAAGACACATGCACCCCAATGTTCACTGCAGCACTATTTACAATAGTCAGGTCATGGAAGCAACCTAAATGCCCATTGACAGACGAATGAATAAAGAAAATGTGGTACATATACACAATGGAATATTACTCAGCCATAAAAATAAACAAAATTGAGTCATTTGTAGAGACATGGATGGACCCAGAGACTGTCACACAGAGTGAAGTAAGACAGAAAGAGAAAAACAAATATCGTATATTAACACATATATGTGGAATCTAGAAAAATGGTACAGGTGAACCAGTCTACAAGGCAGAAATTGAGACACAGATGTAGAGAACAAACGTATGGACACCAAGGGGGGAAAGCAGTGGGGGGTGGGGGTGGGATGAACTGGGGGATTGGGATTGACATGTATACAGTGATGTGTATAAAATTGATGAGTAATAAGAACCTGCTGTATAATAAAAAATAAAATTCAAAAAAAGAAAACAGGACTGGTAAGACAGCCTGAAAAAGTATTAAGGGATAAATTTTGATAGGCCTGGGTCAGAAATGGAAAGTCTGGATGAATACTTTGAACTATTTCCATTAGGTTATGAGAAGCAGTTGAAAGGATTTAAGCAAGGAATGGCATGATCAGGTCTGAATTTCAAATGACTCACTGAAAGCAATGTTGTAAATATAATGAATGAGGCAAGACTAGAAACAAGGAAACTGACTTGAAGATCATTTCAGTAGTCCAGAGAAAAGATAAGTGTCTGATGTAAGACAGCAGAGGTATAGAGGTAAAGAAATAGAAAGATTAGAAAAAAATATAGAAGTGTATATAAATATAAAGTAATAAAACTTGAGTGATTTGATATGGAGAAGCAAACACAGAAGCATTAAGAATAGGTGTTTCTATCTGAGCAACTTGGATGAATGGTATGGTCATCAACTGAGAAAGAGAACAGAGAAAAGAGTTAGGAACAAATTAGAGCATGTTTAATTTAAGATGTGTGGGGACATCCCAAGTGGATATGTCTTACTAATAAGACTTTTTAGTCTGAAGTGTGAGGAGAGGACAGGGCTAGAGATTATGTGGTTAGTTCTTCCCCATGGCCTTTAGGATAATGTCAGACCTAGTCTGTCATTCCAAGACTCCTCTTAACTCTACATACCTACAATTACAGATACTATGCTCCTAATCACGTCAACATGTTTTATTCCACAGCCTTGCATCTTACCACTACACTAGAACTGCTTTTCCCTTTAAACTCCTGTACACATACATATCAGACATAGTGTGAGGTAATGGTCTAAGTTCATCTATTTTGCATATAGATATTAAATTTTCCTAGAACCATTTCTTGAAAAGATCTTAACTTTCCTATTAAATTGCAGTGTCAGTATTGTTGACAATCAATGGACCATAAATATAAAGGTTTATCTCTGACCTTTCAATTCTGTTCCACTGTCACATTGATCTTATAGCAATACCACACTGCCTTGATTACTATAGTTTTAGAATAAGGTTAGAAATTAGATAATATATAAGGCTTCCAACTTTGTCTTTCTTCATCAAAATTGTTTTGGCTATCCAAGGTCCTTTGACTTTCCACATAAATTTTAGAATCAGCTTGTCAACTTCTAAAAATGACAACAAAGTTGTTCATTATATTCCCTCATAATCCTTTTAATGTCTAAGGTTGGTGAATATATTCACTCTTTCTTTTCTGATTTAGCTAATTTGGGGTTTTTTTTTTTGCTTTGTCAGTCTACCTAAAGGTTTATCAATTTTGTTGAACTCTTCAAAGAACCAACTTTTTTTTTTTTTTTTGGCCATGACACGCAGCACACCAGATTTCAGTTCTCCAACCAGGGATTGAACCCATGCCCCCTGCAGGGGAAGCATGAAGTCTTAACCACTCAAAGAACCAACTTTTAATTTCACTGATTTTCTCTACTATTTTTCTTTTTTTCTATTTTTTTATTGATTTGCATTCTGATCTTTATTATTTTCTGTTCAATTTACTCTCCTTTTTCTATTTCCTAAGGTGGAAGCTTACGTTATTGATTTAAGGCCTTTCTTATTTAACAATATAGACATTTAAAACCATAATTTTCCTCTAAGCACTGCTTTACCTGTATTCATACACTGTGATATGCTATGTTTCCATTTTTATTCAACATGTTTTCTAAATTTTCTTCTGATTTCTTCTTTGGTCCGTGGATTATTTAGAAATGGGTTGCTTACTTTCCAAATATTTGGAATCTTCCTAAAAATTCTTTTTGCTGATGATTTCTTATTTAATTTTGTTATGGTCAGAAAACATACTTTGAATGAAGTCTATCTTTTAAAATATACCGAAAAATTGGGACTTCCCTGGTGGCGCAGTGGTAAAGAACCCACCTGCCAAGGCAGGGGACACAGGTTCACGCCCTGGTCTGGGAAGATCCCACATGCTGCAAAACAACTAAGCCTATGCACCACAACTATTGAGCCTGTGCTCTAGAGCCCGCAAGCCACAACTACTGAGCCCACGTGCCGCAACTACTGAAGCCCACGCACCCCAACGAAGAGTAGCCCCCACTCGCTTCAACTAGATAAATCCCACAGGCAGGAATGAAGACCCAACACAGCCAAAAAATAAAAATAAATTTTAAAAATAACAAATAAATAAATAAAATACACTGAAAAAATTTTTATGGTCTAGTATATGGTCTATCCTGGAAAAAGTCCTGTGTGCATTTGAAAAAAATATGTATTCTGCTAAGTTGAATGATGTGTTCTAAAACTGTCAGGTCAGTTAGGTAGACAGAAGTGTTCAAGTCTTCTATAACCTTGCTGATTTTCTGTCTAGTTGCTCTACTATTTTTTGAGAGTAGCTGGAGAATTTAACACCAGGTTGAAACTTCCAACCAAAATTTTTTCTAACCATAATTTTTTTTTTTTAAAGAATGGATGCACTTATAAATTTATTTATTTATTTTTGGCTGCGTTGGGTCTTCATTGCTGCACATGGGCTTTTCTCTAGTTGCGGCGAGCGGGAGCTACTGTTGCAGTACGCATGCTTTTCATCATGGTGGCTTCTCTTGTTGCAGAGCACAGGCTCTAGGCGCACGGGCTTAGTTGCTCTGCAGCATGTGGAATCTTCCAGGATCAGGGATCGAACCCATGTCCCCTCCACTGGCAGGCAGATTCTTAACCACTGGGCCACCAGGTAAGTCCTGTCCAACCATAATTTTTTAATTGTTTTATTTCTCCTTCAATTTTGTCACATTCGGCTTAATGTATTTTGGGTTTCTGTTGTTAGGTGTGTTTACATCTATAATGGTTTTTTGTATATTTCTGACATTGACCCTCTTATTATTATGAAATGTCCTTGTTTCTCATAATATTTCTTAAATTCTATTTTTTCTGCTATTAATATAGTTACTCCATCTCTGTTACGATTATTGTTTGCATGGTATAGTTTTCCCCATCTTTTTGCTATCAACATATTTACGTCTCTGTATCTAAAGTGAGTCTCTTACAGAGCATATAGTTGATTCTTCAATTATTATTCAGTCTGACAATCTCTTACTTTGATTGGTATGTTTAATCTATTTCTATTTAATGTAATTACTGATATAATACGATTTATATTTGTCACTTTGTTATTTGTTTTTTAGTAATGTCATATCTTTAGTCTTCTCTTCCTTCTTTTCTGCCTTCTTTTGTGTTAAATGTATTTTAGTGTTATGATTTTAATTCCTCTGTTAATATTTTAATCTGTTTTAAAGATATTTTCTTAGTGGTTTCTCTAGGGGTTGCAACATGCATCTTAATTTATCAAAATCTATTTTAACACTGGCTTAATCCCAGTAAAATATAGCAACGTGTTCCAGTAGAGTTCCATTTCCTCCCACCTTTTTTGTGCTATTCTTATCACATCTAGATACGTTACAAACTAACAACAGAGTGTTATAACTATTACTTTATACAATCATATCCTTTAGAGAAATCAAAACAAGGAGAGAAAAAACAGATATAATTGGGGTTTTTAAAATATTTACACATATATTTTCCAGCACTATTTCTTCTGTGGATTCAAGTTACTGTCTGGTATAATTTTCTTCACCTGAAGAATTTCTTTTAGTACCTCTAAGGTAGGTCTGCTGGCAACAAATTCTCACTTTTTTTTTTCTTTCAACACTTTAAACATGTCACTACACTACCTTTTTGCCTCCATTTTTTCAGATGAGAAATCATCTATTAATCTTACCATGTTCTCTTAATTTTCAGTATTTCATTATGATGGGTCATGAATCTCTTTGTCTTTATCCCAATTGGAATACACTGGGATTCCTGAATCTGTATACTGTTTAACAACACATTTGAGAAGGTTGTTGGCCATTATTCTTCAGATATGTTTCCTATATCTTTCTCTTTTTCCTCTCTTCATGGGACTCTCATTACGCATATGTTGGCATATTTGATGTTGTCCTACAGGTCTCTGAGATGTTAATCATTTTTCTTTAATCAATTTTCTATATTTTCTTCACTGGATTATTTCTATTGATCTATCCATCTTCTATTGATCTATCTTCAAGTTCTCCTATTCTTTCTTCTGCCATCTTGTATCTGCTATTGATCTTACCTAGTGATCTTACCCTTCCATTACTGTACTTTTCAACTCTAGAACTTCCATTTGTTTATTTATTTATTTATTTTTAGAGCTCCTGACTTATTTACTTTTTTTTTTTTTTTTTTGGCTGTGTTGGGTCTTCGTTTCTATGCGAGGGCTTTCTCTAGTTGTGGCAAGTGGGGGCCACTCTTCATTGCGGTGCGCGGGCCTTACACTGTCGCGGCCTCTCTTATTGCGGGGCACAGGCTCCAGATGCGCAGGCTCAGTAGTTGTGGCTCACGGGCCTAGTTGCTCCGTGGCACGTGGGATTTTCCCAGACGAGGGCTCGAACCCGTGTCCCCTGCATTGGCAGGCAGATTCTCAACCGCTGCGCCACCAGGGAAGCCCTCCATTTGTTTATTTTTATGTTTTTATTTCTGTATTAAGATTTCCTATGTCATGAGTTATTATCATATTTTCCTTCAATTCTTTAAACATGATTTCCTTTAACTATTTGAAATATTTAAAATACCTGCTTTGAAATCTTTGTTAAAGATCTAGGCCCTCTTAGAGACAGTCTATTGACTTGTCGCTCTTTTGTCTAAGTGTGGGTCATACTTTTCTCTGCATGGTTCTTTATTTATATTTGTTAAAAAGTAGATATTTTAGATTATATATTATACCAACTCTTGATTTTTTTTCCTGAGGACTGTCATTCTGAATATATTTTCTTTCATTTTTGTGTGTTTGTTTATTTTAGAATCTAATCAGGAACTAATCTGTGGAACCTGTTTCCCTCATAGTGTGTGGCTGCCAATGTCTCTATTCAGTATATTTTATCCTAATTTTAAGTTTTAGCCTGGTGTCCAGTGGGTCACCCCCATGTGTATCTGCATAGTTTAGCAGTCATCCAATGATTAGACAGAGGTGTTCAAACTCCTCAAATCAATAAGTCTTCTACCTTGTGTGTAGGTTAAAGATCAAGTCAAGGTAGTTTTCAAGTCAAGGAACTTGGTGTTTGACGTACCTCTGGCTCAGATTTCCACTTTACATCCCCAGTCTAGTAACTCAATCTTTTTCCTGTTGCTGTATTCCAGTTTTCCTGTGTCAAAAATCTGCCACATATTAATGTCTAAGGCCCAGTCCTGTTCTTGAACTGAAAGTCTAACCTTGTATTCATTCCCGGCTACACCCTGACACTGGCTGCTTCGTCTAGATAACCACCTACTAGCTATCAATAATCTCTTCTGATACTGGGTTTTCTCTTTTATGCCTATCAGTTCATGGTTTGGCCTGTGTCATAAGCAACTCAGCTTCCAACCTAGGTGAATAAGGTCAATAAAGAGAGGAAATTTCAGAGACAGACCATTATCATGGTATTTCTTATGCCTGTTACAAAGTGGTGTTTTGCTCTTTACAATCACACAAGTGCTTGTGGCATTAAATTAAGTAAAATGACTACAACTGTTTCCTTAACTATCTCCTTAATCCCATGTAAATTTTTAAATTCTCCAAATGTTAAGGAAGTTTTGTAATTTCTGAGCCTATTTTTGATATACTGCTTATCAATCAGAGAAAGGCGATTTAAGAGTGGTAAAAAACTTCATATATGTACACATACACATTTACAAATTTATGTTAAGTGCTTTAAGTTATAGAAGTAAAATATAATTAAATAAATAATCTCTTTCTGTTTTAGCAATGGGTTTGGCCTTAGTAAGTAACCATCATGGCAGCAAATTATTTCATGTATATCTCCCACAAAGATTATTCTTTCCTGGAATAATATGCATATTAATTAGTTCCTACAGCACTTGAGAGACTTCTGTTTTATTCCCACCAGTAAGGTCAGAAAATGCAGCCACCTTAGTTAGCAGCACATTTAAAAATCTTGAAGCAAGTTGTGGTCACAGAGAAGACTGGGCACCTCAAGGGAAGGGCAAAACCAAAGATAAAAATTTTTCACAGCTCTGAAATGATACCATGTGACCTAATCAACACACTGCATTTGTAGCATCCTAATCCCCATTACCCACAATTAGAATGGACAGTTCTATTCAATTAGTATGTGGCCAGAATGGGTTTATATTTAGTGTTGAAAATATAGGCATGCCACATTAAAATTCAAATATTCAAATGAGAAGCCTCAAGAGAATTTAGATTTTTTTTAACGACTGGTACCAAGCTACGTATAATAATATAAGAAATTGGCCTAATAGAATTTTAGACTTATGATTTACTCTAAGGTAAAAATGCCAAAATTACCTCAAATTTGCCCACAAACTGCTAATCAGCTTTTAGATTTTAGAGGTTAGGGATACCCTGAATATAGAAACCTCCATGCGCAAATCAACAAAAGACTTCTTTTCCATTTTTATAATACAGAAATGACACGCTGATGTTCCCCAAAGTAATATGTCCGCACTTACTAATCTTTGATTTCTGAAAGTCTAAACTTGACCAAGTGAACTATACATATACATAAGCTAATCTGAAACATTTTGAGTTAATCCCAAAGAGTTAAATTATGTATTTGAGTACAGTGAAATATTAAATTGCCCTAAATTTTCCTAAAATATTAAAATGTCATTATAATATAACAATAAACTCAAGGCAAATAATTCCAAAGTGTAAATAACTCTAGAGTGTGGTAAAGGTTAGCAGGAAGGTAAACTCATATTTGGAGAAGCTATACAAACTGGTTTTGAATATTAAGGTATCAGTTTCTTGATCAAATCCTGTATACATACACCACTTGGGAGTGAACTAGATGATTCTTTAGCATAAAGAAAGAATACCATTATATATTACACCTGTAACCTGAAGAAAATAATACATTTCCAAAACATCATATGTATGTTGAGAGGAATGAAGTAGCAAAGTGGCCAAATGTGGCAGACATTCTTATACCATGGGTCTAGAGACCTGAGTTATACTCCTTGTTTTGCCACAACTAACCTTGGGAAAGTAACCTGACTCTCTGGGTTTCAGTGTCTTCATCTGAACATGAGGTTATTAGTATCAGATGATCTAACAGAGGTTCTAAAATGGCGACCTGTTGTGTGGATCTGGCCAGTAGATATATTTGGTTTAGACTGGTGTTTTTAAACAACAACAACATTTTTAATTAAAAGTTTTCACATAAAAATTTCCTTTTTTTCTTTTAACTCAAAAATCTGTCCCAATGCAGTGCTGAAATTACCATATGGCAACACTTAGCTTGAGCTGGGTAGTGACTGCCCTCTACAGATGCAAGCTCCCTTTAGTTGGTTTCAGTTATACTCTTCAAGTTTTTTTTTTTTTTATTGAGGTAAAATTGGTATAGAACATTGTATCAGTTTCCTGTGTTCAACATAATAATTTGATCTTTGTACATACTACAAAGTGATCACCACAAGTCTAGTTACCATCTGTCACCATAATAATTGTTCCCTTTCACCATTTTGCCCACCTCCCTCCATTCTTTAGTCTTGAACATGCATCTGCACTCACCCAGCCCATTTTACTCATTTACTGCATCTGCCTAGCCCTGTAGGCATTTGATATTGCGATCTCTAATTCAGTATGTCCCTTCAGGCTCTTAAGATTCTGTGATTCTTCACGTTAATAAAAATACATTCGCCTGTTATTTCCTAGAATAGTAAGCTTCTACTTAGATAAAACCAGAGAGAATGGGTAAGACAATAGTTATGCTCTAGTAAACATACATTCAAGGAAAACTGGAGAATGGAGTATTGCTCATTTGGATGGACTTGGACTATCAAGGTAAAACATGAGCTCCCTGGGAAATGTGGACATGGGGAAAATGTCACTTACAATTTGGGCCAAAAAGGGCAAAAATAAATTTTGAAATGGAATTAAGGAAGAACGGAATAATTTGTTTTAACAAATGCCCTTTTGAGGCCAGACATGGTGCTAGTCTCATGTTATTACCTGATTTGTTAAACCTCATAGTCTATCAGCTGCTAGGTATCGTCCCCATTATAAGGACGAGAAAATTTAGGCTCATAAAGATTAAGTAACTTGCCCAAGGTCACACAACTAGTAACTGTCAGAGGCAAAATTTGAATCTAACTCTAAAGCCACAGTTCTTTCCACTACATCACCAGACAAACATTTACTTCCTAGCTTGGCCTATAGTCAACAGACTTGAGAGATATGGCGTGGGGGAGAATGAACCTACCTTGTTTCATTTGCAAGAATATGACTAGGTTCTGCAGTTTCATTAAAGATGCCCTTTTCCAACAAGTATAAATGTATAAAACTTGGACCCTAAATCAATTAACAATTAACAACTGAAACTTGGAATACCTTCCCCTAAATTATAGTAGTATCACATAATCAGCTGTATCAGTGAGCCTAAATATCTTAAGGTCATTCATTCACCTTCAAAAGTTTAGATGTTGCTATTTCTGAAACTAAGGGTAAGTCAAGAAGACATACCTTATGGTAATTTTAAAATATCAGGAACAATTTTGTGAACACTTACTAAGAACTTGTCTTATTTCATCCATTTCATGGATATTCATGTGAATGCCTATTCAGTCATATTCTGTTTTCACAAAATTGACAATTACAACAAAATCCTTCTTAAAGTATGCTCTGGTGAAAATGTTCATAGACATAATAAAAACCTGAATACCCAGCTTCTCTGAATTTTTATAGAGTACTGGGGAAAATATATATTATAATGTGTGCCATAATTCCCTTGATCTCTCTTGAAAAAAGAGGGACTCTAATTACATATGAGATCAGAAGGAGACAAATACTATTCAAGAATTGCCTTTCAATTTTTGAAGTATGGGTGTGTTTTTTAAAGGTTCATTGTATTCCTTTATGGTCATCACTAATTGCAATACAATCTCAGAAAAATAATTCAGCATATTTATTCAGTCATGTTTCTCTCTTACCATGTTATACTGTTTCAGTAGTCCACGTTTCTAAAATACTCATTGAATTAGATAATCAGCTGTACAAATACCTTACACAATGAATTCTTTTTCTGTATTTTAAAGATGAGGAGTATAAGAAACGTTTATTTATAATCCAAATTTAAATCCCTTTTGCTTTAAAAGCAAGGCCAAATAGCAAAGCGTCTTCTACTGTTTGTGCTCTATAACATCTCTTGATTACTCTGACAGAGTTCCAGTCACAGGTTGTGAGTCAGAAAGAGGATTTTCAATGTCCAGCAGCTAAATGTGTCAGCCATGACATTTCTGAAAGTTCTATTTTTATATACAGAGAGAAGGAAAAATCACTTCTTTGTATCTGTCCCTTGCAAAATCCTCAGTTTAACTCCAGCTTTAGATATGTACAATAGTGAATGCATTCTTAGTTAACATGACAAGCGACTGACATTTTTAAACTGGAATAATGCAAGTAATGAAAAAATAATCTACGCAAGTTTGTCCCTTCTGCATTCTTATTCCCTCTTTCAGTCATAAAGCCTGTTAAAATGTAGTTGAAATAATACAAAATGCAATTCAAATCTCACTATTGTCCTAATCCTTTTTTTTTTTCTACTCTTATACAGCTTATCTAAAACTGTTGAAATATAACTTGCTTGAGTTATAATATTATGTGAATTAAGAATCTGTATTGTTTGGAAGCTCTTTTAATTGGTCTACAGGGAGGTTTTCTGTATATATTAAAATGATTGTATGTCTGAATTATAACGAACCTACCTTTAAAATTCCTTTGTGTTTAAAAAATATATTAGAGGCAAAACATTTTAATACTTCTTGGAGTAGGCTTTATTGCTAAAATTATTGGTTTGGCAATCTTGGCATAAATGGAAATTTCTGATAGGCTGTCATATCAATGTCAGTGGAGCCCAGGAATTTCATGGCTCTGGCTGTTTTCCTTATTTTTATTTATAAATTCTGTTTCATAACAGCAATAAGATGCTTCAGGCCTTGCAGTTCTGGGGGATTATTGCACTTGTCAGGTGGTAAAAATCACTGGACCCTCTGCCTTGTGATTTGGAATACCACTAGAGGCATGTAATCACTGAGAAATGCAATTCCTAGAATTTCTTAATATTTTATAATGACATATTTAACTTTTAAAATAAATGATCTATTTTGAAGGCTGGAGGTGTCATAAGAGTATTCAACCAGCAGCTAAGGAATGGAGAAAACGTAGATCATAGAGGCAGAGAGAAATGGCCAAGAAGTGACCATCTTACAGTAAGTCCTGAAGGATATAAAAATCTAGAATAAAGTATATTTTATATGAAAATTGAGAAGCTGGCTATGATTGGTCAACATATTTGTATATTAATATAAATTGTTTTACCATAATATTCTGTTTGTTTTCTTCCTTACAAATAAATATTAATATGTTTATATACAAAAACATGACAGACTGCAAGTATAAATACATGAAGGTCATGTTTGAAAAAATGTAATTTACTTACACTGAAGGAAAGGCTACACACTATTTCTTTCTATTAAAAAAGTCCTACCTGATATAATTAACATAATACTTAATAAAAAATCTTGAAAAGTATACTCTTGAAAAGGAGCAGCCTGATTTCTTAAATAAATGGAATGTCAAATTGACTCAAATTATATAACAGTGGATAGAGGTTTAAAATTAAAAATTGAATTTCTATTTCTAAATAATTGTTTGGAAGTAAATTCCTGTATCTTATCAATTGTTCTAAATAACAATGTAAACCAAAGGAGACCAAATTATCTTTGCAGGGAAAGAATACCAAAGTTTTTCTTGGAAAAGGGCCAATTTTACATAGGGGGTGTTTATGGCCTGGGGAGTTACTGTAGCAATAGAAAAAGATTAATAATTTGCACATGTTAGATTCCTGGAAGGCAGGATACAGCTGTAAAGAATTAACCCCTCTTGAGAGATGTAAAAACACAGAGCAGCTGAGAGGAGACCTATTGGGAGGGACTAAAAACTATTCAGGCTACAGATGTCCTCAAAGTGAAGCAGAGAAAGTACTTTTGGGAACTGACATGCTTTTGTCTTTGCTTATAGATGGGCAGATACCTTAAAAAAATTTTAGACAAAAGGAGCAAATTGTGCCCAATTAAAATGTATTACTGAAATATTAAGTAAGCAGTATAATGAATTGTTTAAAGAAATGACTACTACAATGCTTTTCTCAAGGATGACCTAAAATAAAAACCACTCTATTAAAGGAAAGTATGTACATCTGTGTGATGAGGCCCTACACCTCTAACTTTCTGGAAGGCCGCGTCATTGACTGACAGACTCATTTTTCAGAATACACAGACCTAAACAAATAAGTAATCAAATCAAAACATTTTGTCAATGACTAAACGAGAGGTCCAAATTCCATTTTAACTGAAATTGGTGGTTGATTTTTGCTTCATGGAAGAGAAAAGTGGCTGCTATGCTTCAATGAAAGAAGCCCAACATAACTTTTAAAAAGATCTTAAAACACAGGTTTAAAGAGTGAAGATATTACTGAAAACATTTTATAACATCTGCTTTAAGTAAATTTCATTCATCATTCCAATTTCGTTTAAGCCTGAAGCAGAGATGGAAAAAATACACACCCGACTTAATGTATAATTCAGTACCTTGGTGTTTCCTTCAAAATAATACGCCAGTGGTTCTCAAAGTGTGGTCTCGGGTCCCCTGAGGGTCCCTAAGACTCTTTCAGGGGGCTCACAAGGTCAGACTTATTTTCATAATAATACTAAGACCTTTTTTTCTTTTTCCACTTTCAATGTCTCACGAGAGTTCAAGTGGACTTTCCAGAGGCCACATGACATATGATGACATCATCACTCTGGAGGCTAATGGAACGTGTATGCATGTGTATTCTTCTGTTTGGGGGGATTTTCTAGGTAAACTCTTTGGGGTCATCAGTTATTTTGTATAAAGTAGTCTTGAGACCAAAAAGTCTGAAAGGTATTAAAATATGGTCATCTGGCCCACCTCACAACAACATCCTTGCCTGTATCTTTGATCCTTTCAATGCTTTCTACATAGTGTTAAACACATTGCAGTTGATATTATTATTATGAGTAAAGAATGAACATATTTGTTATATGTACATTTAAAACTCTGTCCTTTAAAAATCAATGAAAGAAAGTTGTGTCATCAGCTTATAAAATATATAAAAGTAGACTGGCTGTCCTAGGGAGAAACATAGATCTGCCTATGGGCTGGCTCCATAGACTCCGCCAGAGTTTCCTGAACTTATACTGAGACATTATGAAAACTACCATGTTGGATTTTCCATATGTGTGTGTGTGTGTGTGTGTGTGTGTGTGTATATATATATATATATATATATATAGAGAGAGAGAGAGAGAGAGAGAGAGAGAGAGAGAGAGAGAGAGTTGTTCTACATATATAATTTTATATGATTTCAATAACAATCTGATGAGGTATACGAAATAGATAGTATCCCACAATAAATACAAAGAAATTGAGAGGCTTGGAGATGTGAAATAAACTGTCCAAGGGCACACACTAGTAAGTGGTGTGGCCAAGCCTGACACCAGTGTCTTCCAATCCCATGTCCACGGCCTTGTCTCTATAGCATTCTAGCTCTACCTGGGATTTCAAACTGCTCATAAACTTAAGCCTTATTTTTATAACTATTATATATTTAGCTCCGTTCTTCCCTAGGAATGGAGAGAGGAGAGAAGAGCCCTCTTTACTCATTCTGAGTTTTTCTCAAGAATTGTCTTCTAAAACCCTACCTTGGCAAGCACCTCCATGAAGATAAAATTTACTAGGGAGTTTTCTGTTAACACTGTTCCCCAAATAGAAATAGCAAACAAGCAAATAAATACAAGAGGGAGAAGAGGGGGGGATAATCATTTAGGAAAGGTATGTCCCAAGATGACAGTGATTCTGCTTAAATTCTCCTCCTTTTTTTTTGCCCAACCCAGTGGGCATACTGCAAGTTGAAAGAGAGAAGTATCAAGAATTTAAATTCTTCATATATTATACACATATGAGGTTTTTAAAAATAGTGTATTTTAACTGAAAAGTATGCACCTTACACCCTTATTTCAGGTAAGTAAATAAACACGACAGGATGAACAGTTTTCTAAGATCAAATAGGCAAAGAAACAGCTAAACAAAGTTAAAAATTAACAAGGCAAATCTACAGTACATCTGATTTAATCCCTATACTGTTTTTTTTTCCCTTCATTAGGCAGTTGTTACCAGACCACCTTTCCCTTTTCTGTAAATTCTTCTTCATTCCTCAACCTCCAACAATGATACCGCAACTTTTATTTGCAGCTCAGTTATGTGTTTGGTGAGGGAATAGGACTTCGACAGCAGTATGATATTTCTGAGGAATAGGTCAGTCTCCTACTGAGTTGGAATTTGCAACCTTCTTGGGGTTGCCTGGCCCAGATATTTTTTGCTAGACCAAGAACTGAACATGGTCATTATTTCAGACTTCAGAGAAACATTCACAAGCTGGTCTGATCTGTCTAAAGCTACATTAAAAGCTCCTGAATACCATTCCGATTAACCAGTGTATTTTGAATAATTTTTCATCGAAAATAGCACCACACACAAATCAAGTAATAGAAGCATTTGTCAAGCTGTGTTAGTTAATAGTAACTAATATAAAGATTACAGAATATTCAGGGAAAATTAATCTAATGACTTAACACAATCCTATGTTTAATTAACACAACAATGTTTTGCATACCAACTCATTCTACTATCTAAAACAGCATTTTATCACACAAAATAGAATAACAGTTGACTTATACAATATTCTTTATCACCACGGTGTTTTACACTATGTATCTAATGTACTGTTAAAAAATAAACTGAGGCATATTAAAAACTTTTAGTTGTTTTAAGCAAAAATGGATTCGAATCAGGCAGCATCCAGTCTAGCACATAGAAAGGAACTCCAAGGAGCTGTACAAAATGAAACACTTTTATAGGCAGATGGGAGCAGGAACAAGGAAGTTATACTAGGCCAAAAAGCCAGTTGGTTATTGCAAGATTACTTTCCTTTAGGGATGGCAGGGGTCTATCAGGCAGATTGCCTAGCTAGTGCTCGCATGTGATTCCTGATTGACTGATTTAGGATCCCCTTTCTGGGAGAACCAAAACTGTAATTAAGTCTCAGCTTGGTGAGGTAAGGCTTGGCATAAGTGATTCCATTCTGGGCTTGTCTTGTTGGTAACAGTACGCAGGGACTTTGCCAAGTGGCTAAAATTTATTACCCCATTTTACAAATGCTAATAATAGACACAGAAGTTAAGTAATGTTCCTGGAGTTATATCCCAACCAGTGGTACTACTGAAACTGAAGGAGAGAATTTTTGCTTTCCAGTTAGGTTCTTAAGCTTCTATGTTACTTTGAAATTGTCTTACTATCACAAATGTTTTCTCCTATCCAAAGCATTGTTTACTGGATATCTACGATAAGCCAGGGAATTTTACATGTTATCTCATTAAATCCTCGTACACCACCCTGCTATAAAATGTTTACTGGTGAGTTCACTGAAGTTCAGAGATGTTAAGTAATTTGCAGGCGACTGAATCAAGATTCTAGTTCCAAGTTCAAGAATCTACCTTTCACTACCTTGCTCCACTTTCCTCCACTACAAATCTGAAAGAAAAACATTTCTGCAGTCACGTGTGAATAACCCAAAAAGGCTAATACACCCCAAGACGACTTAACAACAATCTCTTCTTAAGGGAAAACAATGAAATGACAATTTTTTAAAGTAAAAATAAGTTACTAGAAAAAATGAGAAGTGATTAAGAACAATTCATTTTAAAGCAGGGATCAAAATTTAGCAAATATATACAGATGTCTTAGTATGTCAGGCATTGTGCTAAGTCCTAGCCTCATGGTGCTTACTTTCTAGAGTATTTTGATATAGAAATAAGGAGATATAAACAAGAGAAAGAAGAGTAAGGAAAAATTAAATACAAACACCTGCGGTCAGACTGAGACCCAAGAACCAAATGAGACCGCCAAGAAAAACTCCGTCACGCTGTTTCACGAAAATTTTCCAAATTACTTTAAGTCACAGACAATTGAAAACTTGCTGATTTTCATTAAGGAAGAATAAGATTTAGTTTCAGAAATAACTGTTTCATCTGTTTCTTTACCTTAGAGAAGCCTTCAGCCAAATAGAAACATCGCGAACGGAGCGCACGCCTACAGAAAGCCTCCGCTAGTTCCCGTTCCTTTCTCTGATTGGTTCCTCTCCGGACAGGAAGTCCCGCCTCCCCCCCCCCCCCCCCGGCGGAAAGACTGGAGACGGAATTCAGGTGGAGACGGAAGTCTGCGGGAGACCGGAGCTTTGTGAGGTACAGCAGTTAAGAGTGGCCTAATTGTGGTTATAGCCTCGTGCTAAGTTTATCAGCTTTTTAATTTTTCAAATAACTAGTCTGGTTATGGTAACAACTTTACTACCCTGACGGTTCCTGTGGAGCCTTTTTAGAGGTTTAAAGGAAGAAGAAAAAGACTGCCTCGTTTCAGGCAGCCACCTTAGTGCGTGGGTCAGCCCCGTGGAGCTGGCTGGTGGCGCAGGGAGGACAGGGTTTGGGGGCAGAACTCTTGTAACTAGATGGGTGAAATACCCCTATATAACTTGCCATTGTGACAGCACTATTTGGAAGGAGTTCGTTTTATATGATATTAAAGCAGTATGGCCAGACTTTAGCTGACTAGTAACAAAGTAGCTGAAGTAGCCCCAAAGTAAACACATTAGCTTTACTAAAAAAGACTGGAACATTTACCTACAAATAACCTCTTCAGTTAAGCGCTTCCTGAGGAGGGCACAGAGGTCTGTTTATTTTTCCAACAACAAAGCATCAGACATTTTTGCTTGGGAAAAATCTTGGAATATTTGACTACTTTAATTTTTTTTTTTTTTTTTAATTGGGGATTGGAGAAGGACTTAAGCTCAACTCAGTTACACCCCTTGTTCGCCTTTGTAATTACTGCCAAGAGAGAAACTAAGTTGCTTCTAGCTCTTAGGCTGCTTGGGGAGGGGGGCGGGCTGATGTTAGAGTCCCCTTGAGATAATGATTCTTCTGGGTCAGTCAGAAGAAACAGTCTGCAACAATGGCAATCCCCAGGGTGACACTTCTCGAGGGGGCCTAGATTCAGCTGTCAGTCACCTTCAGCCCAGAGCCATCAAATCCATTTACACAAAAGCTGGTTATCACAAACCTTTTGAAAAGCTAAGTAAAGAGGAGATTTACCCATCCTTGAATCTTCATTCTTTTTTCTTTGATTCCCTCATTTCCCCTATCTTTCCTTTTTTTCCCCAAGTACCTCTGGGAACTTCTGGGATTTTTCCCCTTCTTTTGTTTCACCCTAGATCTTACACTATTGTTATCTTAAAGCTTCAGCTTAAGCTTGACTATAACTCTCAAGATATACAGAAATAAATAACCATACTCTTGTATGAAAATTTTAAATTCTGATAAGTATTTTTGTCTCCAAAAGGATAGGATTTTCTGGGGGTTGAGAAAGGATTGTTTCATGTTTTAATGTTGAGAAAAGTTCTGTGAGTATTTTAAGTATTTCTTTCAGCATATGTTTGGCTATGCATGTACATTTGTACATCCCTTCCTATTGTATACATACCTTTTTATTTTTGTAATTTTTACACTAAAGAGACTATAATATAAAAGCTTGAATCAGTTTGCAACTGAAATGATCCTCAACAACCTATACAAATATGAAAAATTATTTCATTGTGTAAATATAACTGAATTTCAATTATAACAGTTCTTTCTGTGAATTCTATAACTTTGTAATTATAAGGAACTGATTTCCTTTCACTAAGAAAAGGAGACATTCTGGTCATGCTCTAGAAATTCTGATTTTCTCTGTGTAATGGTATTATTATAAACATTTAATTTAACAAATTGAAAGAGTTTTAATTAGTGAAAATTATAAATAAAATACTACATTAAAATGTAAGTTTATTTCGTTGATGTGCGTATGATTGCTAGAATTAGACTAACAAACTATTGCCTCGTATAATGCCTTAAAGGAGCATTTGTAATCATAATTAGTTTGTCAGTTATAAGAAATTTTAGTGTCATGACTGTGGATAGAAGCCACATAGCAAATAGCCTAGGCTTGGTAGAGATATGAGGCCTGGTAAGAAGATCAGGCCAAGGAAAATCCATACTTAGAGCCAAAAGACACTTGATAAAGAACAAGATAGTTCACATGCAGTGGCAAGCCATGTCACTAAGACCAGTACTAACTACTATTCCAGTTGCATATGATATAGCCCAAGTTAGTTCAGCCCTGATCTCCTTCTAGTTACTACCAAAAGGGTACCAAATATTCCACTGAAAAATAATTGGGTGTTTCATTTATTTATTCAACATATTTCTTGAGCATTTACTACTACTTGCCAGGATATAATAGTGAAAGGATCTTAAGTAACTTACCATGTAGTGGAAGGAACCAGCACTAAGTGGGTTTTTGAGGATGATCAAAAATAAACTGTTGTCAAGTAAACATTGAAGTCTTACTTGTAAAATTAATTTGCCCATTCAGACTATATAACAATGTTCACTGTGTCCCAGGAACATTGTTAGAATTTAAAGACATAAAAATCAATAAAATAGGGACTGTATCCCAAGATAGTGTCCTACTTCACTAACTTAGTATAGGCGACTGTTATCTCTTCAGGAACCCAGGCCTGCATGGTTTGGACCTTGCTGATCTCTTAGACCTCTTTTTAGGTGCTCCATTTCCCTCACATCACATTCTAAACACATGAGTTTTGGGGGTTTTGTTATTTACTCTCTGCTGTTGAAACATGTCATCTCTTTTTCTCCTCAGGGCCTTTGGAATGATTGTGGTTCAAGTTTATAACATTTTATTATATAGTTCACCTCTGTACTTACTATGAGGAAAGTAGAGGTATTAGCTTTTATGGGTGGATGTTACCTCTAGTGGGAAATTTTGATCTCTTAATCCACTGGATTCTGATAACATTGTATATTAAATGCATGAAATAAACTCTTCATACTGTCACTCATCTGTTTGATAGGTTTTACTAGTTGATTTTTTTTCCTGTGCCACTATCATTACCACAATTGTGTATCTCAGTACAGATTATACAATTGTGAAACATTATTTTGTTATCTAAATATTATTGAAATTCAAATATAACAGTTCTTTCTGTGAGTTCTGTAACTTTGTAATTAGAAGGAAGTGATTTCTTTTCACCGAGAAAAAGAGAATGGTCATGCTCTAGAAATTCTGATCGTCTCTATGTAATCTCTAGATTGTATAGTGTTCATTTCCTGAGGCTGTTCTGACAAATTACCACAAATCAGGTAGCTTAAAACAACAGAAATTTATCCTCTCACAGTTCTGGAGGCTAGAAGCCTGAAATCAAGGTCAGCCATGCTCCTCTATAGGCTCTGGGGGGAAATCCGTTCCATGCCTCCCACCTAACTTTTTGTGGTTGCCTTTAATCCTTGACATTCCTTGATTTGTAGCCATATCACTCTAATCTTTGCTTCTGTCCTTTTGCCTCCTCCTCTTTTGTCGTGTGTCTCTCCTCTGTGTGTTTCTTTTAAGGGCACATTATGGATTTAGGGCCCACCTAGGTAATCCAGATGGTCTCCTCAAGAACCTTATCTTAATTACATTCGTAAATATCTTTTTTCCAAATATAGTAACATTTAAAGTTTCTAGGAATTTGATGTGGACGTATCTTTGGGACATATCCTAGAATTTCTAGGAATTTGATGTGGACATATCATAAACATATATTTAACCCAATATATATGGGGATTTATTCATTTGATATTTCTTATTTTTCGTATGTTGTCATTTTGAAAACAAATTATTCATGATGCCTTAATACAACTTGAATGACTAATATATATATTCAACACTTAGCTTAAAAACTGTATTCAATCTATCAGATTTTATGGTTAGGAATTTCTATAAAATTTTGATGACCTGGTTCTAGGACTATAAGAATTTCACTGAGGAAAATATTTGGTTCGTATTGGGTGTAGGAAATCATATGTCCTTTGTCGGCTCATTTTCATAATCTAAGAGGAAGAGGCCGAGGTAATGACTATCAAAATCAACCATATGTTACAATCATTTGTTTGAAGTACATTGACAAAGAATTAATGGTTTAATAGGAGAAAAATACATTAGAGAAACATATAAATTGCAGTTAACAATAATTGGGGAAATTAGCAAGATGAGCATCCATTATGGTTGTTTATGTATATTTTTTTAAATTTCTTATACTTACGAGATAGCCTTACTTATAAAAGATTAGAAAGACAAATATGTTTTTTATTGTACACATATATAAAAATCATTGATAGAGGACTTCCCGGGTGGCGCAGTGGTTAAGAATCCACCTGCCAATGCAGGGGACATGGTGTGGTTCAATCCCTGGTCCGGGAAGATCCCACATACCGCAGAGCAACTAAGCCCGTGTGCCACAACTACTGAGCCTGCGCTCTAGAGCCCACGTGCCACAACTGCTGAGCCCGCACGCCACAACTACTAAAGCCCACGCGCCTAGAGCCCGTGTTCCACAACAAGAGAAGCCACCACAATGAGAAGCCCGCGCACAGCAATGAAGAGTAACACCCACTCACCACAACTAGAGAAAGTCGACGCGCATCACCAAAGGCCCAAAGCGGCAAAAAAAAAATATATATATATATATATAATAATCATTGATAGAAATAGACCCTAGTGTTTGTTAGCTGAAATACTGACAGATTACAGCTGAGCTGATTGTTTCCCAGGATTACATTTTCTCTCTTTTTTTAAATTATATTTAGCCAAGATTATCTTCTTTTGGAAATGTACTTGGAAGTTAGGAATTAGCATGAATAAAGAACATTGGGGAAGGAAACAATGGTTTAGAGAATGATACTTTGAGAAAAGGAAAATAACTTTAGAAACAAAAATATAATGGAATTCAAAACAGCTATATTATATATGAAAAATGTATAAAAATACTAGAAAAACAGTACTTAAATGGAAAAAATTCACAGTCAAATGCACTGTTTTGTTTGATTGGAAAATAAAAGACAATTTGTATTTTTAACTGAACTCTGTAGAAGGTTATGGTCATCTCAACATGAAACATAGTATCAAAGCCATGACAGTCTACAGTTTACACAAACCTTTTCGTGGATTAGCTAGGAGCTATTTGACCTAGCCAGAGAGTTTTTGTGTCTCAGATTTTCATTTTTACAATGGAAGACTATCTATCATCTGTGATTTTTGTGTTGATAATGAAAGAAAGTGATTGATATTTCCATCTGGTAGCAAACCCGGCACTTAGGGAGGCATATTAACTATATCACAGCAGTAGCAATTCACCAAATCAGACTTTAGTTGCCTGGAATAGTTTTTCTTTCCCTGACCTCCAACCCTCAAATATTTGAGTTATTAATTTACTGGCAAGGAATAATCAAGTCATAGCCGAACAATGTAAGGGAATTCTGGGAAGTGGATTGAGTTGAGAAATATTTTCTCTTTAACAAGGATTGTTCATTATAGATTATTCTTCAAAGGAAAAGCAGATGATAGAGTTAGAAACTGATGAGATCAGAAAAGGAAAATAGAAGATTATGTATATGGTGTGGGGGTGTGTGTCTGTGTGTTGAGAATCCTTGACACAGGAGTGAGCAAAAACACAGGGATATGTTGGAATCTATTTTGCAGCCTCAGCTATATTGTCTCAATCAATTCTTTATAATCATTTCCAACTCTCTGTTTTTCTCACACACCAACAGGATTTACTCAATGTCATTTCCAGAAGTAACACCTCAAGAAACATTTTCAGAAACAGTTTGTCAATCCCAGGATACTGATACTTTTAGCAGCCAGAAAAGAATTTCTGAAAATCATTTCAAAGACCAAGGTTTCTGAAAATACCATGAGCTCTTTTTTTTCCCCCAAACAAATTGTATACAGTGTACACACATTAACATGGATGAAGAAAATTGGTAAAATGAAGCCTAGAGACTAGGAAGCATCAGTGTTTCACCATTTATGTTTGGATGTATCTGACTTTTGTCTAAAAATCTTGATTTTTCTTTCAGTTATTTTTGGAACAATTAAGCTGTATTGAGATTCTTTTGTAGATGACAAGGTTTTATCTGGAAAGCTAGAATAAAGGTTTTCTTTTACAAAAATTTATTTACTTGGCCAGTGAAGTCCACTCCCTCCAAGGATTGCTTTTACTTTTTAAAATATTTGTTCCTAGGTTCTTAAAAATCTAGAAAGTAAAATAAACTCCTTGTGGAATATAGTTTACATGGATTTTTTTTTTTTCAGTGAAAGGGTGGTACTTTTTCCATTTCAAAAGAATCAAATATATTACAAATGAGGGAATCTGCTTTTTATTGAATGTATCAGTATATATAAACACATATTTATATAGGTATGTGTGTTATTGTCTTTATTCCCTTATATCCAAGGAGAGATGTGTATAATGTATAGTTTAATCATTCAGACCATAATTATAGCCCATGAGTATGGAAAAATCATGAAAAATCTGTTGGCTTAAATTGAAAGTAAAACTCAGGTCTGAGATCTTAACCATTTAAAACCTTGAAATCTCATAAATTAAGCATCGTTGAGCCTGGTCCCATCTTTCATAACAGCTCTCCAGAGAAAATCCTAAAAGCCAGGGCACTCTAAGATGAGCTGTGGATGATTCAGTAGGTGGCACAATTTTCACTGAGTCAGTACTGAACTGATGCCCCAGCATGGTATGAGGGGGCACTGCACTGCTGGAGGTGTCGTCTAATGGATGAGGGTAAAACCAAGGTCTTGACCACCAGCAGTTATTAAAAATCCCATGGCACTTTTCAAAAGAGTAAAGATGATGTTAAACCCTGTGTCCTGGCTAATTTCCAAATTGGGCAATTATATTCTGCCTACTTAAAATTTCCCTGTAATTTTAGTTGGATAATATATTCCTCATCTTCTGTCCTATGCTTTTGCTATTTCCAGTTTAGAGATGGATGCATTTCTGTGGTGAGGGAAGTGTTGCTTCTTTGCAAGGTCTGAGATCAGGGGATGAAAGGTACAACATACATCTATCAGAACAGGTGCCATATTAGTTTGCTTCTCTTGTGATTAGGCTGACTATAAGAAAATTGTCAAATAAGTGTCTTTAAATATAGCCTCGTCAGGTAGTCAGAGATGCTATGCTTGCAAAGGTTTCCAAGATGGGTATTTTAATTCTATTAATTTGTGACTAAAAAATGAGGCTTCTCTTGAAGTGAATATATTATGTAAATAGTAACAATTTAAACATAAAATTATAGACATTTAATAGGAATAATTAAATTTTCCAAATTTGCCTAGCAAGGCTTATCATAGTCACCTAAAACATTAGTTACCATATCATTTTTCACTTATAATGTATTAGAATTTTGTCCAAATCAGTAGTTGTTAAGAGAGAAGGTCACTGTTGGGGAACAAATGGAAAGTATTTCTTAAAAAATAAAAATAATAAACTAATTGTTGGTTAGCATGCCCTGGATTTTGGGAAAACCTGTAGAAAACATTCCTAAGGAAAAGACCAATAGTGGGACTGTGTAAGGCCAGACCCACACTTCCTAACTGTGTTTCCAGCTTCACACAATACTCTTGGGATCAGCCCCATAGGAAAAAACGTACATTAGGAATTCAGTGTCATAGATGGTAACATTTATATTTATCTTGACTATTTAGATGCTTGGCTAGAAAATGATAAAAACTATCAACAACTCATTTTTCTCAAGTACCAAGTATTTTTCTGCAAAGGCAAAAGATCAATCTAATCTCTTAGCCTTCAGTACTTTCATATATTACCTTTTTTTAACAGAATCCTTCCAAGTGGTCTTAAAATGTTGTAACCTCAAAAGTTTCTATTTCTAACAATTAATGTTAACTCTATTACAAAGACTTTCCCAACTAACTTCAAGTCATTCTGCTTTACAGATATATTAAAAACTTATCATAGAGTTAATACAGGAAAATGCTTCAAAGCAAAAGAAATATCTGGCAGCATGCAGAGATAGTACTAAATACTGTAGTAAATAAACATAGTAATTCTGTTTGCGTAAATGCTGTGACTGCCTAATAAAGCAATCACTTGAAAAGGAAATACCATCTTTAGAATCTGAACTTGCCTTCAGCAGAAAATATTTTAATGTTTTTAGCCTAGCTTTGACAACTACAACAGACTGTACTGAGTAACAGTAAGAGTTCACTTTGTAATAGGAAAAGTAGTCACTCTGATCACTTTGTCTTTTTAGTATGCAGCCCAGAGGATTCAGAAAAAGATTACATTTACCATAATTAACATATATGTAAATGGAGATCATGGCTATGAATGATAAATTTTCATAGCAATTTAAATCTTGTACAAATTAATCAACCATACAGACACTTGATTAATGAAAGGCAGTGTCACTTTAAAATGCAACATGTTAATATATATTACTGTTACCACAGATCAAAGAATCTTTAAATGTAAACCAATTAGGACAAAGTTCAATCTACATTTTTTAACAGATTTAATTCCCTTGTAATTATGATGACAATTTGAAAAAAATATGTTGTTCCACTTTATTTACTAATTTTAGTGAAAAGTTGTGCAAATGATTTTGGGTGCTTCATCATAGTGAATGGATTCCCAAAATATAGGATTACAGTACAGTGAATGCACAAAAACAATGATAAATTGGATGTAAGATATTTATTCCCATGTCATGCTAAATTTATAAGTTTTCTTCTAATAATTCCCCATTTTTGCTCTCACTGAGAGAGTTATATTAAACCGATTACTAAATGACTGATATTCTCACTCGGTACAGTGAGATGAGATTTTACTAAGAGCTGTTTTTCTTGGTCTTTGAGGGATAAAAAGTGAAAACTCTTGTCGACTTGAATTTATTGAGAATAGTTTTTATTTTCGTAGTGAAAATGCCTAATTTCCAGAAAAAAAATCTTTTTAAAAAAATATAAAATTTACAATTAATATATAAATATATGTTCAAAATTTAAGATCTGAAATATAATGTTTCTCTATAATTATGTTTTTTGCAAGCAGAAGTTAGGCATAAAAACAAACATACTGCTTTGCAAAGTCAATATAGATCTATTTTACAAGGGAAACCCTATAATTGGTCATTAATTTTTATCAGTAAATTGGGAATCTAAGCTGTTGCCAAATTTTACCACTTAAACCAGTACATCATAGAATGCACTATTGATAAAGAATTGATAAGATAACGAATAAAGAAAGAGAGCAGCTTGTACTAGACAGAAAGATGAAAAAAATGTGACACTGAGTTCTTTGTTAAACTCCTAGTAGCAAACTATGCTCAATACGGCTAATAATTATTGAGCATTTTCTATGTGCCATATGCCATATTAAGAACTTGGCACTTTAAAAATATGCATTTGTGATTTGATTATTAAATCATTTAATCCTGATAACACTTCTATAAAGTAGAATTATTACTTCGCTGAAATAGTAGTAAAACTGGAATTTTGATCTTAGTCCTCATTTCAGAGTTTGTGTTCTTTAAATACTATGCCATACTGCCTCCCTATGACTATGTAGCATTGTTTATCCTTATCCTTATATCTAGCCTCTTAAACAGTCTCATCAGAGCTATAATGCTGCTGATGTTGGTACAGGACCACACTTTGAGAACCACTACTAATGCACTACAAATTCTGTAAAAAGTTTAAATAGCACTACAGTATCATGAATAACGTTTAACTGAGTCCATTGGAATTGTAATAAAACCTGCCTTTAATACACCTCTCCTGGAATATGAGAAAAATAGATGGATAGATAAAATATTAGCAAGCCTATTTAGTCATTAAGTGAGCATTTAATACTTAGCCAGGATCTGCACAAAGTGCTAGGGATACAACAGTAAACAAGTCTCCTATTCCCAGGAGTATACAGTATAGTGAGAAAGGCAGAAAAGTAAACTGCCAATTATAATACATTGTGGTAAGTTAAGAGTTAATTCATGATGCTGTGGGAGTGCATAAGACTGCCCTCAAAGATAGAGAAAAAAAAAAAATTAAACTGTAAACTTAAGCTGTTTTCTACAGCAGAGGTATATGTGGGAATTCTAGGGAAGTCAATGCTGCAATGTTAAAGTCATTAAAGGTGTGGCTTTAAGAAAAAACCTTCAGGCAAGGCAAGGATTGCAAAGATCATAGACACTACCCAGTTGGAGATTATCCAGGCTTTTAATGAATATTATAGAAAGAGATGCTGATCATTATATTAGTTAAAATCACAGAAAACCCCTAAATAAAAGTAGTTCAAACAATTTTGTTTCTCTTACATTCATTAAATTAAGATTAAAGGAGTCCAGTGCTGCTGTAGCAGCTCCATAAAGTCATAAAAGATGCCAGCTCCTTCCTTCCAGCACAATACTTCACCACTCCTAGGATTTGGTCCTCAATCTCATGGTCCAAGGTGGCTGTTGGAATCTAGCTTTCATATCCATCTTCCAGGCAAGAAAATGAAAGAAGAAAAGAAAAAAGGTTCAACCCTCTTTTATTTTTAAGGAGACTCCCCTGATGTATCACTGAACACTTTCCTATATACTGGGTTGGCCAAAAGGTTGGTTCGGTTTTTTCCATAAGATGGCTCTAGTAGTGTCTTTAAGTTCATTTGAAACAATTTTGTTAGATTGTATTGTGACAGCTGTCATATCAGTGTGCATTTAAAAAAAAACTTATCAAAGTTGGTGAATTGTGTGGCCATTTTAATATTGAAGATGGAAGAAAGAAAGCAACATTTTTGGCATATTAATGCTTTATTATTTCAAGAAAGGTAAAAGCACAACTGAAACACAAAACAGATTTGTGCAGTGTATGGAGAAGGTGCTGTGACTGATTAAACGTGTCAAAAGTGGTTTGCGAAGTTTCGTGCTGGAGATTTCTCACTGGACGATGCTCCACTGTCAGGTAGACCAGTTGAAGTTGATAACAATCAAATCAAGACATTAATTGAGAACAATCAACATTATATCAAGCGGCAGACAGCCGACATACTCAGAATATCTAAATCAAGCATTGAAAATCATTTGCACCAGCTTGGTTATGTGAATCGCTTTGATGTTTGGGTTCCACATAAGTTAAACGAAAAAACCTTCTTGACGGTATTTCCTCATGCAACTCTCTACTGAAACATAACAAAAATGTTCCGTTTTTAAAACAAACTGTGACAGGCAATGAAAAGTGGATACTGTACAATAACGTAGAATGGAAGAGATGGTGGGGCAAGCGAAATGAACCACCACCAACCACACCAAAGGCCAGTCTTCATCCAAAGAAGGTGATGTTGTGTATATGGTGGAATTGGAAGGGAGTCCTCTATTATGAGCTCCTTCCGGAAAACCAAACAGATCATTCCAGCAAGTACTGCTGCCAGTTAGACCAACTGAAAGCAGCACTCTATGAAAAGCATGCAGAATTAGTCAACAGAAAACGCATAATATTCAACAGGATAACACAAGACTGCATGTTTCTTTGATGACCAGGGAAAAACTGTTACAGCTTGGCTGGGAAGTTCTGATTCATTCATGGTATTCACCAGGCATTGCACCTTTGTGTTTCCATTTATTACGGTCTTTACAAAATTCTCTTAATGGAAAAAATTTCAATTCCCTGGAAGACTGTAAATGACACCTGGAACAGTTCTTTGCTCAAAAAGATAAAAAGTTTTGGGAAGATGGAATTATGAAGTTGCCTGAAAAATGGCAGAAGGTGGTGGAACAAAATGGTGAATATGTTATTCAGTAAAGTTCTTGATGAAAATGAAAAATGTGTCTTATTTTTACTTAAAAACTAAAGGAACTTTTTGGTCAACCCAATACCTCACTGGCCAGAACTAAATCAGATGGCCATAAACTTAGCAGCAAATGAGGCTAAGAAATGTAGTCACTTGGATAAGTGACCAATGTACTCACCTAAAACATGGATTCTGTTAATAAAGAAAGCAACTAGTAGTGTCTGTCACAGTCATGATTTAGTTTTCTTAGCTCACAGAGGTGGCAATCACTGTTAGTAGAGAAAAATAATATTTGATTTTTTCTGCCTTAACCTTCCCAAAGACACTCATTCCTTTTGAACGGATTGAAATCTTTGCAACATTATCTGTTTTGAAGATAGGGCATAGATTCTCACTACTTTCTGATTCTGAGATATAATCAGTAAACATAAGATATCTTTTAATTATAAATTAAGAGTCTTGAATATGTGTGGAAAATAATATTTGCTTAGCATTCTTAAGATTAAAAAAACTAAATGCTTCCTTTTCATGACTCTTGAATGTCAAATTATTAAAATTGTAATGGTAGTATAAATATGAAAGGTTTGATAATTAAATCATTTTATCATTCATTTATCTGTTCATTCTACACATACATACTGAAGGTACCAGGCTGTGATCTAATTGCTGAGAATACAGAAATTAGTAATACAGTTGAGGTATATGATGGTGCTTACATTCTGAGAGAAGAAAGATAATAAACAAGTAAATATAAATGTTATAGTTTCATGTATTTTAAGTGATGTTATGGGCTGAATTGTGTCCCCCCAAAATTCACATGTTGAAGCACTAACCTCAGTACCTCAGAATGTGATTGTCTTTGGAGATAGGGCCTTTAAAGAGGTAATTAAGTTAAAATAAGGCCCTTAGAGTGGACCCTACTCCAATCTGACTGGTGTTCTTATAAGAAGAGGAGATTAGGACACACAGAGCAACAGCATGCGTGTGTACAAAGAGATGACTATGTGAAGAGGCAGCAAGAGGGTAACCATCTCCAAGCCAAAGAGAGAGGCCTTAGAGAAAACCAACTGTGCTTGGACTTCCAGCCTCAAGAACTGTGAGAAAGTAAATTTCCATTGCTTAAGCCACTCAATCTGTTGTAGTTTATTATGGCAGGCCCAGCAAACTAATACAGGTGCTAAAATGAAAATAAAATAATAACTGGGAGTTTATTTAGATTGGTGGTCAAAGAAAGAAACTTTTTTTTTAATTGAGCTATAGTTGATTTACAATACTGTGTCAATTTCAGGTGTACAATAAAGTGATTCAGATATATATAGATACTTATATATTCTTTTCCAGATTCTTTTCCATTATAAGTTATTACAAGATATTGAATATAGTTCCCTGTGCTACACAGTAAATCCTTGTTTATTTTATAGGTAGTAGTGTGTATCCATTAATCCCATATTCCTAATTTATCCCTCCCTCCACCTTTCCCTTTTGGTAACCAGAAGTTTGTTTTCTATGTCTGTGAATCTGGTTCTGTTTTGTAAATAAGTTCATATGTATTATTTTATAGATTTCACATATTAGTGATATCATATAATATTTGTCTTTTTCTGACTTACTTCACTTAGTATGATAATCTCTAGGTCCATCCATGTGGCTACAAATGTCATTATTTCATTCTTTTTTATGGCTGAGTAATATTCGTGTGTGTGTGTGTGTGTGTGTGTCTGTGTGTATATCTTCTTTTATTTATTTATTTATTTGTTTATTTATTTTTGGCTGCGTTGGGTCTTCATTGCTACGCCCAGGCTTTCTCTAGTTGCAGCGAGTTGGGGCTACTCTTTGTTGCGGTGTGTGGGCTTCTCGTTGTGGTGGCTTCTCTTGTTGCGGAGCACGGGCTCTAGGTGCGTGGGCTTCAGTAGTTGTGGCTTACGGGCTTAAATGCTCTGCCGCATGGGGGATCTTCCCACACCAGGACTCGAACCCATGTCCCCTGCATTAGCAGGCGGATTCTTAACCACTGCGCCACCAGGGAAGCCCATGAATCTTCTTTATCTATTCATCTGTTGACAGACACTTAGGTTGCTTCCGTGTCTTGGCTATTGTGAATAGTGCCACTATGGACATTGGGGTACATGTATCTTTTCAAATTACAGTTTTTGTCTTTTCTGGATATGTGCCCAGGAGTGGGATTGCTGGATCATATGGTAACTCTATTTTTAGTTTTTTAAGGAACCTCCATACTAGTGGCTGCACCAGTTTACATTCCCATCAACAGTGTAGGAGGGTTCCTTTTTCGCCACACCCTCTCCTGCATTTATTATTTGTAGACTTTTTGATGATGACCATTCTGACGGGTGTGAGGTGATACCTCACTGTAGTTTTGATTTGCATGTCTCTGATAATTAGTGATGTTGAGCAGCTTTTTGTGTGTCTGTTGGCCATTTGTATGTCTTCTTTGGAGAAACGTCTATTTAGGTCTTCTGCCCATTTTTTGATTGGGTTGTTTATATTTTTGATATTGAGTTGTATAAACTGTACATTTTGGAAATTAAGCCCTTGCTGGTTGCATCATTTGCAAATATTTTCTCTCATTCCATAGATTTTCTTTTCATTTATGATTTCCTTTGCTGTGCAAAAGCTTATAAGTTTGATTAGGTCCCATTTGTTTATTTTTTAAGTAAATCAGCTTTTAAACTGAGACCCAAATGATGCAAAGGAATCAACCATATAAATATCTGAGGATGTATGTTCCTAGAAGAAGAAACATCTAATGCTAAGACCCATTTTGTCATAAAAGAAATAAGCAAAAAGCCAAACTGACACATAATAATTTTCATCATCAAAAAATTGTTTACTCAGTGACTATCTGTTCATGGTGCTATGGAAGGCTTGTAGAGCATAAATATAAAGTGATATAGCAGGCCATTAATAATGTTATAGTAACTATTTCATTGTGCATATGCTTGTCATTGACCAGTGTCAAAATGACTTTACAGTTGCAGTTACAAATTTAAGGAATTTATTAGCCATTAGCCAAATACTCATTTTGCTCTACAACCGCTAGTACACTAATCTTATACAGATAGTTTTTGACTGTAGAAAGGAGCTCTTTTGGGTATGATAGAAACAAAATTAGAGCTTGGTTCTAATTCAGACTTATCTTCTTAAATGAGCTTTTTACAGAATAGTCATTTGATACCTAAGAATATAAGATATGAAATGGTTTCATGTTTTCTCAAAACTACAAGTGAAAATGATTATCATTGTTTTTGTGTTCTTTTTTGCCAAATATTATCAACTTGAATTTCACATCATGACTTTTTAAAAGGCTATTATATTATGTAAGAGCATCTTTCTCAGTTCTTACTATCATTTTTTTTTTGTTACTATTGCTTCCACTCAAATCCTAGAATTCTTTACAGATAAAAAATAATAAGACAATGCTTTACACATTATCGGAGTTGGCAAGCCTCTTATCATTGTATGGTGACAGACTTGAGCAAAAGAAAGCAAGCTGTAATTTAGTCAGTATTAATGTAAAGAAGCATTTTATTTAGAAAGGAATAAAAGCGGCCAAAAAGAAATGCATTTGTTAAGATGAGAAAAAGTTGCAAGAGCCAAATTCAGAGTACCTGAATATGCCTGATTAGTAACAAAATTCCTAAATGGGGGGCGGGGGGGGAAGGCTTATATTAGATGAGTTGCCACAGCTCTTTAATGGGTAGGAGCAATTTTGTAAATATGACACATAGGCTAGAAAATTATATATATTTTATGTATTGCTTAACATTTTCACTATGTTACATGTTGTTATGTATTTTTCCTCTTATGTCAAAGGGAACATTTCTAATTTATACCTCACATCTTTTTATAAAAAAAATTAAAATAACAACTCTAAACAGCACTAGCTCAATTTAAATCCCATTTGGTGGTCCCTGTATAGTTTTTAATATCATGCAAAAAAAGCCATCATAATTTGCATCCCATCAACTATTCCCTTAACTCTAAAGAGCTTTCATGCCACTCCTAGAGTAGGTCTCTAGGGTTTGAAGCCTGTTCTATCACTCCTATGCTAGATCTATTTGGTAGTAAAATCAGGGTTACTAGCCTGGTGCCCCTTACCTGGGAAAAAAAGTCTGTATTAACCCTGTCTTCACTCTTCTCAGAAAACTGATAATAAATTTTGTCCTCTTACTCTCTGCTCTTTTTAATTCCTGGCATTCCAGAAGTTTTTAGACTTGCCTTTCCAGCTCTTTCCTGGAAATGCTTGAGCTGTTCTAATGGTCTAATGTTTTGCAATTTATCTACTTTGGGCAGTTTCTTTTTTTTTCATGGTGACTGTCTGTTAATATTTGTCAAATTACCAGCAGCTATCTCTCAACACATTCCTACAAATTTCATCTCTCCATCTGTTTTATTTCTAAGTCTTTTCTTTTCTTCTTTCTTCTTTACCTCTTTACCAGTCCACCTATTTCACCTGTAAATGGACTCTTGGACTCTTAATAATCTTTCTCTCTCTCTTTTTTTTAGAATTATCTTCTAAGGTGTTTCCACATCTATAACTTACAACATAGTAGCTTTGCTGACTTAACCAAAATTATGCTGGAAAGCATAACCTTTGCAAAGTATCAACAATACCAGTCTATTAGAGAAGTTTTATGGGATCAAGACTGAGTTATTTAATAATATTGGGCATCTGGTAACCTTAGCATAAACCATTATTTTTAGTTCTTTCTGCTCAGTATCTACTCACAAGCATAATATTAACTTTTAAAGTATTAACCTTTAAATATTAAGTTTAAAAGTATTGAAATGAAGAATAGAATGATTACTTATTTATAATATCTCCAAAAGATTCTAATCATCTAGGTGGAATGAATTATAGTATTGAATCCCTATTTGTTAGTTAATTTCTTATGACATCCAGAAAATATGGCTGCTGTCTTATACTGATGGAAACCAATAGCAACCATTTCCTGGCTCTGCCACTTAAGACCCATCAGCTGATATAATTGTATTTTCTCTCTGTATTACTAACTGCCATTGTTGTAACTGCTCTTTTTTTTTTTTTTAATAAATTTATTTATTGATATATTTTTGCTGTGTTGGGTCTTCGTTGCTGTGTGTGGGCTTTCTCTAGTTGCGGTGAGTGGGGGCTACTCTTCGTTGCAGTGCACAGGCTTCTCATTGTCGTGGCTTCTCTTGTGGAGCACAGGCTCTAGGTGCGCAGACCTCAGTAGTTGTGGCACGTGGGCTCAGTAGTTGTGGCTTGCGGGCTCTAGAGCTCAGGCTCAGTAGTTGTGGCACACGGGCTTAGTTGCTCCGTGGCATGTGGGATCTTCCCGGGCCAGGGCTCGAACCCATGTCCCTTGCATTGGCAGGCGGATTCTTAACCACTGAGCCACCAGGGAAGCCCTGTAACTGCTCTTAATGAAGGTGATTTCCCAACCAAAATACTGACATATGCTATGGAGAATACTTTTAATTTCATTGACAACAACCCCTCTGACTACTCTAGGAGAGGATTTTAAAAACGTATTTTTAATGCATCCTTACAAGTGAAACACAATCTCCAGAAACTGTGATGTCAGAACTTGAAATATATGTATAGATTTTCCTGAAATCCACCTTTTTGTAAGTGTAGAATAATAGTAAGGTCATCTATGATCCAGATTTATTTCTCCAACATGGTTACATTTAAAAACTCAATGAGGGACTTCCTTGGTGGTGCAGTGGTTAAGAATCTGCCTGCCAGTGCAGGGGACATGGGTTCGATCCCTTGTCCGGGAGGATCCCACATGCGGCAGAGCAACTACTTCTGTGCGCCACAACTACTGAGCCTGCGCTCTAGAGCCCGCGAACCACAACTGCTGAGCCCACGTGCCACAACTACTAGAGCCCGCGTGCCACAACTACTGAGCCCCTGTGCTGCAACTACTGAATCCTGCGTGCCCAGAGCCCGTGCTCCACAACAAGAGAAGCCACCGCAATGAGAAGCCCATGCACCACAATGAAGAAAATAGCCCCCACTCACCACAGCTAGACAAAGCCCGCACACAGCAGCGAAGATCCAATGCAGACAAAAAAAAAAACAAAACAAAACAATGGGAAGGCATCTAAAAGCCTTGTACAGCAATCTTTGTTTTCAATCAAGGAAACCTGGAAGTCTGTGTTAGAACTATTAAGATGAATACAACTGAAGATACCGTATTAAGACTCTTGCCAATTTACACCAAACAGTTTAACTCTATAGATGCCAGTGTAGGCATTTATTGTTCTATAAATAGCAATGCATCATTATTAAGAGAGATGTTTTCTAATGAATGTTGGATTTAATAAGAATTTATTCTTTCATTTGACATTTGTCTCCTTAAGCATCTAGTGGAAAGCTAGCTTAATATTAATGCAAAAGCTTAAGCTTTGACTACTAAATTAGGCTGGCAAATGATTCTCTTAGGCTGGCAAATGATTCTCTTAAATTGTCTATCACTTCAAAATTTGCATAAAACTCACATAAACTATAGATTCCTTGCTTGTCTTAATATTTAATATTTGGATCCACTTTATACATTTTTGTTTGTTTTTGAGAAATACTGTAACTTACTAAGAGTTCTAATGTAAGAGAGGTGATCTGCTACTAAATCATATTTCTTGATTTCTTAGGTTTTGATTGTTACCATTTCTGACAACTTTTACCAAAACTGGCATGTCTATATGCTTATGCAGTAGGATAAGTCTCAGTTGCCATGAAGAACTGTAAGAATCAATCTAGTAACTTTGACAAAGGACTATTATTCAGTCATGAGAAAGAAGGAAATCATGCCTTTTGCAACAACGTGGATGGACCTGGAGGGCATTATGGTGAGTGAAATTAGTAAGACAGAGAAAGATACGTACTGTATAGTATCATCTATATGTGGAATCTATAAAAGCCAAACTTACAGAAACAGAGTAGAATGGTGGTTGCCAGGGGCTGAGAGGTGGGGAAAATGGGGAGATGTTGATCAAAGGGCACCAACTTACAGTTTTACAATGAATAAGTTCTAGGGATCTAATGTACAGCATAGTGATTATAGTTTACAATAGTGAAAGTTGAGAGATCTTAAATGTTCTCACACACACCAAAAAATGGTAATTATGTGAGGTGATGAAGGTGTTAACTAACCCTGCTGTGGTAATCATTTCATAATATATAAGTGTATCAAATAAACACATTGTACACCATAAACTTACAAAATGTTTTACATCAATTATATCTCAGTAAAGCTGGAAAAAAATCTAGTAACTTTGTCTGAAAAATTGAGACCAATGGCTATGCAGTTGAGGAGGCTGTTGTAGATCTTCAGTGAGTAGTTATGAAAGCATTTTAAAAAGTAAGAAGCTACTTTGGAGGTTTGAAGTCATTGTTTCATCTTTGGAGGTCACCAGAAAGGTTGCAAAAATATTCTGAATTTGTCAGTAGAAATCAAGTAAAAATCATCCTTAATAGCATAAAGCAAAATAGCCAATCTTTACTTGTAATTTCATTTAAATAAATGTGTACTGCACACCTATTACATATATTACCTAGTGTTATGCTGAGAATCTGGGGAAATCAAAGAACTGAATGAGACATGGTCCTGGCTTTCAAGATAGTAACAAAGACAGGCATAATGATAACTATAATTCAAGGGAGAATAAAGGCATAATCAATGTGCATTGAAGTCAAAGGGGAAGAGCAATTAAGTCTGACCAGGGCAATTAAGGAATACTTTATAAAGGAAATACTACTAAGTTTACCTTTGAAAGACGTATGAAAACTTAAATTGGAAAGAAGGAAAGAAGGAGAATTCCAAGATGGAAGAAGTAGTGCAATGTGGAGATATGAGCGTGCGCGATAAATTTGAGGTATGAAGATGCAGGTAGTAAAGAGCTGGATGATTAAGGATGGAGACACATAAAGTTGATGAACCAGGTTTTAGGAACATACTCCAAAAACACTTTTTAAGATGAATTGGAAAATCAACGAATAAGATTAGTGAATATTAATAAACCATGCAAGAGGTCCTGAGCCAGGAAAGTATCACAGAAAATGAAAAGGAAGAAACAGGTTTAAGCCATATTATTGACATTGAATCTACTTGACTGAATGAAAGACTTGTAGAATGTCACTGATTTCAATTGGCAGGAATCTAGAGAGTATATGTAGGAGTGAATTATATGAGTGTAGACCAAGGAAGAAAAAATATTAGGCTGGATTAGGTTGATAAGGGTTTATTCACTCAGGATTTGTGATTTAATGTGTTGTCTTGAGAACCTAGGAGTGGTGTTAATAGTCTCTTAGCTTGGCTATTCAAAGTCTAGACTCAATCAGTTGGGGCCAATCCAGTGAGGCTGAATAACATTACTTCCCTGGCACAACATAGGGGCAGAAATCAAGCCTCAGAAAAATGGTAACACTGGAAGGGGTTTATTATGTGTAACCTGATCAGCCAGTCTTTATTTATATTACCCAAGAAGACCCTGAGGAAACACTCTTTACCAAGACCTTAAGGAATCCTTTGGTAAGGAGGAGTTCCAGTATCCTTGAAAACTGAAGTAATGCTCTATGGTGGTTATTCTCTCTATTTGAGAGGCGATGGTAGGGCATGGAACAATGGAATTGCATTCCTTGATGATAGTGGAAATAATAGTGCCAGACAGTTAGAGGCCAAGTAGGGGTGCTTATTCATTATAGACTAAGTGGACGCAATTACCATAATAAGCCACAGAGACAAAGTAACAATCAGAATGTTTTGACCTCTGGGGATGTTTGGTGGCATTGATCATGGAGCCTTTAGAAACAAAAGGGCAGCCAACTAGGGAGCTTCTTGGCATATGTAGGAAGAAAAATCCTAGGCCTGGTGAGCATAAAATTAACTTGAGTTACAATAATGGGGATTTATTTCTTATCTTGTTCCTAGATTTAAGCTACTTTGCAGACCTACAGATCTTTATTTGAGAAGGAGGCCGGGCCCTATAAGGAATGACCTGGCAATAGGGTCAGAGATATATAGCATGACTCTTTCTCCACATCTGCCTCAGAGGTACCTGCAGCTATTTAACAATGACTGTGCCTGGAGAGGTGGTTCTTAAACTTACGCATGCATCAGAATCACCTGGGGGACTTTTAAAACATGGATCCCTGGGTCCTACTGATTTAGTAAGTTTGGGGTGGAAAAACCAGAGTTTATATTTCTAACAAGTTCTCAAGTGATGTTGATGTTACTGGTTTAGAGACCACACTTTGGGAATCATTGCACTTGAGAAGGAAACCAGATAGACCTTGTGGGGTTATTAGATATTGGTTGTTTTTTTTGTTTTTTTTTTAAGATATTGTTTTTTAAATGATGCTAATGCCTGGAGACCTGAAATACCACTGAGGTTCAATGGTCAGAGTTAGGATTTATGAATACCTGGTAATAAATTCTGTATTTTCAGATGGCCCAAGTCCATTTTCAGAAGGTGCCCAGAGAGACTTCAGATCCATTTTTTTTTTCCTACAGGCCAAGAATATATAGTAAGAATAGGAAAATTTCATAACAGAGAATTCCCTGATATGGAGTGAGTTCTGTTGCATAATAAGAGCCAAGGTGGAATTGTCCTCCTTTGCCAAGATAAACCAAAAGCAATACCTCATCCCAAGAGTATGTGCCACCCCAAATACTTAAACAATTACAGAGATGGTGAATGCTACGATATCCTCATTTTCCCCACTTGCTTGGTGGCCAATGCAAAAGTCAGATGGGTCTTTGAGAATGAGGACATATTATCAAAAGCTTAATCAAGTGATGATGCCAATCACATCTGACATTCCCAATGTAGTATCTTTACTGGAGGAAATCAATATGGCCTCTGACACCAGTGACTTAACAAATGCATTTTCCCCTTTCCTCTGTTAGTAAAGTTAAACAGAGGCAATAGTTTCCTTCACAAGGCAGGGATATCAATATGCCTTTACTCTCTTGGCCTACCCTATGTCATCTCTGTCTTGAGATAACTTGATTGCCTTGATATTTCACAGAATAACATGATCGTTGGCCTTGTTAAATCAAAAGAAGAGGCATCTTAAATATGAGACATGAGTACCAAAGAGTTAAGAGATAGATCCCATGAACATGCAGGAGCCTGTCACTTTAATGAAGTTTCAGAATCCAGTGATCTGGGTCATGTTAGGAGATCCTCTTTAAAGTGGAGTTGATTTGATGCACTACCCTCCATGATGAAAGGAATACAATGCTTGGTGGGCCTTTTAGGATTTTGGAGGAAACACACTTGGGCATGCTACTCTCATGTATTTAGTGAGTAACCTTAAAGTTGCAAGATTTGAGTGAGACTTGGAGCAAGAAAAAGCACTACAGCTTGGCCTTATGACCTAGCAAACCCAAGGGCATTAGAAGTGTTTGTGGCAGACTAGCACATCCCCTCAATTCTCCACTTTGTTTTGTGCCCCAGGAGGCTAAACTATATGGACTGAATAACAACCTCTTTTGCCCTCAACATGGAACCTTTGGCAGTTGTCAATAGGAGAATCAGAATAGACCCATAGAATTTTGGAGTAAGGACATGCTCTCTTCTGCTAATAAACTAAACTCAGAAGAAAAAGCAATGACTCATTTGCTACTGGACCTGATAGAAACTGAACACCTTAACAATAGATACCATAGTACTATGCAACTCAATTGCAGATCTTTAATTGGTGTTATCTAATTCATGGAACCACAAAATTGGAAGTGCACAGAACAATTCTGTTATAAAGTGGAAATGGTATAAATGATGTCTTCCAAGTTCAGAAGGCATAAGTAAATTGCAGAAGCAGGTGGCTCAGATTCCTATTGTACTGGCTTGAACTGCTTTGCCACCTTTCTGTCAACTCATGCCTATGATCTTATGGAAAATTCCTTATGACATGTGTCAACATAGGTCTCAGTTAATTAACATAATGTTTTATGTTAATTAACTCTATCCCATGCTCCATTGCTACTTTATATGAATAACATTGGTGATGGCTAATGTTTTAGATTTCAGGTGGTAATATGACCAAACTGATATCACTCGGTTGACAATATGGCACCTGATGGGACTTTGTGTGTTCTATTAGTTTCTAGTGGCTGCCATAACAAATTACCATGAACTGGGTGGCTTAAAACAACAAAAATTTATTCTCTCACAGTTCTAGAGGCCAGAAGACCCAAATTAGTATCTCTGAGTCAAAATCAAGGTGTCAGCAAGGCTGTACTCCCTTCAGAAGCTCTAGAGGAGAATATTTTCCTTGCCTCTTTCAGCTTCTGGTGGCTACCAGAATTCCTTGGCTCATGACTGCATCACTCCAATCTCTGCTTTTGTCTTCACATCACTTTCTCCTCTGAGTCTGTATCAAATTTCCCTCTGCCTGTCTCTCATAAGAAGACTTGTAATAGCATTTGGGGCTCACTCAGGTAATCCAGGATAAAATTCTTAACTTAATCTTATCTGCAAAATCCCTTTTTCTAAATAAGGTAATTTTACAGTTTCCAGGAGTTAGGACCTCATATCTTTGGGAACCATTATCCAGCCTACTACATATGACGTTTGTCTTGGGGACACAAATTTTCTACCTGTTGAAGCACAATTATGTATGTTGAGATGCAAAAAGGTCGATCGTCCTATATAAATTCCATCTGTTCCTCCACATCCACTCTCTACCATTCTCTATCTCATTCTGTGTTCTGCGAGACTAAGCTATATAGACTACATATTAAGCTCTTTTGACCTTTGGCTTGTACTTGAGTTGAGCCCAAATGGGGATCATGGTGAGAGATGGAAAGGAGAGAGGAGGGTGAGGTCAAAGTATTTATTTTCCTATCTCCCTCCTATACCCCCTCACTAAAGACTTTCTGCATCCCTCTACCAAAAGGTATAACTCCTATTTGACAGCCCTCTCTCTACATAATTCTCTTTTCTTGTTTCCTTTAAGTACTTATTCTTCTTGCTCCCTCAGGCCTCAGAGAGGTGACAGAACAGTGGTATGCTGGTAAATATTTAACAGTGATATGCTGGTAAATATTTAACAGCTAGATCTCTAAAAACAATATGCATACATAGACAAATAGATTAATAAATTTGTAAGTTTGTTTTAAATTTTTCTGATACAAAGGATGTGTAGAATACAGTTTATGAGTAAAAATAAAATATACAGTACGATAAATTCCCTATAGCCAATTGATTTTCACAGAATGCTTTTGTTAATTTTTGCTGAACTCTTACAATTGATAAGTAAGTGTAGATCCAGCATGGATTTTGGTTGATATTTTCATTTATGTTAATACTTGTGATGAAAGTGAAACAAAATAGATTTTGGAACTTGTTTGTAAATGATGTGAGTGACTTCCTAACTAAATCAGATAATAGTTTTTGACTACTGGAAGAATATATTACCAAATTTTTAAATTATTATTCACAATGTAATGGCTACAGACGTGAAACACTTTTAAATATAATCTGCATTATTAATACTTTCTCTATCACTTTGTCAAATCTATGCTAATTTCTGTGGTGTAATTTCTCCATCCATCGCCAATTTTAAGCTAACAATGTATCATTGAATGTGAAGTTGGAAAGAGATGCAAAGTAGCCTATTATATATTATTTCTGTCATATATTTGTAATAGACATAAATCTCAAGGATACATGTAACAGTAAAATGTAGTAAAATAATTGAGAAATGATGGATTTTGAATATTTATTACTTTTCCTTTAAACGTAATTTATTTAATTGTAAGGTTATAGAACTTAATTTTTAATAATAGCTGTTTGACAAAGACTTGCAAACTTACAAAACTATAATAGTCTGTTTTCACTAGCCAGTGCAAGCCTGCTCTGCCACACCATTGTAAAACAGCTCTGCTGTTATTTATCGCAGGGTACTGTATTATCCCTTATGGTATTCTATATCTTGTCCATACCTTGTAAATAAATAGTTCCTTAATTAAACTCTCCTCAAATTACCAGCATAGAATGTGCCATCTATGTTCTGCTAGAGTCTTGGTGGATAAAAGCATATGGATGTTATTTAACTCTATAGAAATGAATGATAATTTCAAGGAGTGAAAAGAAAAAAGGAGGAATGAGGCCTAGAGCACCCCAAATTTGGAGATGAAGAAAGAGAAGGAAGAAACAGTAAAGGAGACTGAGAAGTAATAGCCTATGAAATAGAAAGAAAAACAGAATAATGTGGTGTTCTTGATAGAAAGAGAAGAAAGTGTTTTAAGAAGGAAGCAATGATCAACTCTGCCAAATGCTTAGAGGTCAAGTAACATGAGGACTGATAACTGAACATTGGCTTTGGCAAGATAGATTGTTGGTAACATTGATATGTGTGCTTTCATTGGAGTGGTGAGGATGAAAGTCTTGTTATGGCAAATTAAGAATGAGAAGTGATTAAGTAGTGACAGCAAGTATAAGATATTTTTGTGATGAGTTTTGCTGTTAAGGGGGAGTGGAGAAAAAGTGCTTTTAGCTGGTGAGAGATGTGGAATTGATCATCAACTCTAACATGAAGACAGAAATATTATACATGGGGATGAATACAAATAGGTTGTCATATATAACTGTTGGGATATGATGTGGTTCTTTTCTGACTGCTTCTGTTTACTCAGGTAAATATTAGGCAACGTCATTGGTTGAGAGTGAAAAAGAATGGGGTGTTTGAGGTTTAAGGAGTGAGAGATGTGAAATAATTGTCATTGTTTTTGATTTTGTGATATTTTACTGAGAGAGCACAATTGAACACAAAAATGTAGTAGGATTGCAAGGACAGTGTAGGGAGAATAAAACCTCTGCATGCGCAGGTCCTTGCTCATTATTTGGCATGTATGTATTAGGAGATTCATTTATTTATTCACAAATATTTATCCTGTGCCTACTGTTCTAAGCAACACAGATATAGCAATGAACAAAATGGAAAAATAAAAAAAATCCTGCCTGATTTTTGATATGTTAGAGCAGAGATCGGCAAACTTTTTCTGCAAAGAGGCATATAGTACATATTTTAAGCTTTGTGAGCCAGGTGGTCTTTGTTGTAACTACTTGACTATCATTGTAGCACAAAACAAACCGTAGATAATTCGTGAAAGAATGGGCTAGGCTGTGTTTCAATAATACCTTACAAAAACAGGTGGCAGGCTGGATTTGGCCCATGGGCCATTGTTTGCCAACCTTTGTGTTAGAGGATGATTGGTGAAATGAAGACAAAGCATGAAAGAGGATGGGGAGTACTTGAGTGAAGGGTTTCATTTTTAAATGCAATGAACAGGTGAAATCATGCTGCGAAGGTAACATTTAAGCCAAGGCTAGGAGAAGGTGAAGGACTAAGCCATGTAGATGAGTGTCCCAAGAAGAGACTGCCAGTGTAAAAGTTCTTCAGCAAGAGTGTATTTTGTGTTTGTACAACATCAAGGTGGCTGAGCAGAATGAGTGAATAGAAGTACTAATATTAGATGAGATCGGAATTTAAGAGGAAGGAGGATAACTTAGGGCTTTGTAGACAACTGTAAGGACTCTGAGTGAAATGAAGTGTCAGTAGAGATTTTGTGCAGGGAACTGACATGATTCGAATTACAGGATTCCATAGTTGCTTTATTGAGATAGAGGGGGGCAAGGCTGGAATCACAAATATTTTTTGCATGAATAAATGAGTAAATGAATGAAAGAAAGGATGAAGGAACAAACAGATGAATAAGAATGCATATCACTTATTGATTATTTGAGATTGGAAATATCAACTGGGGATTCAGTGGAGGAGATCATAGAAGCTAAAAGTAGGTAGGTACAGAATGAGGGAAAAATTGTGACTAGAACTTTAGAGAAACAGATCAGAGATTGACAGAGAAAGAGGAATTAGTGAAGGTGATAGAAAAGAAGTAATTGGAAAGATCTGTGTTTGGTATTTACTAAACCAAACACATGTCCTTGAGAGGGAGATTAAGTAGAGATGGACTAATTACAAAGTTTTTCTTTTTCTTCCAGTTTTCTTGAGAAAACTTAAATTTGTTAATGAAAAGAAGGAAAAGGATAGGAGGGTAACATAAAAGTTAAAAGATAGGAGTAGAAAGCTGTAGACCTCAGAAGAGTTAACATTTTTCTACAGCTTGCTTCATATGAGTATGCCAACCAGTTAATTTCATTATGAGCATAATGTCTACTTACACAATTCATTCGTTCAGTAATGTTTATTGGCCATTGATATTTGCTAATCACTGTGCTAGAAACTGATCTCTTCATTACAGTCCAACACATTCTGCTGGAAATCAGTAATCATGCTGACACACAATGTTACCAATCTACAAGAAATTCTGGAAAATTCTAAGGAAGTTAAGTCAATATGTAACTGATCAAAATTAAAAGGTTAAGTAAAATATCACTAGCTTCTTGCATTTCTATTGCACTTTATCTCCTTGGGTACAACAGTCTTTCCAAATATTAACCAAGGAGTTTGTAGATACTATATAATGAAGCCAGAAAGTCAAGAGCAGAGGTGAAACAAAAAGTCATGTAAGAATGTTTATTAGAGTGGAAGAAATGGAATTCAGGTCACATAATATCTCAGTTCTTTTTACTCATTTATATGTTCTAGGAAGTGTCTTATTTTTAAATATGCATATAAAAACTTGTAATTTTTGTTAAGAAATTAAACATGTTTTAATGTTCTTTGATTTTAAACCTCTAAATGTAGCTTTCTCTGCCACTGTCTAGAGGTAAGCTGGCCCATGTGACCTTTTACTATAATTTTCTTACACATAAAGTCAGTAGCCCCAGATTTCAAATTTTTTCATTATAATACAGATTTAAATCTTTGAACAGTAATATTGAATAAACTCTGGAATGACTTTGAGCTCTAGATGCTGAGTGTAGTAACCCTGAACCTCCCATAAATTGGGGAAGACCTCTAAAGCAACCAAAACAAAGCTCTTGACTTTCTAAATATAACGTTTTTTTGACTCCTTGACTTTAATTGTGAACTCTTGTTTTTCCTTGACTGGTTTGCCACTATTATTTGAAGTTAACCTTTTCTCTACTGAGTTGAAAAGCGTGCTTCAATGGATTAAAAGACAAAATTTCATTCCTTCTAATCAAATCTCAGAAAGTAGTTAAGATGTGTCTGAAAAACAAAAATACATATGCATGTTAATTTTCCTAAATTATGATCAAGGATGATGAATCCTCCCTTTAACTATTTGTCCTTCCTTTTCAGTCTGACAATAAATTAAGCATGTTTCTTAAATTCTAACTTTACTTCTTTAGTTCTATCTCATCAATCTTTACTTTTTTTTTTTAATTAATGAATTAATTTATTTTTATTTTTGGCTGTGTTGGGTCTTCGTTTCTGTGCAAAGGCTTTCTCCAGTTGCGGTGAGCGGGGACCACTCTTCATTGCAGTGCGCGAGCCTCTCACTGTTGCGGCCTCTCCCGTTGCGGAGCACAGGCTCCAGACGCGCAGGCTCAGTAGGTGCGGCTCACGGGCCTAGCCGCTCCGCGGCATGTGGGATCTTCCTGGACCGGGCACGAACCCGTGTCCCCTGCATTGGCAGGCGGATTCCTAACCACTGCGCCACCAGGGAAGCCCAATCTTTACTTTTATTTTGCATTCTTTCAAACCTTTTTCTTTTTCATTCTGTACATGTGACTTTTAAAAATTAAAAAGTTACAAATGCTTTTTGTAACAAAATCAATCAATATAGAGTTGTGTAAAATAAAAAAAGTTCTTCTGTACTTTCCCTAATCCCAAACCACTTCCTAGAGGTAATTATTATGAAGCTTGATAATGGAATAGTGAACATGTCTCTAAACTGTTTTCTCTAAATATAAACATACACACATTCACACTCACATATATTCTACAACTTGTATTTTTAAATTATTATTGTGTATGGCACAAATAAACACTGTTATTAAGTGAGTGAATGAATGAGTGGCTAAATAAGTATATAATCTCATGAGATACTTGAATATTTTTTAAAAATAGCTATGATATTGGAAAACTTATTTTCTTCTTTTTTGTATTATGGCAATTTAGTACAATACCTTTTTTTTTTTTCCGCGTGGCACGTGGGATCTTAGTTCCCTGACGAGGGATCGAACCCGTGTCGCCTGCATTGGAAGCGCAGTCTCAATCACTGGACTGCCAGGGAAGTCCCTAGTACAATATCATTTTAAACTTTTAGAAAAATATTTAATACCCACATTAGAATTCAGACAAACAGTTGACAACTGATAATTTGACTTTTTTTGTTGTTCTCAGAAAGATGGCTATTAGGTGTTTTGTGCTTAATATTTGTAAACTGTTCAAGTAGCTTCAAAATGTAAATTAAAAAATACAGCAGTGATAAGAGAGGTATAGATAATGATTTCATTAAATCATGTTAGCATTTTTAACATGTCATTTACTGCCTGTTTCTAAATAGACCATTTTGACATTATATAATTTTGAGTATAGATCCAGTGTATTCTACTGCAGTAATTCCTATAAAGAAACATGGGGAAAATGCAAACTTTGATACTGTGTTTTTGCCAGTTATGAGCAAATTACATCCATTTGGCTTATAACACATATGTTATATCGCTTCAGAATTTATTCTCTATATATCAAAACATTAACTTTGAAATGGTAAGCTTCTGTAAGTGCCTTAGAATTCATAATGCATGGGGTGCCTTGCAACCAAATATATATTCAGTTCCTAGCATTATTGGTGTTTCCAGTTTCAATAACTATAATATTATCACCTTTGGACTTTTATGGCATCTTTCATCCGTGGATCTTAAAGGGCTTTACAAACATTAATTCGCACAACATTCTTGTGAGGCACAGAAATATCATTAACCCCATATTACAGATGAGGAAACAAGCACAGAAAGGTTAATAATACGTGCACCACTTTCTACTTGTACAGTGCCTTTGATTCAGGGATCTCTAAGTACATTGGAACCTTTATGATGCTGGTATAGGAGGACAGAACTAAAAACAGGCTTATAGGTTAACTCATGGCAGACTTTTACAATATAGCGCATAGTTCTAGAAATTGCCCCCTTAGTATAGATTAAAAATATAATATTGAACTATATTCAGATAGTTTTCAATTGTAATTGGGAATCATGAATTCAGATTCATCCTTAACTTTCTCTCTAGTTTGAAGGAGTGAGTAGATGATTATGCAACATGGGCAACAGACTATATAAAATGGCATATTGTACCAAAAAAATTAAATAACACCTCAAAATTAATTAACAGACAATGACATGATACCAGGCTTGTTGCTGTATGCTTTTTAGGCATTAAAGGTCATTTGTTTATATTAAAAAGAGTAAATAAACAATTTAAGTTTCATCGTATATTTTTATAGTTTTCATCATCTTTGTTCATTTTTTCATGTCTAAAGTAGTTATAACATCTTTCCTTCCTACTATGTAGAGCTCAGTATTCACATATTTACATTAAGATTCACTATGGTTAAAAGGCATGGGGCCCAGATCTGAGTCACCCAAAACCAGAGTTTTCTCTGTCACTGATCTCTCTTCCTAAAAACATCAGAGCACAGGTTTCCAGTGCGTATTCATAAAGCTTTCTCTTTTTCATTCTTTTCACTGTTGGAATTTACTAGGGATCCTTCAGTATTATTTCCCTGCTCCTTGCTTGCCATCACCTTCTTAGAAGGATTGTTTATAGCATTTGTGTCCTGATGGGCTCAAGGTACTGTGCTGGACACTGGGAATGTAGTGGTGTAGAAGACAGATTGATTTAAAGGAGTTTATAATCTGGAAGTGGAGACAGACATTAAGGAAGAAATTATAATTGTATTAATTACATGACCACGCAAAATCTCTGTGAAAAAAAGCTATAAATGGTTAACCCACAGGCTGGCAGCACAATTGTCACTTAAGAGAGAAGAACTGGAATAGTGAGTCTATTGTAGCAATGATTCAAGGGAAAAGAAAATACCTTGATTGCTTGATTACTGTTGGCAGATCCTGAAACCTGGGATCCTTGGAGTAGAGACCAGCTGGGCTGGGGACCTGTGCTTACTCATACAGGACAGGCAATTGTAGCTTGACATATCTCAGAAGTGCCTAAGATAGGCTATAAGGAAGCTAGCTGGGAAACTTGTATCAAAATGTAGATAACTGATATGTTAGAAAGAAAGCTGGTGTAAGAGAAAGAAGAAAAAAAAAATTTCTTTGCTTTTCC
>NC_138885.1:57790859-57795859 GCF_965194825.1 Balaenoptera physalus
AATGAAGGAGGGCATGATGATAGGTGAAGATGAGGGGGAAATTTGAAAGTATATTTCTTCTAAGCAGTTGTGAAAAGCTCATTTGTCTTTATAATATTCTTTTTACAAATTTGCTTTCTTCTAGAAACTGGAGATAATAATAATGTACTAACTCATATAGTGGGGGATGATTGCAAGTAAAGTTGGCACTACCCTGCATGATATACCCCAAAAATGTAAACTGTTATCTCTAAATCAAACAGCTATAAAAATGTGAGTAACAGTATTAGTCTGATAGGTCAAAAATGAAGTCCAAGCAACATGGATGGAGCTAGAGATTATCATACTGATTGAAGTTAAGTCAGATAGAGAATGACAAATAGCGCATGATATCACTTATATGTGGAATCTAAGAAAAAAAAATGATACAAACGAACTTATTTACCAAACAGAAACAGACTCACTTAGAGAACAAACTTATGGTTACGGCGGGGTGGGGGAGGGTGAAGGGGAGGGATAGACTGGGAGTTTGGGATTGACATGTACGCACTGCTATATTCAAAACAGTTAACCAACAAGGACCACAGGGAACTCTGCTCAATACTCTGTAATAACCTAAATGGGAAAAGAATTTGAAAAAGAATAGGTACGTGTATATGTATAACTGAATCACTTTGCTGTACACCTGAAACTAACATAACATTGTTAATCGACTATACTCCAATATAAAATAAAAATTTTTTAAAAATGAAGTCCAAAAATTTCTTGCCCTCTATTCTTTTAAGGACACCATCATGATTTCTGTGCAATGCCTAACAAGTCATCTCTATGTTCAATCACTGTGACATATATATATAAGGTCAGTTGAGACTTTAGACAGTATAATGATGAAGAACACGGACTTTTGCGTCAATAGAACTGAGTTAAAATTCTCACTCCACCATTTACTATCTGTTTCACTTTGGATAGACTGTTACGTTTGCTAAGATTTAGTTTTCTTCTCTGCAAAATGAACATTTAAAACTTATATGGCTGTTGAAAAATACGAGATAAAGCACTTGGCACTGTTCCAAGCCTATATAGTAAATATCCGAAAATAGTACTGTTCTCATTACTATGATGTAGTATATTCACCTTTTTATATACATAGCTGTGATGATGTAGAACTCAGATTTTGCCTCATTAGCTTTCCTTAATAAGAGTAAGAATACTTTGAGTTGTGAAAGTCATACATTTTTAAAATAATGTGAACTCAAATTCATTACACATTTATTTATTTTTTTAATTTATAATAGAGAGATTCCTAAATATCTACTAATGTATCTTAGTATAATTCATATTTTCAAACATGACATTTATCATTTCATTAGACTTAAATAATTTTCTTATCTTAGCATTATAAGACATTGTAGTGGAAATAGTATTACCTACTTATTTTTCTTTTTACCAATTTGTTACTTTTTATTTGACGTTTTTTCTTAAAAATAATTAGCCTTTCATTCACTGAGACCAGATGTCTATAAACAATAATAACCTTAAAATTTTGGATCTCCAACTGAAAACATTTGTTTATTAGATTTGCCGTTCCAAAAACCTGTCACTGACATATAACAACTTTTCTATATTCTATAGATTAGAGAGAATAGCTTAGAAAATTCTCCATCACAACTGCACTTCACCAAAGCATTTGAAAAGGATATTTAATTATACCTGCTACCCCTCTTTTACGTCCCCAGTGTTGTTTACTGTCACAATAAGCAGTATCATTTGCATTGTTATTCTGAAGATATTAAGCATATTTTTATGAGTTTGGCTTTAGGGGAAATAAAGATATTGGACAAATTTTATGATAAATAAAAATAAAAAACACCATTTACTTGATAAAGGCCACTTAGTTCATTTCTGTTCTTTCTGACCTTCCTCCTTTCTGCCTCTCCCACCTTCTTCAACCTTCTTTAAAATCCAAAACCTTAAAGAACACCAGGAAGAGTAAAAGAAAATTTTTAAAAATGAAGTGGCAGGTATGTGATGAATCCACCTCCTCAAATTGGTACAAATTGGGTCAATTGGGATTTTTAGACAGTATAGAGTTAACTCATCCCATATATTTAAGAGTATTCCTACTTAAATTGTGTGAATTCTATCCCTTCTCTGATCACCCAATCCTATTCATCAGAAAGAGATTGTGTTTTCCTAAAAATAATGGTACAGATATGGATCTTCCAGCTTCACAAACCATGTAGAGAACAGGTTATTGAAACTGTTCAACTTTGGTCAGGAAAGGAACTAGCACTAGGTGGTAATGTAAATGTCACTGTTGGGAAGAGGTTAGATAATCGTTCAATTTCAGTGGGTGGGAAAGACAATTTTGTTATTTTGGCCATTGACCTGAGTGTCACTTACTTAAAATTAAAACTTAACTACTATAGTAAGGTATTGGTTTATTAATATAATCCAGGCTCAATTTTTACATAAAGACTATATTTTTTAGAGCAGTTTAAGGTTCACAGAAAAAATGAGAGGAAAGCAGTTTCCCTATATCCAGGCTCAATTTTAAGTCAATCAATTTAACTTGCATACACCAGAGTCTTAGTGTATGTAGTAAAAATAGGTTAACTAGTAAGAATTGGTAGAAGTTATTTCCTAAGGCTCATGATAACTGCCCTATTGATGTGTCTTTATTACTTACTATTTACAGAACTGTGTAGATGAAATGCATTAAATAGGACTGAGTGAATATTTGGTTACTTAATATGACTCGTATTTAGATGAAGTCTTAAACTTTCTCATGGCATTATTAGAATAATTTAGCTAAACATCGGGTGATATGATGATATAATAAGGTATTATAACAGGAATGTAAATATTATCATTATGGTACTTTATTAGTTGTGATATTTTTCATAATTTTTTTAACTTGCAAATTTTCACTAAAAATGGATGAAATTGAAGGAAGGGTGAGGGTAAAAAGAATGATCTGAGCTATGTATGTATGCATAATCTTTTTATCGCATCAGTGACTTTTCTTCATTTTTATGGCATCAACATTTTTTAAAGATCCTTGTTCCAAATTGAGTTGTGCAGCATTCAGTACCAAAGTTGACTGGAATCCAAACCTTTCTGCTTAAGTAATTGTTTAGGGCTAACAATGATTTAAAAGTAATTAAAATGATGATTATAATACTTCTTCCTTATAATTTCTAGGTGGTAGCTAAATACTTTTAGTTCACCAAGAGAAGGACCAAGATGACTCAGCTCCAGATGTTTTCTTGAATTCCCCATAGAATTGGAGACCTGTTGGGACAAAAATTTTTCTATGCCTAGGCCAGTGGTCCTCAAATCAGCATTTTTGGCCCCATCTTTAAGTTTGATAGAAATGTAAATAGAGTCCTCCTACTTTCTCTACCGAATCAGAATCTCTGGGCGTTGGGTCCAAGAAACTTTATTTTAACAAGCTTTTCTAGGCAATTTTTATGTTGCATGTTAAAGATTGAGAACCACTGCTCTAGGCCAAAGAGACAGACAAAAAGTAAGTTACTGGTATCTAGATGGGGCTGGAACAGTGAGTATGTAGTTAGCTTCCACTGTCTTCAGTCACTGACAAACAGTCGTTTGTTCCACATTCTGTAGTGTTCCTAGAGAGTTCTTTAGCATCTTACCGGTAGTTTAAAAGGAGACATAAAGTGTGTTATGCGCAAGTGGGTGAGGTCAGGAATGGTAATAAGTAGATATGAAAAGAGACCAAAAAAGTGTTGTAAATGTGTTGGCGAAAATATAGAATGAACCGATAATTTAGTTCTTGGATAATTTCCAAATATTACAATTTGATAGCATTAACTTGAAAATAATATGGTACAGAGATCAATTAAAAACTGTGTTATAAAATCATATTAATATGGTAAGACAAAACTTACAAAATTTTTATGCTACTTGTTTTTGAGTGATAAAACAGCATTTTGATTAATATATGTTCCATTTTTCAATATGTCCAAATGATATGGGATATTTAGTTTTCTTTGCGCAGAAGCTAATAACAGTCATTGTAACCAGAGGAAGCACTTACTGTGTTCATGTATTAAACAAAGCAAAGCAGACAGTAAGAATATAGAGCGCAAAAATCGAAACAGCACTACCTTTTTTAAACACACGAATAGCAGGTTTAGCATATTGTAAGTCAATATGCTACTTAATCCAAAATTATTCCTTTGCTACTTTCTAGATTTCAGAAGTATTCATAATCTGAAATCGAGATCTCCTTGCGCTCTTACCTTTGATACAGCCTCATATCACTAATTTTATGGTTCAATTCTTCACACTTGGCATCTAAAACAGTTCTCTTAGAACTAAAGATTACATCTGTGGTCTTTTGTAGGTATGTTTAAAAGAGCTATAGAATTTGTCCTATTTCTGATTTAAAGTACAAAGTGCCTGTGCACCACTTTTTAGATGCAATGTAAACTAAATTCCTAGTTGTCAGATTCCATGTCTCTAAAAGGTGGTAGACAGAGATGAAATCAGGGCATCTGCTTATATAAACAATATGTTTAGGTTTTGATTTTTATTTTAAAGTGTAACATTGAAAAGAAGTAAATTGTATAGAACTTTGGTAAAGAAAAACACCAGTGGAGATAACAAATGGAGAAAAGGTTAAACCGTATTTCCTTTTCTTGTAAATATTTGAAAGCAGTTAATTTTATATGTTCGGAATAGTTGCCCTATATCCACAATAAAAACATGTCAGTATTTTATGTGAATTCCTTAGAGTTAAATATACAGGCTGTGTTCCTGGCCTGAGGGGCCAGGAATTCCAAACACTGAGGATGCTAGTCATTTCACCTTCAGTTTGGGGTTTAAGAAAAGGAAATCTTGAAGTCCCTCAAAATGAATAAGAATGGAGATTTCCTTAACAAGGTAACTCAAAGAAAGAAAACATACACATATACCTGCATATATATGCACACGTACTTCCACACGAAAAAAGAGAAATCTTCAATTCCTGGATACATGCTTTTAGGTTTTTG
>NC_138885.1:57798359-57805859 GCF_965194825.1 Balaenoptera physalus
TTTTTTTAAAGTAAGTGTTCTTTTGCTACTGTAATATAGAGCTGGTAGAGAAAAAGAACAAATGCTAAAATAAATAGTAAAATATAAAACACTTCATACAAAGTAATTTGATGTGCCATTAGTTGTACAATTACTTCAATAAACAAATACATGTTATAAAGGGCAATAAGAAACAAAATGCTTTCAGTTACGGAACTTGCAAGCACCCATGACTCCATGTTGCTAATTCCTTTGGGAAGTGCCATTTATATTTTTTTGGTTTCTTTTAAGTGTTGTGCAGGTCCTTGCGACTGCATTGTTTTTTAATGAATTTATATCAGGAGTCACAGAATTAAAATGAAGGCATTTAAAATCACTGAAGACTGCAGTTAAAAATAAAGTACCATTATTTCTCTTAAATTTAAGAGCTAAGGTTGTCAGTCAAAAGAATATAAAAACGTTGTTTTAGTTTAAGTAGCAGATTGCCAGTGTAAAATATTTGAGAATGCTAACACATTTCTCAGAGATGGGCACATAAGAATAAAGCTGTATTCTGTATACTATGCCCCAAATGGGACGTTGATGAAGACCTACACAGTGCATAATTTCTTTTAAGTTCTTTTAAGCAGTCTTGTGTTATAAGTACAATTAAAAGTCCATCAGTATCCCAAGTACTCGTGCATTATCTACCCTGCCACACTTCGCTAATGCGTCTTATCATTTAGGTTGCTAATACTGTTCAGTGTAAAGACAGTCTTTCTGAGGTAGACTGTTCAAGTTCAAGGACGAGTCTTTTTCTTACGAAATGCATGACATTCAAAAAAAGACAACAAATAAATACTACATGTACAATATGTAGCAATGAGGTAGAAATGGTTATAAAGAACAATGTTTGAATATATTTCAGATGAAAAAAGAAAAACAAAGAAATGAATATTCTCTAGCAACTGTATATAATCCACAAGGAAACACAGAGAGAGAGAGAGAGAGAGAGAAAGAGAGGGAGGGAGAGAAAGAGGGAGAAAGAGACGGGGAGGGAATGAGAATGAGTTTTAAGCCTGGAAATAAACTTTAGTTTTTTTTGTATCATAGGACAACAAAAAAGAATGAATGTGCTCCCAACCTTGGTGTACTACAGAACCATTTTATAAATATTTAACATTCTATAGGACTGATTCATATATTCTCACACAACTCTGTGGCAAGGCTGACCCATGCTGCCGACATTCTACATATCACTGAGACAGGGAGGTGAAATTTTCCTGCTTTCAGTCTAATTGTCTTTGACAATTGCAGTGCCTAGTGCTACACTGCTTGTGTTGTATTTAAAAACAGGAAAGAGGAGAGACTTGTTCATTAAAGATGCAGTATCCCTGGTTCACACAAATGCATCTGGCAGGTTCAAAATCGAATGTCAACCAGAGGTCTTAGCAGAGTGTGAGCTTCAGTTCATGTGTGGGTTAGTCACAAGTACAGCTGGTTTTGAATTCTGAAATACTAATAGCTCCATGTTTGCTAATGTGCTTCATATGAAAATCAGGTGATTCAACAACTGAAGACTTTACTTTTCAAAAGAAAAAACATATTAAAACACTTTGAATTGTAAAGTGGTCATGTATATCTCTGCATATATGAAGAGAGGAAGTAACCAGTTGCTTCTGAGTAATGTAAAATAGACAGTTTTAAAGTTCACATAATTGGTGGTGAAAACAGCACACATACCACATACACACACACACAAACATACACGCTAATTATATATATATATGTATATATATATTAGAACTTTAGTGGCCTCAATAGTTCAACAAACTGTGTCCCTTTCACTTTGCAAAATAATTTCAATGATCATGATACCCAATTCTTGCTAAAAAAACATGAGAATGAGATTATAGAAGTAACTTTCTGCTTGGAGTTAGACACATTTTCAGAGAAAAAAATTCTAAATGCCTCTAGAACATATTTTCCAACCCACAAATATATTTAAATTTACAAAGACCTATTGTGGGAATTAATTTGGACTTTTTTTGGATGTATTCTTTTGAAAACTGCGTAGCCAAGTACTATGCAACCAGTGTAAATTGACCTTGGTATTTTACATAGCATAGCCTCTGTATAGCTTTTTTCACTTGCCCAGATGGTGTTTGGCCTATGTATTTTAGTGGAATGGTTTATTTTCTCCTTGATAGGTTTCAAATGCACAAGAAAACATTATACCCGTCTATCTGCATTTGAGTAGAATACAAACTGACTAATAGATAAACATTCTGTGTGAAAGTAAATAGCCTTAAAGTATACTGCCTTCACATTCCATTGATCAGCTCAGTCAGCAAATTTTTCTGTATTGTCACTAATGTTCTAAATATTTTGGTGAGAAGCATGCCAGAAGTGTAGAGTAAATTTTCCATTCGTGTCACACATAAGGTCATTATGAACTACCTCTTGAATTTCTATTGATCCTTCTACTGAAGTAGTTTCCTTCACTTCCTTTTTGTCCCTGTTGGAAATGTTATTGCAGTTGTGAAGAAGGGAATTAGGGGCTGTTAAGTGGACTGGCTCAAATCCCCTGGCCAGACAGCAAGAGACTTGGACTGGCTCATTACCTTACCTTCATTAGTAGCCTTCTCCAAATTCTTAGTCAGAAAGAGTCCAAGACTATGAAGCCCCATTACTCAGTTGTACCATCACTGATTGTGCACGTTCACTTCTCCGGATGTGGTACCCCACCCCCCTCCCCAAGCTCCAGAAAAGGTGGTCAGAAAAGAGCTCATTATTAGCCTAGTCCATAGAAGAGCTCATAATGCTGCCATGCAGAATCAAAGACTCACAGGACAGCACTACCTACTCAAAGGTCATTATCTCCCCCAACAGATCTTCATTTCTTCAGCATGCCCAATTTCCTGAGATCAAATCCTAGAATTTGTGAGGCTAAATGAAATTCACACACAACTTCAGCTTCTGCCTAAATACATGGATTTTTGGCCACTGGTATCTCAAAGTAATTTTTAAGTCATTTAAAGCTAAAAGCCAATATGCATGACTTTATTTTCAGTTTTATAAATGAGTGTAAAACACAATAGTGCAGTCATATATTTGGCATTAACTCTTACTAGCCACGAAAATGTGGGTCAATACTGGATTTTCCAAAGTTGTCTAAGTAAGATTGGGTTTGTCAAAACTTGCCAGTTGCTTTCAAGTGAACACAGAATGTTGGCGGAAATGAAATGTGACGTCCAAAAGACTGAAAATAGGTCAGCACCGTGCAAAAATAAACTTGTCAGTGAGATCAATATGAACCTACAGGTTAATGGGGATATTAGAATTTCCTTACAATAAGGGATATGTGCAGGGTAGAGCCAGAACACGATTGTAGTGTTTATTCACTTGTGAAAAGCAGAGGACGTACTTAAATATTATTTTTTGTATCCTTAATGAAAGGCACTGCTTTTTAATATGGAATATTTATATGTAAGAACAGTTTTAATTGATAGAAAATCATAGTAAGTTAAACTCTGGTTCATTTGCTCAGTTTTTAGCAACAAGAAAAATAAGAAAAAAGGGGAGTAATGATCAAGCATCATAAAATTTCAGAAATATCATCAAGTCCTTCATTAGCTTTCTCTATGTTAAGTGTTTCAGAGAATTTGACATTGTGGATGAAATCAGTAAAAAAAAAAAATTTGAAGGAAAACAAAACAATAACAGAAAGACCTTTCTTAGGGCTTCTCATTGCATTTATTTAAAATTTTAAAAAATGTACATCACTTTTTGAATACATAAAATGCCAGTGCTTTGCAACAGTTTTGTTACTGCATCTCTCAACTAAAAAAAGGAAGGAAAAAAAAAAAAAAAACAGGAAAAATACATTCAAAAAGCCAGGCTGTTCTGCTTATGCACGGGCAGTGGCTTTGGAAGGCTACAGCCTACACCGTGTCTGTTCAGAGGCATTGCCAAACATCAGTCAGCTAGCAATGAAAAGTTGCACATAAAGCATTAAAGGATACAAAGAACAACTTGGTGGGGAGCAGGAGAGGAATGGGAAATTGAGAAAAATGCCACATATGCTGTTGGGGTGAGGGTGGACTTAGGTGGAAGTGAGCATGAAGACTGATGTTTTTTGGAAACTAGATTTATGGGAAAAGATGGAAGAAAACAAAGTAGCATGTTTGGCAAGCTATATTTGTGTGTGTGTGTCTACTTCCAATTTTCTACTTGACTTTCCAAGAGAAATGTAACAAAACTGAGGTAGAAATGAATGTGGGAGCACTACAGCCCAGAAGATTTCAAAATGAGAAGCAAAATTGCACTGACAAGAGAGGAGTCAAGAAGGAGGGGGGACGTAGATATATTCTTTGCGGATATATAAGTTGGTTGGTTGTTTTCTGTATTTATTTGTTTGCTTGTTTGTTTTGGTTGCTATCTTCTGCATTCTGTCAAACAGTGCGGCAAGCCTATAAGCTAGATTAGTGAATAGGATGACACCATTCCCAGCAGTTTCAGAGAGAACTTGCAAATCACCACCACCATTACCAGCTCTGCAGGAAAAGGCAGTCCTAGTTTTTAGGTACTGTGACTTTCAGGGTCCTAAACAGGTCTTGTGGCTGACTGTTCTAGACACTAACACAAACTGAATAAGTAGCTTTCCATTAACCAGTGTACCTTCTAAGAACAATTTCACTTCATTATCAAGGAGCAATGTACGAAGAACTCTTGCAGGTATTTATATAAAGAATTATTCTGCTCTGGTCAATTCCCCATAATTAGTGAAAGAACCTTTAAAAAAAAATCCTTCCATTTTTACTTTAAGTTGTAAATATTCAGTTGTATCACACTCAGTATTTTTCTGGATACATTCAAAGTAATTTTCCTTGCTATTTTCCAATTGTTGAGGTAAACATACATTTTAATATAAAGTAACATTGAAGCCTATCCCATTACTCTCAGCAGTACATAGTGCTTTCAACACATTCCTTTGAGGTACTGTACAAATCACAATCACTTTCCTGAGTTTTTGCAGACAAGAACATTAAAAGAAATGAACTGCAGAAATTAAGGTCCAGATTACCGTTACCCTGTTTTACCTGTTCTTAGCTTAATACTGCAGAACAGACAGGATTGAGGAATACTGTTGCTCTTAAAATGGCAAAAATCTGGTTTTCTGTCGAAACACAACCATTCATCTCTTTAGTCCAATAATGTTTGAAGTTAAAGCTCTTTATATTAGCACATGCCACCAATGTAATTGTGAGGCAAACAAAAAATAAAGCACCACTCCAGGCACTTGACAGCAACTAAATCTCGAGAACAGCAGAATGGAATCAACACACGAGGTTCATGTCCTTCTGAAATCAACACACTTGCACCTTGCTCCTTGGTGAGTGTTGTCTAGCTTGAACCGAACTGAGCATCAGCAGATGCTTTATGTCATCTGGGGCTTTCAAATCAGAAGCTCTCATTGGATGCATTTTTCCTCCAAATCTACCCTGACTCTAAAGATGCAACTTAATCGTCTTCTTCCCCAGTACCCTTTGCAATTTAAACACTACTGGAAAGGGGCTCTATACCCTATGTAGCAGGTTTTATGTGTGTGTGCCAACATTCATTACATTTTTTTTTAAAGAAGTTATCACTGACTGCAACCAAACATTTTGTTCCATTCAACATACATATCAAGCTCTTTTTGAGATATGCTAGGCTGAATCTTGCAGAAAGCATTTTCAAAGTCTTGATATGTAACGGGTCTCAACTGGCTGGGCATAATGGCTGAAAGGTCTGTGGCTGGCATGGCATGGAGAGGGCCCACCGCTGCTTCCTGACACAAATGAGCCACGTCTAGTCCAGAAAAGCCTTCTGTGCGCTGGACGAGCAGTGCAAACTCCTTGTCATTGAGACAGTAATTGTGCTGTGAGAGCAGTTGTACTATTATCTGGTGCCTCGCTGTGCTGTCAGGAAGTGGGATTAAAAGTCGTTTCATGAAGTACCTCCGAAGAGATTCATCTATGTCTTCTGGTTTACTGGTGGCACAAATTACTACGATTTGGTCCTCAGCCGAAGTTAGTACAGTGTCCAGCTGCATCAGGAATTCGGTTCTCATCCGACTGACTGGACTGTGCTCCTCACTCACTTGAGAGGAGAGAAGCATGTCAATGTCACTGACAAAAATCACCGAGGGCTGGCGACACCTGGCCACAAGGAAAGAGGCATGGATAATTTTCTCTGCTTCTCCTAACCACTTGGCGATAAGTCCAGAACCAGCAATTTTGAAAAACGTGGCCCCCAGCTGACTAGCTATGCATCTGCCCAATAATGTTTTGCCTGTTCCCCGAGGTCCAAATAAAAGGATGCTCCGAGGCAAGGCCGTCAGTCCACTGAATGCATCTGACCTCAACACTGGCCATAAAACCTCCTCTTTAATGACAGCCTTTACCAGGTCGAGACCAGCAATGTCATTCCAGTCCACTGGCGGTCCTTGGGTGATAATCTCGTTGGTTACCAGGTCAATGAGGTGCGTGTCAGTATTCTTCAGTTGCTCGTCCACAGAGTGGTTGGATGAGGTAGCTGCACGGAGCCCAGGGCCTTGCATTGGATGGGAGAGGAGCTGCCTGTGCTCATCCCCACGCTCACTCATTACTGGTGAAGTGTACTTCCCGAAGGATTCACTGGATCTTGATCCCAGTGAATTTTTAGCAGTACTGTAGGAAGGAGGGGTCAGAGCCCTACTGGACTGGCTGCTGAATTTCCTTTGCTGTTCAGAGGACATTAGCTGCTTCGTTGGCTTAAATGCTAAGGATGATGTTTCAGCACTTCTGTCAAAGCCATTCCCCCGATTTGAGTTTGAAATGCTGTTGTCGGGCATTCTGTACATAGGACTCTGGGTAGATCTCTGTTGGCCATAGCTGTAATTTCCATAACTGGAGTCCATGTCTCCTTGCCCTGCCATATAGAAAGCTTTCCTTTTGAGAGAACTTGCCGAACTGTTTGTCAGAGCCGCGGGTGCGATAGGTGTCAAACCATGACCCTGGTAGGTGTAGCCAGGAACAGTGGTGGGGGGCAGGGGGGTGGGAGCAGGAATTCCTGAAGGCAGGTATGCTGAAGGAGGAGGGGGTGCACCCCCAGGGCTGTACCCAGATCCCACAGCAGTATGAGGAGGATAGCTAGCAGAGGGATAGCTGTAACTGGAGAGGTTAGAAGTCCCATTGTAGCCCGGGACCAGGGCTGGTGGCGGAGGAGGAGGAGGTGGTGGCTGTAGGAGCCCAGAGCTATGCAAGGGAGAAGGATGAGGTGAAGGAAGTGCAGGTGCTGGCTGGCTGCTGTAAGTAGAATGCAAATATGAGCCGTTGTATCCTGGGGCATATTCCTGAGATGGGAGCCCTGTATGAAGACTAGGTACAGTGTGGCTTCCACAGGTACTACTTGAATAACTAGGCTCTGTCAGGTTGCTGGCCACCCCAGGAGAGCTCCCTATACTTGCAGAGACATCTGCTGGAGGGAGGGCTGAACTGACTCCAGCTTTGCTGGCAG
>NC_138885.1:57808359-57949759 GCF_965194825.1 Balaenoptera physalus
CACTGTATAACTTAATCAAGCTCCATATATATATATATATATATATATATATATATATATCTTTTTGAGTAAAAATACTAAACACCTTACTTCTCCTGTATATGCAACAGAGTCTTCACTTTCCTTTCCTTCACCTCCCCCCAAATCTTCATGTTTCTCTTTTAAAACTATTTAAAAAAATAATCTCTTCAATTGGAAAGAACATATTATAAAATCCTGATGAAGTGCAGCTTGCATCATTTCATGCAGAGGAACTCTGGGGGGGCCTTCTAGGAAGAACTAAAGTGATATTCTTAATTGTTTCTGCTTTCTCAATCATTACTTTTTAAGGGGGAGAAAAACACACCGCAAAATGGGTGAAATGACCGAGACCACACTTAAAGGGGAAAAGATGCAATTTTAATGAAGCAGCATTTCAGGAATCATACTTTCATTAAATTCAACTGGAAATTATTAAGAGCAAATCACCAGGAACCAATCGCAAGTAATCAGTATCTAAATTCTTCTAGTGTCATGGGATTTACTTCAAGCCTTATAAAAAGGAGAGAATATTAATGTGACTGTAATGTAGAACTGTCTAAAAGACCTACAGATTCATTAGTCCTGTAAATTATTTCCAGGGAATTTCTATTAGGATTTTTTTTCTTTAAAAGATTATCAAGATACAGAGTTGAGAAAATAAGAAAACATGTATGCTATGAGTAGGAATTTAATTAGATGGATACAGAAGAAACATGAATAAATGTCTTTAAAAGAGGTCTCAGAAAATAATTTAGGAGTCACAGACAATGGAATTTACCACAAACACAACACAACACAACACTCACACACACACACACACACACACACCCCATAAAAGGGTCTGGCTTCCTTTCAGTTAGCTGAGCTAAGCCATTGTTGGCATTAGTTAACAAACATACATAACAAACATGATTTAAAAAAAAAATTGCCCCTTAAAAAAAATGAAACTGCTTTAGCTTTAGAGTAATTATTTTAAAAAACAACCAAAAAGGGCAACTTTCACCTTTATTGGATTAAAATTTTCCTTGTAAATTAATCATTTGTAAAATACATGCAACAAATTATTTTAGTAAGTTATAATCACTGTAAAAGACAGGAATATATAATAAAGTTTAAATAAAATAGGTTGGCCAGTTTCACTGCATAGAGAAATGCATAGTTTAACTGCATAAACTCTAGCAAAAATAATTAAATTTCATAAGATTTCTGTTTCATCTGAAATTAAATAAAGATCCTATCAAAATTATCTATTTGGGGCTTCCCTGGTGGTGCAGTGGTTGAGAATCCGTCTGCCAATACAGGGGACACGGGTTTGAGCCCTGGTCCGGGAAGATCCCACATGCCACGGAGCAACTAAACCTGTGCGCCACAACTACTGAGCCTGCACTCTAGAGCCCACGTGCACAACTACTGAAGCCTGTGCGCCTAGAGCCCACACACCGCAACAAGAGAAGCCACCGCAATGAGAAGCCCGTGCACCACAATGAAGAGTAGGCCCCGCTCACTGCTACTAGAGAAAGCCCACGTGCAGCAATGAAGACCCAACGCAGCCAAAAACAAACAAATAAATAAATTTATATTTTTAAAAAGTTATCTATTTGGAAAAATTACTGGATACACCAGTAATTGCCTTTTGATTCTCATGCTATTTTTGGATATGCTTACCAAGATAATTGAAAGTTTATTTATTGATGCATACTAAATAACAACCTAAGCAGGGCTGCAAAAGTTAAGATTAAGCTTTCATTAAATAACCTTAAGGGGACAGAATTATTCACATCCCCTGAAACATGAGTATTTATCCAGTGCTTTAAAATCATTAATAGTATTTGAAAGTATAAATTAATAGTTAAACCATAAGCTAGTTCCTAATATTAGTAGGAACTGAAGAAGCCCGTGTTCAGGAGAGTGTTCTGGTCTTAGGAGGACAAAGAGCTTTTTCACCAGTTTCTTGAATTTTAATACTAATTGGAAGTAGAACTAAACTTGTTGTCATTGTTATTATTATTGTTCTATTTATTTGTGGCGATATTTCTGATGTGAAATGTAAGCAAAATGTGGAGCCAAATGTTCTTTGAACAAAGTATCATGCTCCCTTTGATTACATTGCTGTTATCTGTAAGAAGCAGCACATGCGTGTCACTTAACTTGGCACCCAAATAATAAGATGGGTTTTAAAAACAGTTCTTATATGGTTTCTCTTTGGAACATGAAGAGAAAAACCTCAGAAACAATACTATTTTAACATTATTAGAAACATGACTCCAGAACAATAACTCCCACTGCTGTTTAGAAACAGCTTAAATATTAGGTACAATAAAAATTCAGAAAACAGTAGAAGGTAAGAAAAATAGTTCCTCAAGATAATTGAAGAATTGTTCCAAAACATCAATTTTCATTTTTGAAAGGATTAGAAAATTCTTAATACAGCTGGCAAATTTCACAATGCAATGTGTTTAGTTTTAAAATATATAATTTAATAGAAAGCTGCTTTTAAGATACTTTAACATAAGTGTGCACAAGGATGACAGATACTACAGTAAAAAGCCTGAGTATTTTATTTTATTGTTATAGGATGAATTTATATATATATAAATGAACAAGTCTATATTTCCCAAGAAACCGGACAGTTTGGATAACATTTTTTCATTCTTATCATTACTGACCATTTTATAACTTAGGTTTAATTACTAAACAGTTGCTGCCTCATTGCTCTACTTCTTCCATTCAACTCTTTAACTATCTTGAAGCAAAACAACTGTGGCATCCTTCAAAGTTCTGTCACAGCTTCAAAATGATAAAGACACTGTTATATAGAAAAATGAAGGACATAAAAACAACTTTCAGAATAGGAGGAAATTGGGAATAAAAGACTAGGTCTTCTAGAATCGATTTTTAGCACACATTCATGGAAAAATTAATCTAAGACACTCACTACCGCACCCCCCTACCCCAACACAGGTATGCTATTCAGAAGTTCATGAGGTCTATAAAAGCGGCTCTCTTCTACAAGGTTCCCATAGGGTAATTCTGGCTGTTAGGGACTCTGTTTTCATTTGTACGTTTTCTCAGACTTCCTAAGGGCAGAGACCTGAGGCAAACACCTGCAGGCATGGCAGGCTTGCTCTAGGAAAGCTGCACAGTGCTCACACAGGCCTGCACGACATCACTACACCTATTACACTCCTTTGGGCTATCGTGCCTCTGAACCTCTCATTATCATTTTTAAAAATATTTTTTTTTAAATTGAACACCATATTTACCAAGATTCTCTCTAGAAAAAATCACTACTGGGGTAAATACAATAAAGTAATTATAATAGTTTACTTACTTCCCCCTCAGCCTAATAATGCAACAGATTTATCATCTCCTAGGTAGGAAATGGCCAAACTAACACATAGAACATTCAAAATTTCAAGTAGAGAGTAGCAAATTCATTGGCTAAAAAATAAGAGTCTTCTGAGAGAGGGCCTACAAACTTCCTGATACTGAAAACTGGCCCTACACAATAACTACTGACCTTTATCCTTCAAGGGGAGTGATGACCGATCAAAATGTTTCAGCAGACTAAGCAGCATTCTCCTTTCGTGTACCGACCCTCATACGCCAAGAGGCCAACACAGCAGTATCTAGTATTACCTGTTCTAATCTATTTGATCTGAAATCTTCCTTAGTCCATTTCCCAATCATTCCTAGCCTAAAAATGTGACGTCATATTTAAAAGTAATATCAGGGGAAAAGTGAGGGGAAGAAGCACAGAAATTATATATTCTCCTTAACCTATTTAAATAGGTTCCATCTTCAGAACACCAAAATGAAAAGTCCTGTATAAGCTGAATATGACACAGGGACTGTTAATCTTAATTAGTCAACAAATTGAGGGCCTGCTGTGTGTAAAGCCTTGTGGTTCAATGCTAAGAAATTACATCAAGGGAATCCGTTTACCAGACAATGCAACTTTTCCAGGTTCTGCATTCTTTATAATTTCACATTCTAAATTCCCTTAGACTCTTTGATTTTAGAGATTAAGGGAAATTTCAAATGACCTAGTCCCCAATCCAGACAGCCTCAGTTACAGGTTTAGTACTTCACTTATCGTGGTATACTGTGGGGTCGAGCACTATTTTGTCTAACAAAGTGTTTTATTTGGAGGCATTACTAGATTGTTGGGATAGAAAGGGACTGGAGAAAACATAAAGAAGATCCTAGAATTTTGTTTGAAGAGTGAATAACCCAAGCTTGAGGTTCAGGCCACTGGCCCTGATCCATGCCATCATTTATTTGTTCTAATCCTGGTGAAATCACATAAGCATATCATACTCACTTTTTTCAGCCATAAAATATGGACAATAATGGTATCATATACCTTACTCGATTGTTATTAAGGTTACCTAAAGCAGTAATATTTGTGAAAATATTTTCCAACTGTAACCTGCTACACAAATATTTCTTCTTATGCTTTTATTTTGAAAAAGCCAGAGATGCATTAAACACAAAACAAAACTGACTAGACAGAAAAAAACTAAAATCACTCCTAGAATTTATAAATCACTTTTTCTTCAACCTCTGGACAGCTACTGAAAAGGAAATTTTCCAGTGGGAATGTTGGTTATAAGAAAGGTATAGAAATTCTTTCATACTCAGCAAAACACAGAGCATGATCTCCTTAATCAAAAAGCTGTCAAAAATTCAAAATATTTTTATGCTATTTTATTCTTAATGGTATTTGTGAGTCAACATTGTAGAGACCACAGCTAAGAAACAATAGAGGTTTAAAACCAGTTAAGGATGATCTGAAAACCCAGTCTCAAGATATTCTAATTATATAGCAATACTGTCAAAGATTTTTCTCTTTAAATCACACTTTCACACCTCAAGAATCCAAATTATAATACATTTTGCAGCAAATTACTCCCTCCCCCTATTCCACGTTATCTGCATAAAGCAATCCTTTTTAACAATCACAAAGGCATTTCTGGCTAAATGGTCCTTGGTAAATATAGTTTAAATACCTCACCTTCTAACATAGAGAAATTGCCACCTGACAGCCTGAAGGCAGCATGTAACCTGTAACTATATTTCATTTGGCCAGCACAGAGTTTTAAAAATCAGTCAATTTTATATAAAAGAATCTGTAGTTCCATATTTCCCACTTTTTCAAGACAAGTTGAATGATCTTACACTAGACCTCATTCTTGCCTGGCAACAGTTGCCTGAATCTGAGGTCCAGTTGCCCCCTCTAGACATGGCATGCCCTCTCCATTTTGTCATGATGTTCCCACTCTCTATTACAACATCAGGTATTTTTATGGTATCTACTGGTCACATATGCAATTAAAATTATGACTTCACTCTGAAGCTTCAAGCTCCAGTTTTTTCACTTAAGTACATTTTCCTGAAAACTAGCTAGTGCTTTAAAACTTAAAAAAAATAGTAGTGCCTTTAGATTAAAAATTTTCCAAAAACTATTTATTATGTCATTCCTGCCCTGCTACTCAAAGCACAGGAAAAATATTTGATATTTCCCTTGTTGATTCAGTGTCACTAGTACAACAGTGTAAAATGAAAAACGATTGCTTTAAAAAACTGGTTTCCAGATTGCTGCTGTTTCAGCGTTCCCCCCTTTGCTCTGATTTGTTAAGATACTTTTTCTAGCTGTTTTCCATGTCAGTCTCCACCATTCCTAATATGCTCCCTGAATATGCCATAGGTTCTGACTCCACAAACCAAGACTTCATTTAATAGTAATAGTCAATCATGACCTCTACTACAACTTTTGCGACATTAAGTTACTCCAAAGTTATGCTTCTTATTTCTTATAGCAAGTTGCTGGGTAGATGGTATCTGGATAAGCAACTGATCTTGTTCTGTATGTCATCATTTTGAGCTTTAAAAGCAAGTATTCAATGTTACAGGGCACCATGACTTGGACTAGAATGGTATATACCCTGTCCTTCAATTAAATTTGTGGGTAGCTTATGATCTGAATCAGCTTCCCGAGAATGCATTAAATTTTATTCACAGCAACAAAATATTCACTCATCAAAACGTGACCAAGTATAAAAATCTCTATTTTGCCAATATTTCATAATGAGGTTAAAACTTGGTATGCATGGGTCTCATAGGTCATCATTTTTAACATGCAAGTCATATATAAGAGAATGACTTGCATTTATGAGGATGAGTGCATAAGCACTTATGCAAAGAAAATTACACTGATAAAAGAAATATCACTTTTAGGCCACCAGGCTTATGTTCAATACATTATCAAAAGAGCCTATCACTTAAAGCAAACCAAAAATCATAATCATAATTCAAATAAATATTTTTTTTCCTCTGGGGGTCCTAAAATCTCCCATACTCAAATCAAAGTATTCAAGTGAACATATAATCACACTCACATAAAATACATATAGTTTATAGTTCAGATTTATGGGTTTTCTTTTTTAAAGCAAGGGGTAGTTTTACAAAAGCATATGTATACAAATTTTTGAATAATTTTCTAAATCAAGTAAAAAACTGTCCAAAAGTCTGTGTACATCCTACCATAATTCAACAGAATACACAACTATGCATATACATGCAATTTAAAATATACAAACAATTCATAGTCTGAATCTTAGTATTTAGTGTCAGATGTTATCAACTATTGCAAGGGAAAGGATTTGAGGGTTAGTGCGTAAGAGGACTGATTTTCCCATGTTGAGTCAAATGTTATCTTGTTTATTCTACCTCTGTGAATGATTTTAGACAATTTTAATCAGTTTAAATAGTGCTTTGTAGTTAACCTTTAAAGTTGTTACTTTGTGGCCTTTCATTACTCATTCTGTCTCTTCCCTTTTTCCATATACGTTTTCAATCCATTAAGGCCATCTACCCTTCCCCCCCAGTTCTTTCTGTCATACAGAGATCATCGGGACACACCACTTCTGTCCATAGGGACTGCCAGGGCTAATGAATACGTATGTTCTGTGTCACAACAGAGCACTCCCCTTGTTCTGCAGTATCAAACCTCTTATGTGTATAAATAACAGGTGAGCTGTAGCGTGCAGGGATAAATGGGGTTAACACAACCTGAAAGCTCCATGCTAGATTCATAGTATCCAGCCTGTATGACTGATCCAGAAAGAGAAATGCAAATGCCAAAAGTATTGTGCATTTTCTGTGTGCTTTGAATCTTTATTTTAAAAAAGGACTCTGCTGAGATAACGTTACCAGCGTCCTAAAAGTCTGAGGTCATTCCAGTTGATTCTCAAGATACTCTTGTGCCATATAAAATAAATTTGCACTTTTAATTAACACAAACTGGGCATGGTACCAACCTTGAATTATGACATGGGTGGTTAATGTCCTCTGTCAAACTGCTAAAATGTTATGTTAATCATTGTGTACATAGTGCTATTCGTAAATAGTTATTTGTGTGTATCTATTCTATTTCAAGTATATAAATGCAAAGCTCAATTTAGTTATATTTAAGGTGAACTACATTCATTTTTGCCCAACATCCCATGCTGATATGGGTCAATAAACAAATTCAGAATCTCCCAAGCCCCACGACCTTGTGTAAGATGGAATCTGCATTCAGCTTCTTTTTGTGTTCCTCTGAAACCTTACTCTAAAAAGACAGTTTACATAAAACAAAATAGATAATTAAGACTGCTTATTTAAATTGGAGGTCTCTCTCACATAATTAGACAAAGGAGTAAGAATATTATTTACATATATGTATACAACTCCAACCATTCTCCTTAAAAACTCTTTGCTTAAGGTAACTCTAAAGTGTGCAAAGCCCAGACAAAACTTGTTTAGGTTATTTATGCATTTTTCTCTTTTTGGCAATCCATGCATTAATTTTCAATGCAATAGCAAAATAGTGCCTTGGACTTTGATAAAAATATTCTATAGTCAGGGCTGGGTGACATAGTGCATTAATTCAGTGTCCTTCACTCCTGGGACCTGTGTATAATTTAGTCCAGCCTGAAGAAAATAACTTTGATCTGAAGGCAATGGAAAAAGCAACGTATGAAATGAGTTTTGGTAGGTTTAGTGTTGTTTTGCCCATATAAGACAACATATGAAGATAAACTGCTTTAGAATACAATCAACATGGTCAAGGATTAAAAGTGAAGAGCTCTTAGTAATAACCGTAGTTTCCTCACCTTTCCATTCTCCGTACCTGGCCACATTCTATGGTTTGGTGAAAAAAACCTGGGCACCACCTATAATTAGGATGCTCTAATTTCCAGATAAACAGAACATTGTTAAAGTGCAGTGTGAATGACAGTCCAGTCATTAGCGCTATTGGCTCTTCCATTTGTAAAAACAAAGAATGCTGCATAATGAGACAAAAGCAGAAGACAGGCTATCAGCATCCTCAAAGAAAGTAGCATTTCCTGTCCTGGAGGGGGTGCCCAACAAAGTAATCCTTGGGGAAAGCTAACAATAGGAGGGACCACAAGCAAAGAAATTGTTTCTTTAGATTCCATCTTGATTGTGTTCTCTATGACAATATTAAACTGCATAGTTTCATCTACTGTTAGAATACATGAGGCCATAAAGAAAAAAAAAAAAAGTTTAGGTTTTGGCTGAATTGAATAAAATGGATGATCCAGTGGCATTTGCCACATGAAATACAGATCCCTTTTCTTTTGCTTATAAATTCTACTTTAATTCCAATCCAACTCTCTTCTGTTGTGAATAAACACAGCTTACTTTGTCTCTAATGTAGCAGTGAAACACAAGGTTGCTCTCAATACTGTCAATAGAATTCAAAGCTGTAAGGATGTTGTTACTTCTATATGGTGAAAACTATTCTACAATTTTATACTTCTTATTGATGGTAATGAACTATTTTATTGGCCTCAGTTATGGATAAGCTCCAGTATTTGCTAATAATTTTAAGGAAAAGGAAAATTTTTTTCCAGTCACATTTTTCAATTAGCAGATAGAAATGTAATTTAAAATTTGCTAGTTTTACTTGCTTATGTTAAAAGAGTAAATAAGTCAAATCTTCCTGCTACCTCTTCAAACAGTGTGCATCCTATTTACACAAGTCCCTAAACAACAGGAAAACCAGAACCCTGCGGGTGATACAGGTAGGTTACACAGAAAAATCAAATCTAGGTGCTTACATGTGTATACGAAAGTGTTGTGTCTGTAGTTGTGGAAAGGATATAGAGAAAATGGGGAAAGGTGACAGAGAGAAGGAAAAGAGATTTTTAAAAATACCTTTATCCTAAAAATGATCTGCTTTATTATTTATAATCTCAGAGTCCAAAGCACATTCTAAGTTATTTAACTAGCATGTATACATAATACTTTAATCAAATATAAGCATTACTTAAAGTTTTCTTTAGCTATATATTTATTATTTGTGGCTTGAACCAAGTCATATATCTCAAAAAGTTTCCATACTTATAAAACTTAAAAGTCTTATTTATGACCTCCAAATATACTATGAACATCATTTCCTTCATTGAGTACTCATTTTCAAGGAGGTCTGGGTTTACATATGTGAAGTTTTTCAAAAAAGGAAAACTAATTACAATATTATTATATATTGACACATTTTCTCAATTGCATTCAAAAAGAAAAACACTTTACTAGAATCATTTGAGATGAAATGTTTAAAAAATCCTTGAAAAGCAAATAATTAGAATATATGATAATTGAGTTACTTAGGAAAGCATCCCAATTATAAATTTAGAATTGTTTTTGTGTTTTCTATATAAAAGTTCCCCCCCGCCTGCCACGGCCTTAAACACAATAGAAAAATTCATAGAATTAATGAATCATAGGTCTAAAAGTACATTCCTGCTCACTGAACTGACATACCTGGAACTGGTCTCCTTTTAAGTAAATCTTTTTGAAAGTATCCAAATGCCTACAAAGAGTACTACAATTTCATTCATATATGACTTTCAGTCTTATGGCCATTACATGATCACTTAGCTAACTTGTGAAGTTTTTCAGGTTAGGATGTTTTATTGTGCCCTCCTTTTTTTACATGCTTCTACATCCAGCCATTGTTTTCTTATTTTACTTTAGGAATTACTTTATCCAGTTCAGTGTCAAATGATATTATACTTTAAAAATAATCTCTTCAGAAAATATAACATAAAATAGTGGATTGCATCCCTGGCCATAGCTCTCAGAAGCATTAAAATGTTACTGGAGTGCCCGAATGACAGCAGTGACAGCTTAATCACTTAAAGGCTTTTTACATTAACAATTTTTTCTTTCAATTTGAGCAGTATATTCAGGCATGATTTAATAGGAGGTTAGCTGTTAAATGCAGCTAAATAACATACTTTTTAAAAATATCAAATCAAGTTTAGTGCCTAATGAATATTCCTTTACACTTTCTGATATATTAGTGCACATTCATAAAGCTTGGCTTCTTTTATTTTTCCACCAATATATGTATTTTTTAAAAAAATCAGTCGGATAATTAGCATGCATAGTCCAACAGTTTTCTATATTTTTATGATTTTAAGTAGAAGATCCATGGATAAAACATAATTGAAAGGTGAGCCTATTAATCTGGAGAATAACCTCCACAAACCAAATAGGGATGAATCATGTTGAAGTCTGCACCTCATTTATAGCTTTGTATTCCTAAGGAAAAAAAAAAAAAAAAAACCAAAGCAGAGAGAAACTAAAGGTGACCTTATTTAGACATATTAGTCAAGGCAGGCTTTGCTGTTTTTAAGCAAACATGATTGTGACTCCACTTTGTCCATCCAGTTTTCCAGTGTGTAAATTGGATGATGACTTGGACAATTCTCTCGTCATTAGTGAACTGTGGAAAGGAAATACAGAGGTGGCTTTTTATTTTTTAAACTCTGTAGTGTCTTGTAACCAAATTCTGAAGCATGAAGAAAAAAAAAAATATATATATATATAAAAATTTTTTTTTTCCTAGACAAGCTGTCGTAATTGAAATGAAGTCTAATCAGACTCATTACTGTTTTCAGCAATTTGCACCACCGAAGATGCTTATTAGGTAACTGTGTTTAATAAACCACTCTTTAGAAAAATACCAGTAATGAGCTCTTAACAGCCAATCTTTAGCGTGAATGTAATGTGAAAAGTGTTCCTAGCGCTGAATAGATTTTCACATTTAGTAGTGTCATAATTAAGCTCCATGAATTGTTTCTGTGATGTTAGATTTATTACAATAATCTTACTTTTTTCCTATGTTAAATCTACTTGGAAATGCAGTCATCTTCTATTAGAGTTGGATTATATTCATTGTACAGCAAATTTTCAGCTAGTGCCAAGCTGATCAAAAGGTTTTTCAACTGAGGATTTGTTAACAAATGATAAGCAAGGATTTTATGACTGATAATTGATGCTATCTATCAAGTCTTTCCTCATCAGCATCCCCCACACCTCAGAAAAGTCTTCCTGTCATTTGATTATATGTGAAAAGTTACCCAAGATACAAATGTATTATGATCATTAAGAGGAAAAAATTGCATTTCTATCACTAAGTTAAAACATGGGAAAAACTGGACATTCTGAAAGGAATATTTGAAGAAATGTTGGCCTTTCTTAATAGCATCTGTAAATAACTCTATATTGCTTCATTAGATATTGTTCTTAAAAATGTGAATACCATTTTCCTCCTTGAGTCTTCCTTTTTGTAGCAATCTTTACTAAGATCTTAACATTAAAGAACAGTATTGTGAATATATGTTATTTATATGCACTAAAAGTGGTCATGAGAGTTAGCTAGTCTTCTTATTGATAAGGGCAAAAAAAAGTTACATACCTCTAAGCAGAGGAGTTACTTCCATGCAAGATGGTGCATGTGCTAAAATAAGTATATATCTATAGAATCTATATTGATTAGTCTATCAATAGAGTATATCCAGAGGTATTTCCATGTATATAAAATTATATAGAAGGGATTGAAAATATTTCTTGAGAACATCTAAATAAGACTTATAAGGAAGCTCTTGAGCTTGTTACCATGAAATGTCTCACATGGTAAGATAAATATCTTTTGTTTGCTAAACAAACATTCTGAGACTATTCCATAAAGATAATCAATAAATGAAAAAGTACCCCAAAAAACCCCAAACAAAACAAAACAGGAGACCAAGAGTTTATACCCATTCATGATAAAATGTTAAGAAGGATTCTGTTAGTGAATGATTCCTCTCCCAATACACTCTCATTTCTTCAAAGCTGAAGCTTCACGACTCCTAATTGGAGCCAATAAGCCTCCATAACTGTTTTCAGCTTTCCTGAATCAATAGGTATGAGAACTGAGACTGTCAAATTAACGGCTTGTTTCATCTGATTTTGTGGAATGCATTTCTTTGCATTACAAAGTAGAGAAGAAACCAACTCATTCCCTTGTGAATTCTTACAGCTTTCAGATCAAAATATCTTCTAGTTTCTTTAAGTCTTGACTGAATTCATATTCAGAACAACAAAAGACAAAGCCAGTGCATAAAACTACTAGAAACCTATATTTACATGCTTAAATGACTCACAGATAAAAAACAAAAATTATGAGAGGGTCCCTTTTAGTGCCTTTGGAATGCCTTATCATAATCTTGAATAACTTAATTTATGAATCATAGAATTTATGAATGTTTTATAAAAGAGGGGATGCTTTGTACACTTGAATTTATTACAAAAGCTAGGAGGCTTTAAGATGTCAAATAATAGTGATGATGGCAATAATATTAATGATGTAATATGAGTAATTCTTTTGGTAAGCTTTCAAAATAACTTTACATGATGATGAAGATACAGTTTTAATTATGAATTTCAATTAGGAATTGAGTACTTAGTTAATAGATATTTTACCTAGATCTAACCCTTGTGTTACAGAAGGTTGGCAGAATTAGCCTTGTTCTTAATTTCTAATTTGAGAAAAACAAGCTAGGGAGTGTGGACATATGCATAGATGAGATTTTAGTGCAGAGAATAAACAACACATAAATATATATTATCACATAAATACAAGATATGGGTTATAAGGCATAATAAAATGCTAGTGGTAATGGGGAGACTTGTATTATCAAGACTTTTTGGAGAAGGTGGGTTTCAAACGTCAGCTATTGGCCATACCATTTAGACATTGGTCTGAACATGAAGAGAAGTCATATACTTAAGCTTGCAAATAATTTTTAAAGAGAATTAGGGCTCATTAATCCTTAAAATTTTCAAGGAGCCACAATACCTAGTAACAGCATTATCATTCTTAGAGCCTTACTCAGTTTTATCATTTGCCATATTCCTGAGCTAATAAAACTTAAATATTCTTCCAGGTAACAAACAGCCAAGCAAGCAAACAAAAATGAAACCTTAAAAAAATTCAGTTTCTTTTACTTATGTCTTTCTTAAATTCTTTCAGACTTACTCCAAGATCCCTTCTCTCCCTCCAACCTCTTTTTGACCCTGGCATGTGGGGCAGTGAGTTATTTTCTCTCTTTTCCTTTCCTTTCCTTTCTCTCTGTTTTCAAGTAGTTTGTCAATTATGAGAAAACAGGTTACAGAGAAAATGTATTTTAAATCTCAAAACTGGAATCCTAAAAACAATCTTCCTTGAATCTCTGAATCTTGATAACTTTTGTTGTCACTAGAAAAAACAAGTGGGACTAGTTGCCTAAACTGTTTAAAATATGATAATGGCACTCATGCTCTAATAACATCTGAGAGCCTACTACAACTTGAGAGCTTCTGACCTAAGTGCTAGGAAATAGAGGTCCCTGCCCCAATGGAACTTACAAGTCTATCTTTAGTGGTGATTTACCAAAGAAAAGATTTAGTTCTGAATCTGGTAGGGAAAGGTGGCTATATAGAGGAGTTAAGAGTTGAGGTATATCTTGAAAGCTGAATAGAATTTTACCAGTTACAATAGAGAGAGGTGAGTTTTCCTGCCTGTGACAAGACTCAGTCAAAGTTACAGATGAAGCTAAGTGTACCTGGCACATTTGGGAAACAGGGTTGCTTGGTATGGTTAGAAGACAGGAAGGAGGTATATGTCTATGTATAGGGTGGGATGGAGGTAAAGATGAAGCTTAAATTCAGTTTGCAAAGGGACTTGAATGTTCGGACTTTATCTTACTGCCAACATAAAGTGCTGCCCTCATCTGTTCTTTAGAAATATATCAATAATAACAATATATAGGCCAGAATAGGGACTTCCCTGGTGGTCCAGTGGTTAAGAATCTGTCTTGCAATGCAGGGGACACCGGTTCGATCACTGGTACTAAGATCCCACATGCCGTGGGGCAACTAAGCCCGTGTGCTGCAACTACTGAGCCTGCAAGGCACAACTAGAGAGTCCACATGCCACAACTATAGAGCCCACGAGCTCTGGAGCCCACGCACTGCAACTAAGACCCAACAGAGCCAAAAATAAATAAATAAATAAATAAATAAATAAAAATTTCTAAACAATATATAGGCCAGAATGGGGGTGGGGGGTGGGGCAGGGAAGGCTAGAAGCCGGGCCTGAACTTGAACAAAAAGAAGAAAAAGATCTGAGAAAGATTTCAGATGTACAGTCAAAAGGATGAGCTGACCAGTTGGAGGAATGAAGAACAGGAAAGGGGATATCATCATAAAAATAGAAATACTTGTGAGATATCTGTCAACTAGTTAATAAAGAGATTGTAGTGGATATTACATTTAATCCTTCAAAAGCCTAGTGAGGGATTAATTCCCTTTTTTATATGATGAAACAGGTTGCTTGAATCTAAGGAATTTTCCCAAGGCCACCCCAGAGCCAGAATTGCAACCTGGATCATGTGACACAAAATTTTTGCACTTGGTCTCTCCTTGGAGAACTTCTCCAAGGTTTTTAGCTTGTATAACCAATAAGTTGGCCACTAGGAGTTCCCATCTTTCGATGGGAGAGAAGTCAAAGGTCTACAAGGATATTTAGGAATCATGAGCAAATGGGAATCATTGAAGTTATGGTAATGGAAGACATAGCAGAGAGAAAGTTGTATAGAATGAGATGAGAATGGAACTCATGAGTTAAATCAGCATTTAAGGAGTAGGCAATGGGGATTGGGAGGGCATTTATAGAGGAGAAAGAGAAATAGAGAGAGGGAGAGAATATGCTGTTGTAAAAGACAAGTGAGAAAGAGTTTTCAAGGACAGAGTGCTTATTTGTAGCACAGGCATTAGAGAAGTCAAGTAGGATAGAAGAGAACATAGGCAATTTGGAGGCTAGAGATGATCTGTGAGAGAGTGGTGGAGTCAGAAGCCATGGTGAGTGGGTTACGGAGGAAATGGGTGGTGAGAAAGTGACATGGCAAGCATGAAAGAATTATCCTCACTGATAAACATCTTAATAAACATGAACAGCAGTTTATGGGGCAAAGAAGAATTAAGGCAAGAGATTTTAAAGGATATGGGGAAAACCCTAGACCAAGGGTTCAGCAAACTATGGCCAGTAGGCCAAATAATATTATTACTTCATCTAGGAAGACTTCCCAGACATCACTGCCTTCCCTTCCTCTCTACCATTTTCCATATCACCCCGTACTTACACTGCATTTTCATATGCATTTTATTTTTCTATTTCATCTGTATTACCTACTAGACTAACCTCTGAGGCCAGGAATCCATGCCATTAGAGTAGGGCAGAAATCTTGTCTGTCTGTTTCATAGCTATACGTCCAGTGCTCACAAAGAAGAGTATCCTCACAAAGAAGGTACTGTATCTATCTATACCTATAGATATACATCTATATCTACATATGTGTCTATATCTTTATCTGTACCTATATAGAAAGAGTTCATGCAGGCTGTAACTCATACCATATGTCTAAATACTTAAGGTATTTGAAAAGTTTTAAAGCTATAAATAAATTATTTTGAAAGTTATAAATTGAACAAAAAATGTTAAATAAAATGTTTTTTTCTTTCTACCTTAACAATTATATCTTCAAAAACACCTGGAAGGCTAAGTTCAAATTTAGAATTTTCTGTCTCCTGGGTCATCAGAGCTCTTCCAGAATGAGAAGCTGACCTGTGGTTCCCTATCATCAAGAGGCTTAATATGCATACTGTAGATGAATGTTCCATCCATTCCCTGCTATTCCCACCTCCACCCAGCTGCCTCCTGGCCTCATCTTGTGAGAGGACAGACTTAGAGAAGAGCACTGCATGGGTCCAGGAAGTAGAGTAAGGGAATTTCAGGTGCCTGGGATATGGTCTCAAAGGAGGGCACGGGTTCCAAGTGGGCATGGGTTCCAAGTGGGCACGTCCTCATGGCCCCTTGGATTCCTCACGATAGGGTAAAGTACTGGAGGAAGGCAAGACTGGACTTGCTAAAACATGGCACCCTTCTTGCCTGGGTCAAAAGATGGTTGCAGTGACTTGTATAAATAACTCAGTGGTCTGAAAAGTTAAAAGAAACATTGTTTATGTTTTACTTTGCTCTTTGCAATAGAAGATACTATGTAAGGAGCCAAAAGACATACATTTTAATACTAGTTCCCTAGTCATTATCACTATTATCTTGTTCTGAAGACCAATCTCTGAATTTAAGATGCCTCACTGGTCAACCACGCACAATTGCTGTAAATGCCAATTGACATAATGCATGAAATTACTATTACATAGCTAATAACTGGCAGAAATTGGAGCCAGAATTTAAGTTTAATATTCTTATTGTAATAGTTTTGTTATCCACTTCTTTTTACTAAAATCTTCTGTATTTACCACACACTGGCTTTGATACTGCCTACTAGCCAACAGTGAGCAAGATATTTTCCCATACAAAAAATAGCCCTTCTACCTTCACCATTCAGAACACTTGAACAAGTTCATCTTAGTCTCCAAACTAGGGCTTGTCTGTATCCATTTTCATGGGTACTCAACCCTGAGAGGAAGGAAGTATAATCAAAAAGTATGATTCTAGCCTTCCCTGTACTTTCTGGACCTCTTACTAACTTCTACCCATTAAAAAAAAACAAAAACAAAAAAACACAAACATTTTAGGTGAGAATCCACCAATTCCTATATACATTATTGAATGTAGAAAACAGTACAAGGTCTCGTGGAAGAAACTTAATAATGTAGAATTTGCTACAGCATGTAATACTTGCATTTGAAAGAACATGTGTTCAAAGAACAAAATAGAAATCCAGTCTTTATTTTACATATATAACCAAAATCTTTTTTCATAGCTGTTCACAATATTTTATTTACTCTTCTTACCAAGAACTACCTTTGAAAGATCATCATTTACAGTAATAAGGACCTTTAATTTTCAGTGATCAACTCTGTTCCAATGTCAATATTGTCATAGTCTGACCATAGTGGATTTGAATTTGGGCATATATTCAAATTGTCCCAGATCTGAATCCCTACATTTCCTGTTTCTAGTCATGGGTCGTCCTTAAGCAAACTACTTAGCCTTCCTAAGTCTCAGTATTCCCAACTTTGAATTGGGGGGATAATAATAATTTCATTGAAAGTTTGAGAATTAAACGAGACAATGGGAGGAAAGCAACTAGTACATTATGTTACTGTTCAGGAACTGTCACTGCCAGAGGAGTTCTTTGATGTTCTAGGGGACACAACTAAAGAGACATTTTGAAGGGAAGTTACAGGTAAGTAGATTTCAGAAGCATAACATGAAACACCCTCTAACCCTTCCCCTACTCATTTATGATTAGGAGATTTAAATTCATTTTCTGGCCCTGCCAATAACTTATTATGTTACTTTTATTACAAATAATTTTTTCCGGACAGCTAGAGTTAAGTTCTCAGCACACGCAAAGAAAATTCACTGATCACTCTCCAGGTTTTCTAGCTCTTCTCTTATCCTACGTTCAATCAATGACAAAGTTTTCTCAATTCATCTCCTAAACACTAACATCTATTCCTTCTTCATTCCCATGCTGTTGCTTTAGCTCAGCCTCATCCCTTTTCAGCAGGGTCTCTTAGATTTCCTACGTGTTTTTCTTCCAGTTCTTCTTATTTTGTATGTATATATGTATGTATTTTGGGCTTACTTAAAAAAGAAAGAAAAACTTGTTTCCCTGATTTTAAAACACAAGCTTATTATTTTAAATTACGGAAAACACAGAAACATAAATACAAAGTGACCATCATCTATAATCATGTAGCAATGACCTCCATTAAAGTAATTTTTCATTTAAAGTTTTCATCTTCCTTTGAATACTTTAATATTTGCTTTGAAATTTTCTGTGTATTTCTAGTTCTTAATATTGTTGAGAGCATGTTGTACATACTACTAACTTTGAGGAAGCATCCTAGCCTCTCTCATACCTTATATCCTTGTACATGCTGCTCTCTCTGCCTGTAATGCCCTTCCCGGTCCCACAGCATCCTTTCCATCCTGGGCCAACTACATTGTGTCTTTTTGGCTTTCTTACCGACTATGATGTCCTTGAGGTCAGTTATCTTTTTATTCTGTTTTCAGTACTTATTGTGTGTGTGTATCAAAATCTTATGAATTTATAACACTGATGCTATAATACACATCTCCAACAAAATTATTTTTGATGTGAGTATGACTGTTATATTGCAAGAGTGTTCTGTGATTAGAGTGATGTGTGATTACTAGTTACACGTAGTCCTGCAAAAAAATATTTTGGGAACTTAAGCAGAGAGTGTTTAACTCATCTATGGTAAATTCCTAGAACTTAAAGAATCATTCAGCCAATTATGGCACTTAATCTCTTGTACCAAAATTGTTTATGTGTTAGTTTCTTTCTCCAGGCTCAGACTGTCTTATTCATCTTATGTTCCCAGTACCTCTCACTATACATTGCACAGAGTATGTACTCAATAAATAATAAGAAAATAAGCAAAAATGTCAAATTAGATAAAACTTGCCTTACTAGATTCTTATGAAACACAGAGAAGACACTATCTACCTAAATAGTACTTGTTACTCTTTTATAAAATCAGAATAACAGATATTTTCTATTAGTACCTATTATGTGTATCATTAATATCAAATGCAATTGATAACTATAATATTCATTAATGCAGCCCTCACAAAATCTAACAAATAAAACAAGACCTCATTAGAATATATTATGGGTGCAACTGAATAAGACTCTCATGCAAAAAGATCACCACAAAATACTTAATCCATATGTTTAAATATTCTGTTTAAACACTTTGTATGGGTAACCAAATATCAGAAACAAGCATTACAAATATGATTTTAAGTTTCTTATAGTTAAATTCACATCATTTGCAATCTATTTGTAAAACTCTATTAACAGAGTTTATGTCATGACTGGTCTAAACGATATTTGATACTAATGGTTAGAGGGCACAGACTGATATTTAAGATGTAAGGTTGCACCACAGTAACTTTGATGGGTTATTTTATAGAGGATAACCAGATATGACATTTCTAAGAAAGGTCTGTATCACTAAAGAAAAGGAATGGCCTAATTGCATCAGTGAGAACTGCTCCTTAGCATACCTTAAAAAAAAAAAAAAAAGATAAATAAATGGAAGGAGGGGGGAGAGGGTTCTTTTTCTCGGGGAAGGGATTGCCATTTTTGAGAAGAGTCATACTATAAGTGTTTTCCAGTAAATCTAAAGGGAGTAATAGGTACTTATAAAATCAGTAGCTTGCTCTTGTAATGACAACATAGTCTCTTCATGGTGGTTGATATGTTAGGATCAGTTCTGGGTTGCTTTAGAATACAGCTTGCTTTTTTACAAGCTTGGCTGTTATTGCACACTTCCTCTTTTGTGTAAGGTCACTTAGTTAGATTAAACCGTTTGCAACAAGACTACTTTTCAAAATACATATGCCTGCTTTCCAAGGGTGATATTATAATGAAGGTGGAACAAACAAGCTACTGCACAACGAGACCTGCATCCAGTAGACATTTTGGTAAATACAGATGTTTAGGGTAAATGTATTTCTCACATTATTCCAAATGCAATCCTAGGGATGTAGGTAAAACTTGCTTCTGAGGGAAAATAAACTATAACATTAAATAGAATTTGCCAAGTAAACTATGGAACAGATTTTTTAAAATAGGTACTATGAAAAATAAAGCAAAATAAAGAATTCTTAATTATAAATTAAAATGAAATACTAAACATCCTTTATTCATTCTAATAATAAAGAGTATTGAGGGCCTACTTTATGCCAGGCACTCTTCACTATTTTCAAATAAAACAGGGAGAAATTAAAGTGAAAGAAGAAACATAATCAACCAGTAGCAATTGACAAAACTCAAATCTGACAATTGTTGCAACATGCTTTTTGGTTCTCTGGGATTTGGAAAGAGACCGTGTATTCTCAACTTTCATCTCCTGAACAGGTTATATTCTTCCTGGGGTTTTAAAATCTTTCCTCACAAATCTAATTCTGACGGTTTTTAACTTTGCCCAATAAATTAAACCACAGTAATATCACCTATGATAACAAAGGAAATCTAACTGCAGAAAACATCTTCAGTGCTGACTTTTGGCAAATACAGATTTAATGGCAACCCATGTCTTCTTAGCACCTCTCACTTAGAAGAGATAATGCATGTGAAAATAGACAAAATTGTAGGTTCAGTCATATCAAAATGAGATTTATGCCAAAATAGATCTGGGAATGTCAGTAATTCCAGAATAAATGACAAGTTTTGAACTTCTTAAAAAAGGAGTGAATTCAGTAATTATTTAACTTTTTGTGTGTTTGTGTGTGGTCACAATAATTCTTTCTTGCAAAGCTTTAAAATTTTTATTTTTCCTTGAGCAAGCCTTGGGAATCCAATAAAATGCTATAACTACAGAGCAACACATATTTTAGTGTTTTTACCCTCCTGGCATATTTTTGGCATGATATGACTTTTGCCATTAAAAAAAATTAAATTGAAGTGGTACTGACAGAATTTCAAGTAAACAAAGCATCAACAGAAAGCACAGTGCCTCTGTGTGCTGAGAGCTCCAACAGACAGTCATCTGCAAATGGACAACTTTAATTCGATTCCTGGCACCATTGGCCGTGCTGAGAATTCTCCTATCTCTTCACACCAGGGGTTTGCTCTTTTAAGCATTGCTCCCTGAAGGGAAGGAAAAACTAGAGAGAGAGGATTTCCAATGACCCTGCACAGATGAATGGATACGTCAATGGTGAATATCGGTTCAGCTTTGAACAGGGAATCCTGCAGTGGCCTCGCTTCTCCAGCCCTTCTATGCTAGTGTGAGTGTCGCTGAAGACTTGTGTGAACAGGAATCTTTAAAAGATCAAGACAGAGGATGAGAAAGTAAAAATACAAGCAGAAAAAAAAGACAAAATGCTTTTTAAAAATTAATGAAAATTTAAATGTTTGGGAAATTCAATTCTCCAGAGACCAGTAAGAGTGTATATTAACGCTAGTGTTAGTGGGGCTTTGCATTTAAAAACTTGGGCCTCTCAAAGGTAAATTCCAAAACACTAATTGCTCATAGAGTCAATTAGTAATGTGGTGTCCGTTTGACAGGTCTTGAGGAACAATTAAATACCGAATTGAGCACTAAGCATTTAGAATGCTCTTATTCTTTGCCCTGCCAGTATTATAATGAGAACATACACAGACACAAGCAAAAGGAAAAAATATCAGTTCCATTTTGTTTGGAAGATGAGCGTTTTAAGTTACTAATCCTGCAACTAGGTAGATGCAAAAATTCTGCTTGAGTAACTGCAGAACACGCATTTATTTTCACATGCTTTATGGTTAGTTTTCATCCAGCTATCAATCAATCAATTATGCTGTGACATGCTGTAATTTCCTAATCATACTAATATTCATGCTTTTATATCACTATCAAACCTAGAGCACATACATTTCAATGAGACAGAAGTCTAATTATTTAAATATGCTAGAGCATATTACATCTCCAAGGCTGTTTCCTTTATGAGTTTTTCTCCCCTAAAAAAAATCTAATTTAATTGCAAAAAGAAAAGTATATTAAACAGCATTACATCCCTCCAGTAAGCAAAACTGATATTTTACAGATCCCTATAAGTATGGAATTTTAATGGATCCTTATTTAAAATTAACGTCTTTTTGCTTGTTACTCAAAATAGCCAAATAGAATCTGTCACAAAAAGAAATAATAATCATATTCAAGGTGAAAGATACAATACGCTTATTTTATTTTTCAGTGCTCTTGACCTGAAAAAAATTATAGGCACTAACTAGGAATTGCTTTATATCCCCAAAATATGATTTTGCATCATTTCTTATAACTGGCTTAGCTCTCAAAACTTTTTTCTACAGCTTAAAGTTTTTCATACTTAAGAAAAAGGACTTTTATTTGATCATTTCAATGTTCTCCTTGACAGGTGCCAGAGAAAATTTTAAAATTTTCAAGTAAGACTACTTCCCTGATGCATATGTTGCAATCTATAATTACAGTCTCTGTTGTGCAGATTACTTTAAAGGCAGTAAATGAGTATAAGTAGTATAGGTTACACATGGCAAACGTATACATCATATTCCCTTACATCTTTACAAGGAAAAAAAATTCAGGCTCAGTTGCCACCATTAATACTTCCTACAGTGCTCTGAAGCCAACAGTCCACTCAAATCATGGATATAGCTCCTCAGATACATTTCCTTTAACAGAATATGTTTCAATGTATATTTTCAAGAGAGCCCTGAAAATTCCATTATTTTTGTCAGTGGGGAGTGAGCACAGATACATTGAAAACTAATAGGAAACAGTAATACAATGAACAACAGCAACACCAACAAAAAATCCAAAAGGCATTATTTTTTAAGTACAAAATCAGTTAGTTTTCAACTAATAAAAGTTGTCTGTTCTAAATTTCATACCTTTACATTCACTTTTAAAATAAAAAGCTTTTGGAGAAAATTTTCATCTGTTGTAGAATTAGCACATCATTATAAAACAGTGAACTGTTTTTAATTATGAAAAAATTAATATGTTTAATCAAGCTAAAACAGATACAGAGGGCTTCCCTGGTGGCGCAGTGGTTGAGAGTCTGCCTGCCAATGCAGGGGACACGGGTTCGAGTCCTGGTCTGGGAGGATCCCACATGCCACGGAGCAACTGGGCCCGTGAGCCACAATTGCTGAGCCTGCGCGTCTGGAGCCTGTGCTCTGCAACGGGAGAGGCCGCGATAGTGAGAGGCCCGCGCACTGCGATGAAGAGTGGCCCCCACTTGCCGCGGCTGGGGAAAGCCCTCGCACGGAAACGAAGACCCAACACAGCCATAAATAAAATAAATAAATAAAATTTGAAAAAAGAAAATGCTCCCTATTAAAAAAAAAAAAAAAAAAAAAAAGAGGGAAAGCAATATTTAAAAAAAAAAAATACAGAAAATACTGAACTGGAAAATTTCACAAGATTGAACTAAGGAACACTTTAATGGCTATGTAACAAGAGTGCAAGCATTAGAAGATACAGTCTATTCCTAATCAATTTCATGAAAATCCCCATTGATTTTTTTTTTAAGATTTTTTTTTTTTTTTTGACGTGGACCATTTTTAAAATCTTTATTGGCTTTGTTACAATATTGCTTCTGTTTTATGTTTTAGTCTTTCGGCTGCGAGGCATGTGGGATCTTAGTTCCCTGACCAGGGATCGAACCCACACCCCCTGCATTGGAAGTTGAAGTCTTAACCACCAGACCACCAGGGAAGTCCCAATCTCCATTGATTATTCATCATTTTCTTTCTCCAGCACACCCTCTACCCTGCCACCCCCTGCCACCATACTCCCCATAAATATATAGTATACACACACACATACACGTATATATATATGTATATATATATATTCAATATATATACATGTATATGGTTATTTGTGTCTACACATATATTTCTACATTTAGATTTCAATTTTTATTTATACATTTCTGCTAGGAAACAATCATTTGTAATAACTGACTTTAAGTATCTTTTATACTTTTAAAGGTCTCTACTTAAAAAGCAATTTAATTCATTTCTCTGGAAATGGGAGTTTCTTATGTGAGGAACATCTCCCTTCCATACTGGGGTTCGTTAGTAAATCAAGACCTACTGACCTTGAAAAAAAAACCAAACCCAACTCTTTTTTTTTTTTTTTTAATAAATTTATTTATTTATTTATTTATTTATGGCTGTGTTGGGTTTTCGATTCTGTAAGCAGGCTTTCTCTAGTTGCGGCGAGTGGGGGCCACTCTTCATCACGGTGCGCGGGCTTCTCATTGTCCTGGCTTCTCTTGTTGCGGAGCACAGGCTCTAGACGCGCAGGCTCAGTAGTTGTGTCTCACGGGCTTAGTTGCTCCGCGGCATGTGGGATCTTCCCAGACCAGGGCTCGAACCCGTGTCCCCTGCATTGGCAGGCAGATTCTTAACCACTGGGCCACCAGGGAAGCCCCAAACCCAACTCTTTTGATCTAATGCTAGGTCTCTGAACTATATTTAATTACACAAAAAATAGGGTTAACAAATATACCTGAGCAGAATGGGAGTGTCACCTTAACGTTAAAGACAAAAAACCAAGAGAAAATTCCTCAACCTGTACTTGAGCAAATATTTAGAATAAAACTGGTATCTATCAGTCCTGATGCTTTGAACCTCAAGTCTCCTAAATAGTGATAAATACCAGGGATGCCCAGAGTCTCTTCCTTGTCCCTTAACAGACTGTTTGGCATCAAGTGCTCAGTGGGCCGGAAACCCACAGCCAGCCAGGGAGGGACAGCACAGACGGAACCATGTTTATTCTGTCAGAGGCAGCTGATTAGGATGACACCCACTCTTCACATTAAACCTGCTAAGCAGGGCTTTACCCAGAGGGCTTCCCGAAACTTGGAGCACTTGCCAATGAAGTTCAAAACTATAGTATATGTTAATAATGGTGGCAGTAGGCTGTTGTAGCTGCTATACAATGCATGTTAAGAGTTCTCTGGCAGTGGATTTCCCTCAAGTTTCATTTTGAAAAGTTAGGATTGTGCAGTTTAAAGTTATTTAAAGAGAATATCTACAGTAACTTAAACATTCTGATTTTTGTATTTGACTTATTTCAGAGTCAGGGATTCCTAAAGGAAAGTCTCAGAAATCAATGGAAAAATTAACAGCCAAAGCTCCAGTTTCGTATCACTGAATCACACAGCTTGAAAGGACTCTGGAGGCCATTACTTCAGCCCTTTCATCTTACAGTTGAGTGGGCTGAGGCCCAGAGTTCTTGTGGCTCAGGAGCAGCGGAGCCAGGATTAGAACCTAGACATCTTCACAACCTAGAGGGCTTTCCATTATACAGCCCTGGCTGACTTGCACCTTTTTAGAAAATAAAAAATCCACGTACTGGAACATAATCATAGTTTCAAGATAGTCCTCCAGAGGCAAAGGAGTTGGAAATCTGATGAGGAAAAGGAAAATACAATGGAAATGGCAGCAAAAATCACGGGTGGTGCCCTCAAAAAATAAATCAGTTTCAATGGGTACAAAATATTCTTAGAATTATAATATGACTCGTGTTGGTAACGATTAGGGATGAGCTTATTATTCATTTTTCACTTAAAATCTAGTAAATAAGTCTGAGGTCCTTGTGTTTTATAGAGTCTATGTTCTTTAGACCATTCAGGCTCCAAAGATTGCCAACAGAATTCACGTTTATGCATTATGATGCTTTTCAGTAAAAAAGAACACTTGTCTGTCAAAACTGCATTATTAATCTGTTATGGTATAATCATGTATCAACCTAACCTGATAGATTCATTTATAGTTGTCATTGTAAGTGAATGAAATATTCTTTTTCTGTCACTATAGACTATTCTGGCCCAGGTCACTTGGGAATGACTGAGCCATGACGCCCAGCATGTAAACTACCCACTGAAAGTTATTTTCTCAAAGTATATCTACCCTCCAGCCATTATGGTATAGTTTCCCACACTCTTAGCCTAGGTTGATGCTAATGACTGGCACCCTAGTGATGCAACAGATCCCAAAAGCTTCCAGAAATACTGTAAACCCTGTGGGGCAGTGACAACAATTTTAGACTTAGGAGTAAAGAAGGCTGGGTAATTAGTCTCAGCTCTAATAATTAGTTGTGTTCACTTAGCACTTGATCATTTGTCTCCTCATCTACAACTGGAGTTAGCTTAGATTACCCCTAAGGCCTTCTTTATCTCTAAAATGTTATGCTAAGAAACTAACTTTAGGAACTGAAAAAATGGGAAAGTAGGAGAGTGTATATATGCCTTATCTAAGACAACCTACAACCTACAAAACACTGTGGATACTCAGATGAAGGAACACCTAATAACACTTGATAGAGTTGGTTATATATCTACCAGAACTCTTAAGTTCTCAGAGGCAAGTACTGAATATAATTCACCTTTATATCACCAACAGCTAACACAGTTCTTGACCCATGGTGGGTCCTGCTTAATTATATATCAGATGAATAAATAAATCTGAATCTTGTAGGATGGAAAAGTGGAATGGCATTCCAGATAGATGGAATACTATATGCGAAGGCTCTGCAGGTATGAAAGGATATGGTGTGTGTTCAGGGAAAGAAGAGAAGTGTGCCTAGATCATGAGGAATGTGGTATAAGAGTGGTAGGAAATGAGTTTGGTTTCCCATTTGGGAAGGGTCCTAGCATTAGCAACCAAGAACACTCTACATCTGAGCAGAATAGGGAGAACATCCTCCATTTTGTGTACTAGGCAGTAGCGTGCAAAGGGAAATATGCAAACAATATATAGAATACACCCACAGTGTCAGGATATGCCAAATGAAGTGGAATTGCTGGAAGTAACGTAGCACATGAAATGGGGAGAAGGGAATTTGGTATTATACTTCCTGGGGAGGATCCTATACCTCTCCTCCCACATTCTCACCCCCAAGCCATGGTGATACTAGGCTTAATCATGGTGAGCAGAGGGTCCTTTGAATCCTTGACACTGAGCTGTTGCACCCCCTACCTTATTCTTACTTTCCCACATCCCTGTGGGGGCAGGTCCTTATTGTCTAAGACATTTCCCTTCCTGGGAAACGGCACATGTTCTTGCTCTAGAAACAATGGCTCCCAAGGTAAAGCTGGTTGTACTTACAAGAAAACAGGGCCTCTAACTGTAACTCTTTCCTAACTAGTCTCCTTTGATGAGTCTACTTGAAATAATAAAGCTTGAGTAAAGGTTCTAAAAGCAAATGAACATCTGAGAATAACTCAGACTCAGAAAAAATAGTTGTAATTAACTATACAAGGAAGTAAATAAGCAAGCCCAAAGAACCAATCTATTACTACAATACTAGTCACCATATATAGTACAATAAACTTTGAAATTGAATGCAAATTGTCAGCAACGCGAAATGTATTAGTATAGTCATTAACACAATCATTGGTTAATCATTAATTAATCTTCAGCCTGGTTACTGCCCTTATATCTGGTAATCCACAACTATGAAAAGGTCTTGAGATACAAAACTCATTTATATTATCTTGGCTTTGGAGGGAGAAAATGTTTTAAAATCTTTATAGGTTAATTTTTTTCTCCATTTACTATGTTCTTAAAGGTTAAAAAACTAAGAGATAATGTGAATGTAATCTTTTGGAGTGACTCCACAGTCACTTCTGGGGAAAAGCTGACCATTACTTCCAAGGGAAGCATTTATAGTTACAATGTATTTCCTTCATGCAAATATGATGTATGTATTTCATTTAGGAATTTAATGGGACATTTCTGCATTTTATACTTAACTTTAGGTATTGTTTCAAAAAGAAAATGAAAATTTTATACTACTGTGATGTGAGCAGCCTAAAAGTTAAGAATGGTTTTGTCTTTCAAGGGTCTATTTGGTAGGTCAGGAATATCTTCTCATAGAAATAGCATTTTAAGTGCAATGGTTATATTTGCAGGTGAGTCTACAAAATGATAAGTACCTCACAAAAAGCATTATACTTGCTCACACTAAAAGCACTGTTTGCATGATATATGAAGTCTGAGTTACAACTATATATGCCTAAAAGACACATGGGATGGGACCCAGTGCTCAATAGCTACTTAATAGAAACTATATGTCCAGGTCAGTCATTATCCAATTTCTGTAAATTGGGAGACAAAAGTTCCTCATACATGTGAGGTGATCCTGCAGACTTCCAACTGTAAGAATAAGTCATTAATAAATCCAGAGCATGGACTGTATTTGCATATTTAAATTGATCACCATCATGTAGCAATTTCCAGTACAAATTAAGGATGAAAATTATTTTCATCACTTCTGTTCATAAGAATATTAAAATAAATATGTAATTTGGAATATATGGCTTTTGGAAAAGAAAGGTTTCTTTTTCTGGTTATTGAATTTTTACTGTTCTGTCAAATCAGGAGCAATATTAGTTGCATGAATCTGCTCAAAAATCTTCAACTGTATTAGAGGACTAACTCAATATAGGGCTACTATATAATGAAATGCCTTTGTTCTACTGAATCTCCTTTTTGTTAACTAAAACTAAATTTACTTAAGTGTTGTAATGTGTGTTTTAGAGTCACAAGTCATTGTTGCTATGTTATTAAACTCTTATAAGAGAGACTCTAAACTATAAAATGTTTGAGAGTTTGTGCATTTCATTGAAAACATTCACTGAGATAATAGGCCAAAAATAAATTAGGGGTTGATAACCAACATTTTACTTTTCAAGTCAAAGGAGTCACATTCCTCCTGGTATGTCCAAATTTTACAATGATAAATCTGAAGACTTTACTTCATTTCTTTTTCTTTTTTTTACAAAAACATAGCTATAGCATGTTTCAATGAAATAACATTAAAGTGAAAGTAGTGAGAAAATAAATGTTATTACTGTTCTTTAAGGATTAGCATATATATGTACCTCTCGGCCACATAAACATTTCATTTTAAACATAAAGTCAGTTTAAGTACCATCCTATTGGAACAGGATAAATAGGGTCCACCACCATCTCTGTTGACTATACATTGATCTCACATTAATTTGATTGAAGGTGGCTTGCCAACACATCTCACTTTCCCCATTTAAGCACAGTCAGATAAGAAAAACACAGTGATGTTTAGCAGATAGGCCGGGTGACACAATAGAATGAAACTCATTGAAGAAGTGTAATTATAGTGATTACTTCAGAAAAGAGAGCAGATACACTGATGGAAAGAAGTAAACATTGCCACAATTATGGGAGCCCAGTTTCCTTTTGGTATAGATACACACATCCCAGACAACACCAACCTAGCAATAAGAACACAGAAAGCATTCCAACTTAACAACATAAAAGCACTAAAGGTTACAAAATGGCGTGAGCCAATTTGCCAAAGTGCTGGAACAAAGGCCCCCTCTGTTTTGGGTGAATTCAATATATCAAATAGATTAGTCAAACAGAGAAGTCTTCCTTCCACAATTAAAACGAAGTACAAACATCAGGAAAGTTTGCCCCAGAGGAATATAATCTGCAAATGCTTTTTAAAGCTGTTATTTTGACGGCTGTGAAAAATAAACAGTGTGAGGTGTCTAGTTCTCTCAGGTAACTGTCCCATGAGACCAGCTGTAGAGGCAGGGAGGGTTCATCTATGACATTAATTAGGCATATTTAATCTACTGGCATCAAAGCACCTAAGAATTGTATCATAATATGACCAAAGTAAGGAAAACCTCACCCCTCCCCAGTCCACTAAATTAGAGATAAAAACAGAAAGAAAAACAGAGCTTGAAAAGGGTCCCCTAACTCACCTAGTGTAACCCTTGCTTGCCATTCCTGAAGAAACACAGACTCCAGGACGTTTACAGCCTGGTCTCAGGTCACACAGCAAGTTAGTGAATGAGCAAGACTGGAACCTGAGGCTCCTGACTCCCAGTTCTGTGTTTTTCCACTATAACCTGATTATTTTTCAGTAACAAATCTTATAAAACAAGAACAGCCATTTAGGTAAATTTGCACTGTAAAAGTCATAGAATACTTCAAAAGCATTTGAATCATCTTTGATTGTCACCAGCTCTCTGTGAGGTACATAGAAATATTTTTATGTCAGATGTATACGTACCTATATATGTAGATATGTAAAAAGAGAGACAAAGTGGAAGAAAGACATGCAGAGAGACAGAGAGAGAGAAGGCGTGTGGGAGCCTGAGAGACAGAGGTAGGAGACAAGAAAGTGTGAAATGGAGATGAGTGAGTGCAAAAGCCAGAGAAAGTGGCAGACAGACACACAGAGACACACGCACAGGCACACGCACACAGGCACAGGCAGGCAGAAAGGAAGAGACAGTGAGGGCTTAAATAACTTGCCCAAGGTCAAAGAACCAGTACTTGTCTGGGTTGTACCTCAAATCCAGTACTGAAACCCAAATCCCCCTGCTCTTTCCACGAACCTTAAGGAAGGCTCCCCACAAAAGCAGAGGTGAATTAGAATACAACTCTTTAATTTTGTTTTTGGTTGTTGCTCTTTGATTTTGGCCTCAAGCCCCACCCCAACTCTTACCTCCAAGTAGGATGGTTAGCATGGAATGGGTGGAATCATCTTGATAGAATCAAAGCAATGGCTATTGTCTAAATGGTTGAAAGAGGCACTTCTGTTTTTAAACCATTAGCGAAGTCCTGCCTTGGGAAATAAAATATCAAGAGAAATATACCTTTTTACTGTCATTAGGGATTTACTGACCTCTACAACATGGGGTTCTTAACTTGGGATTCATGGAAGCATCTGATTGTATCTGTAAACCCTTGATATTGTATGCAAAATTTAGAGCATGGGTGCATTTTCTAGAAAGAGGGTGGATCTGATTCTCAGAGGTCCCTCACTCAGAAATATTGAGCCACTGCTTTGTAAGTCTGTGGAAAGACTAAAGGCATACACACTTTTTTTGTACATCAAAAATTACCTGAATAATCTGGACAAAATAAATAATTTAGAAAACTAACAGTAATCAATCTTCAATGCTCCCACACCTTACACATTTTTTGTTTTGAGTTTAACTGCAAAATATTTCCCATTTTTGCTCCAGCCACTTTTAGTGTGGAACTCTAGTTATAAAAATGATGTGAGAAAGTGAATTTCATTTTAAAAGAACCATGGCTTAATTTAAAACTAAGTTCATCGGTGTTTGGTGTGATTTGGTGATAAAACCAAATTGGTAGGCTTTTTTTTTTTTTTTTAAGCAAACCCTATATAAAATATACCGCATTTAATTCAAGTGTATTCTTAATGGGCTGCTCTATTCATCAACATTAAAACAAACAGTGTTTTAAAACTAGACCAAAGGCAATCATCTCATATGGTTTTTTTTCTTAAAGTTTATTGAATTTGTCACAATACTGCTTCTGTTTTATGTTTTGGTTTTTTGGCCGCGAGGCATGTGGGATCTTAGCTCCCCGACCAGGGATCGAACCCGCACCTCCTGCACTGGAAGGTGAAGTCCCAACCACTGGACCGCCAGGGAAGTCCCTCTCATATGTTGATGCATATAAAATTTCCAGTGTTCTCTGCTTCCAAATTAAAGCAGAATTATAAAAAGGACTCTCCTCTACTGCTGAAGTACATCACTGCCTGGGTCGTGGGGACAAGTCAGGGATGAAGAATTAGAAAACCAATGCTGTGGTAGCTAGTTTCCAAAATGGCCTCCAAGGAACCACACTTCCCAGCCCTTCTTTAGTCCCTGCCCACGGTGAGTTGAGTCACACCCTGCTTCCCTGTCCCCAGTAGAATGCAGCAGGAGCAGCACCAAGCTAGTTCTGTCATCAGCTTTTACACTCTTGGAGGCCTGATCTTTCATGTAAGAAGTCTGCCACCCTGTTGAAGAGGCCCCACGGAGAGGCTGCGTGGAGGGGCCATACCTAAAGGAAGAGGCCCTGAGACTGAGGCAGGGAGAGGCCCAGCTGTTTAGTGTCCCAGCTGAGCTTAGCCTCCCTGCAGCCCCACCAAGGTACCAGACATCTGAGTGACCATACTGGCCATTCTAGCACATGAGTCCTGCCATGACTGCAGCCCTAGCCAACGGCACCTGTAAGAATTGCTCATCTGCACCCAGTCAACCTACATAACCATGAGAAATAATAAAACTGTTACTGTTTTAAGCTACTAAGTTTTTTTTTTAATATAAATTTATTTATTTTTATTTATTTATTTTTGACTGTGTTGGGTCTTCGTCTCTGTGCGAGGGCTTTCTCTAGTTGCGGCGAGTGGGGGCCACTCTTCATCGCGGTGCGCGGGCCTCTCACTGTCGCAGCCTCTCTTGTTGGCGGAGCACAGGCTCCAGATGTGCAGGCTCAGTAGTTGTGGCTCACGGGCCCAGTTGCCCCGCGGCATGTGGGATCTTCCCAGACCAGGGCTCGAACCCGTGTCCCCTGCATTGGCAGGCGGATTCTTAACTGCTGCGCCACCAGGGAAGCCCGCTACTAAGTTTTTGAGTGATTCATTAAGCAGCAATAGATAAAACTGAAGCTAAGGGGGGGATGGCATGAATAGAGAGTTTACAAGATGAAATTCAGAAGATGATAAAGTGTAACTGGAGCTTATCCCTGTTGAGCATGAAAGAAAAACATTTATTAAGTACTAGCTAATTTGCCCATCAATTATCTCATTAAACCTCATCACTACACTGACAAAGAGAGTTTGAGCAACGTTATTGCCCAAGGTCATGGAGCTAAAAAGTGGAAGAGCCAGAGGTTGAACACAGATTTTCTTTCACAGCCTCAATGTACTCATTTCACTGCAGCCTATAGGCTGTGAAGGGGTAGGGAGGGAAGAATGGAGAAGACTGACACCCAGAGAGAGGCTTGACATTTAATAATTTGTGATGAAAACCTTTCTGAAGTACATCCATACTTTTAAAAATAGAATACACCCACCATTATTTAACCTGTTTTAATGACTAAGCATCATTATTACTGATATCTATATTGCAACTGCAATGTGCTGTAATATAATATGTACTTGGAGACATGTAGGATTATTTGATTCTATATTAAAATGATCCCAAAATGCCACAATAAGTTTTAGTTCCTCTTTCTGATTTTTATATATTTTCTGTTTCTCTCTTGGTGTTAGGCTGTCTCTTGTAGACACAGAAAAAGTGGACAACCAAGCTTATATGATCTTTGTGAAAAGAGAAGATGAGAGCTTGCAGGTTCCTATAAACAAAATGCATGTACCTTCTAACGTAAAGTTTGATGTTTGGGGTAGCTGGATAAGTAAATTCTAGATGAGGAAGTTTTTAGTTAGCTGCTGAATTCCTTGCAACACTGTGACTTTGTACAGGAACTAAAGGAATAGTTTCTGCTCTAAAGAGCTCTAAGCCCTGTGGACAGCCTGGTGATTTTCAAATTGGACTCAGTGGGAACCCAGGGGTCTGCACCAATCCAACAAAAGATGTTTAACAGATGCTGCAATTAAGTATTTTCTGGCAAATGCTAAAGACTTAAAGCTATTCTTTCATTGCTTTTAACCATTTTATAGTTTGGGGTTCTGAGTTTGACTTGGTTTGAAAACAAAAAGTTCTACTGTTCAAATGCTTTTGAAAATCAGTGATTTGGGAGATGCATTGTGGTTAAGGAGGGGTGACAGAGTTGAGGGGTTGCCTGGCAAGGGACCTTAAATATTTTTGCCAATTTTAATGTTCTATATGCAATAAGAAATGTAATGCTTTCAAAAATGAGAGCTAACCTTTACTAGAGAAAGTTTACATTGTTGATACTCTGCTGGTGGCCACCGTGTGACTCAAACAGCTACAATACTGGCAGCGCCTCTAAGCTCAATTCATTCTAGTTAGGAGATAAAAGACTTTTGATAGGAAGTCATTACATCACAGGCAAACATATTTATGATATACAACACTGGACCATGTTATTTTTAGTGTTAAGACATTCAGCAGTTTAGGGTTGTCCAAGAAATTTCTAAAATTCCAATCTTAAAGGACTTAATTCAAGCAAAACTTGTACCTACTTATAGTTGCTTCTTTCAAAGTGAACTTAGGTTATTCACTGATCAAAATGTGTATAGCTATCCTTTAAGGACATCCACAATTACTGTTGTCATACCTCCAGTTAGGCAGTTCAAATTGCTTAAAACTTTGGTAATGACTACTTGGCTATGTCTGAAAGAAGGTCATCTGCCCCTCCATTCACTGCTCTTATTGAGCCTTTTGTACACATATCTCAGGGTCCTTTACAAAGAACACTAATCAAGATACAAAATAACATTGTAGCAAATAATCTTGTCACAAATTCCATTACACAGTAAAAGCTAAATAAAAAATAACAGCTTTTCTGCCTATATTTAGAAATTTATATCACTTAGTGTCAGGCAATTCAGAGAAGAGAATTCCACAAAAGAGAGGAAGGTGACAGGAAAAGATCCATTAACTAACACACACACACACACACACACACACACACACATACACACACACAGTCACACACGCTTTCACCAACAAAAATGTTAAAGATGAGCCTAGGAAGTTAGTAACTAGGGATAGGATTTTTCTACATTGTTTTAACATATTTTACCAAAAAATTAGATAAACTGATAAATTGTCTATTCTGAAATTACTTCGAGCAAATATATTCATCCAAATTTAGGCAATAATATAATATCTCAATTTAAACATTGAACAGGTAAAATTCTTGCTTAGGTTAGTTAGCAGATGTTCTGCTAAAGAAGTTTATGTACTTTGGCTTGTTTAAGAAGAAAAGTATGAATTATTCCCACTCCCATCTCCTAGGCCTCACAAACACCCTTTGAACTTCATCCATAATTTCTCAAAATTTTTTATATTTGCTGAGTAATTTTCACTGGTTCCCAAACAAACTCAATCCTAATTGTCTTTCTTGTTCTGTAAGTTAAGAAAACTAGAAGTTGGAGGAAATGAATGACTTTAACAAAACACATACTTAGTGCATGTAGGAATTGACCAATTACTATAGCGCAAGGAATACTAATTGATTTTGCCTCAGACCTAAATATTTTGACCAATTCTTTTTCCTTCTTGCTAAGGCCTGCTCTTTTTATTGGTCTTTCATATGTAACTCATATATATTAATTTGAAAGGCGTTCTTGAAAAACAGTACCTAGCTCATTGTAAGCTTAATGAATATTGGAAAATTATATAAATAAATGACCTTGAAGAACTCACAAAGACCTAAATTCACTCAAGCTGCATCTCTTCCTACATGCCCTCTCAAACATACACATACCCATCTTGCTTTAAGTATATGTGTCTTGTGCTATCATACTTTCTTTTGACAACCTTGAGGTGATGACCACTAATAGAAAAAGGTAGAGTAATGAAGGAACTGACAAAGGATTAATCTCCAAAACATATAAGCAACTCATATAAGCAGCTCAATATCAAAAAAACAAAACCCAATCCAAAAATGGGCAGAAGACCTAAATAGACATTTCTCCAAAGAAGATATACAGATGGCCAACAAACACATGAAAGAATGCTCAACATCATTAATCATTAGAGAAATGCAAATCAAAACTACAATGAGATATCATCTCAAAACGGTCAGAATGGCCATCATCAAAAAATCTACAAACAATAAATACTGGAAAGGGTGTGGAGAAAAGGGAACCCTCTTGCAGTGTTGGTGGGAATGTAAATTGATACAGCCACTATGGAGAACAGTATGGAGGTTCCTTAAAAAACTAAAAATAGAACTACCATATGACCCAGCAATCCCACTACTGGGCATATACCCTGAGAAAACCATAATTCAAAAAGAGTCATGTACCAAAATGTTCATTGCAGCTCTACTTACAATAGCCAGGACATGGAAGCAACCTAAGTGTCCATCAACAGATGAATGGATAAAGAAGATGTGGCACATATATACAATGGAATATTAGCCATAAAAAGGAACGAAACTGAGGTATTTGTAGTGAGGTGGATGGACCTAGAGACTGTCATACAGAGTGAAGTAAGTCAGAAAGAGAAAAACAAATACCGTATGCTAACACATATATATGGAATCTAAAAAAAAAAAAAAATGGTCAGAAGAACCTAGGGGCAAGACGGGAATAAAGATGCAGACCTACTAGAGAATGGACTTGAGGATACGGGGAGGGGGAAGGGTAAGCTGGGACAAAGTGAGAGAGTGGCATGGACATATGTACACTACCAAACATAAAATAGATAGCTAGTGGGAAGCAGCCGCATAGCACAGGGAGATCAGCTTGGTGCTTTGTGACCACCTAGAGGGGTGGGATAGGGAGGGTGGGAGGGAGGGAGATGCAAGAGGGAAGAGATATGGGAACACATGTATATGTATAACTGATTCACTTTGTTATAAAGCAGAAACTGACACACCATTGTAAAGCAATTATACTCTAATAAATATGTAAAAAAGAAAAAAGAAGAAAAAGGTAGATTTTTGTGTTTAGTCACTCCCACTCTTTTATTCATTCAACACTTAAACTTTTGTCTAATACAGTAGTATAGCATAATAGTAATTAAGAGACAAGGTCTGGAGCAAGATTTCCAGAGTCTGAATTTTAACTCTGCTACTTATTGGCAATATAATCCACCAATCTTGGCCTCAATTTTCTCATCAGTAAAGTGGCACCCACTTCAAAGAATTGCTGTGAAGATTCAACGAGCTAATATATGTAATATGCTTAGACAATTTCTAGTACAGAATAAGCACTCAATAAATATTAATTATTTCTATCATATTCCAGGCCCTGTGCTAGCACTAGGAATGCAGTGGTAAAGAAAAACAGGCACAGTCCTCAGCCTTGCTAGACATTAAGTCTAGTCCTAGAGCTTTATGCATTATTTCCTTCTATTAAAATATATTATAAGGTTGTTACCAGAGAATGAATAGACTTTAACAATGGGGAAAAGTTTAAAAAAAACAACAAACTAAAAGTAAAAACAAAAAACAAACCAAAAAACCCCCAGTATTTTGGATATAAAATTGAAGGCAATTTTTAGCTTTATTTAAAACTTCATATTTTTCTGCTGCTTTTATGGATAAAATTGTATGACAATAACACTATCGATTTTTCCAGAACCAAATTACGGCTTCAGTTTATTTTGTGATTTCTTGATTAGCTTAAGGCATTAGTATTTGTAAAAATATCATTGCTAATGTTTTATATCAGAAAGTAATCTATTTTAAGTATGCAATTTAAAAATATTTATGTGATCTGAGTCTATTCGGAGCAGTTCCTCCCCCTCACCAATGAATCTCTATAAGATGGAAATCAGTGCAAAACGCAAAATAGATTTTGTACAACAGAAATTTTCTTTTCAAGAAGTTTTATTACTATGTATTTTAGAAATATTTTTATGGACACTTTTTTCTTTTTCCTTAGTTCTGAAAGTAATAGAAAGGCAGCAGGATGTTTTTAAGGTCTATGTTAATGTTATCTAAACAGTGTATGGTTGTGGACTTAAGTTATAGAAACGTCTTGCTAAACTGGAGCCAAGACCTAATATGAATATATGAAGAATTTGAAAGCTATGGTGTCCATAGGTCTCATTTTGAATAGGTGAAAGTCTTGACGTACGAATAATCTTGAAGACTGGAAGAAAGGTGGAAAACAAGGCGCTTTCCCATATAATTTCATTAACTATTTTTTTATTCCACTTCCTATCATTGATTTCATTCCATTTCTATAGCTATCATAGAGATCGTATTACTGCATCCTGAACAGGATGTTGTGCAATATTTAATATTCTGTAATTCATCTGTATTTGGAGGGAGAACATATTGGAATGATGAAAAGTGCCTATTAAATTATAATTGTTTATAGGCAAGAGCCTCATGTTATTTGGCTTTAATTTTGGCACAGTATATAGCACCAATCAGGTTAAGAAAAGATAGGTTATTGATGAAGATGGTGACATACTAATCAGGTGTTCACTCATCCTCAAAAGCGTTAATGCTGGACTCTAGGTAATTATTTCTTTAGGGTAGTTGGGACTTTGACCCACTTTCAAGCTTAGTAATAAGAATTAGGGTATAACTCAGTGTTGTACTTAACTTTTAAGCACCAAGTGCATCAGCATAAAATGGATTAGAATTGCTTTGTAAAGAGGAAGGGGAAAGGCAAGAGAACAAATCTACATTACGTGCTAGTCTCTAGGCCTAGTTATTTTTCTCAGGCCCTCACAGTTAATCATTTAGTTAAAAATGTGAAGAAAAAAGAAAGATGTGGGGATATTTTATTAATTCACATAGGAGGAGAGTTCTAGCAGAAGACTGACAAACTGTAGAGGACATTCCAGCCTGAGATGAGAAGTTGAACCAGGGGCTTCTAATGTGAGATTCTCAGCTCTGCTATCATAAGACTTTATGCTAAAACATACCCTCTGTTAAAACAAGGTACATGTTTGCACACACACAGTACATACTCAAGAGATTTTTATTCTTCTCTAAGAACTGCTTTTCAACTAGGAAATATGGTATCTCAGGCCATGACCTTCTTTCAAGATGAAGTAGCCAACACTTGACAAGCCATGACTTGGATACAATTGGTAGCCCAAATGGCTCCTTGACATTTATTTAACAAACCTTATATATATTAAGCACCAATCTTTGCCAGGTTCCAGAGATAAAGAGGTAAGATAACTTTAAGGACCTCATAGTCCGGTGCTGGAGACAAGATCACAATTAATTATTAGATAATGTGGTAAGAAATGTGACAGAAAAAGATGGCAATAGTTTTACAGCCCATGATAGTTTTTCAGTTGACACTGGAAATACGATATACACAGTATGGAAACATCATACTAGTTTGATGTTCCTAGTTCCTAGTTTCCTAGTTTCTATCATCAAATTCTACCAGCAGCTTTTGTACCCAATCACATCCTCCTCACTGAAAAGGTAATCACATTTTTTATAGTTCATGATTGATGAATCCATTTTGATATGCTGTATTGAAAAATCAGGATATATTCCAGACTCTTGAGGCTGATGCTATCTTTCTCCCACATATAGCTTGGTTTCTCAGAGAGAAAACTGTGGTTTAAACTCTAATGTTTATAATGTCTCCTATAATGAAATACACTACAATACACACACACACACACACACACACATTGAGACCTACACTTGCAAAGGTAACTCCGTCTCTAAACACTCCAGACAGCAGAGACATTTTGGGTCTTACTAAGATTCTGGAGGTACTTACAGAATAAGTGACCTGAGCTAGATAAGCTTTCATTGCTTCTTCAATAGCTTTTTATAACAACACTTTCAACAATGTCAAATTAGATTAAGAACACTTTTAAATCAAATGACTCAGATTTGGAATAAGTAGCTTTCCTTTTGCAAATAATCAGATACATAAATAATGTTGACAACAAAATATTAAATCTCCCCAAGATTATTTATGTAAAAAATAAATAAATCTGTAAGATTATTAATTAATGAATGAATATTACCCCCTGGTTGCTGACTCTTCCCTAGAGATATCCAGAGATAATTTGGGAGCTGAATAAATTTTTTGTTGATGCTGATGAATGATCACCTTATACTGTTTATTGGATATCAAGAGTTCTAGGGCTTCCCTGGTGGCGCAGTGGTTGAGAATCTGCCTGCTAATGCAGGGGACACGGGTTCGAGCCCTGGTCTGGGAAGATCCCACATGCCGCGGAGCAACTAGGCCCGTGAGCCACAACTACTGAGCCTGCGCTCCGCAACGGGAGAGGCCGCGACGAGAGGCCCGCGCACCGCGATGGAGAGTGGCCCCCGCTTGCCGCAACTAGAGAAAGCCCTCGCACAGAAACGAAGACCCAACACAGCCAAAAATAAATAAATTAATTAATTAATTAAAAAAAAAAAAAAGAGTTCTAAATATCCAGAAGCTTTAAGACAAGCATGGTGACATGTCACCCCAAATCAGAACTTATTAGAAATGAAATTTATATGGTTATAATGAAGCAGTAAGAAAAAAAGGAAGGTATCCCATGAAAGCATAAAACTTGAAAGGCTAAATAAACTTGTGCTTATTAGAACTAATCCAGCCCCTAGTTGTAGCCAACCAAGTCAGGCCCCACTCCTAGAGGGGTTCATCAAGTCAAATTTCTGTTATGTGCTAAACCTGAGAAGGTTAGATTGCCTCCACCTGCTAAATCAGAAAAACTGGGACACTGGATCTGGCATGAGCGTTTGGGTTAGAAATCTACTGAGGAGTCAGAAGCTGAACTATCAAATGATTAAAATTGCTTCTAACAGGCATTATTTTCCACTGTTTCATCAATAAGGAAGCAGGCGCCTCTGTACTATTTCACAGGATAGGAATGCTTTCTGGAGTTAGATTGTTCAAGAGCTGCTTTTTAAAATAGCAATACTCTTATCATAGTAAAACTTGCCTGCTGAGTCAAAAGGAAAGTTGGCCTCATCTATCTCATCTACCTTTAGGAAGAATTTAAATTGTAAAGTTGCCCGGCATGATCCCAGCTGTTGGCTACTACAGATACTTTTCAATATCCACTCTTTTATTGCTCTGAAGGTATATGGATAAGCAGGTATACACTGTAAATGGAAAACAGAAAGAAGGTCATCTTTAAAAGTCCAACTGAATGAAAGCAAACAGTAAGAAACCTGTACTTTTCTTTTGTCCATCCAAAGAATCTGGCTCTACCAGACTCCACTCCAGGAGGAAAAAAAAAAAAAAAAAAAATCACAAATAGTGCCAAGGCGTATCTCATTCCTTATGATGATGAAGGGAGGAAAAGTTCCAAAAGAGAAATAATACTTCCAATAAGGACATTAAATCTAATGCTATTTTGATGTCAAGTCCACCTTCCCCTAATCCTCACTGATTTTTATTCACCTTAATTTGAAGCCACCATAGAACTCTGCTTTAGGAAGCCTCCTCACTCTCAACAAATTTAATCAGCAGGGATGATAAAATAGGCTCTGTAATGGTAAATGACTAACCCAGAAACATAAACATCGATAAATTCCAATGGAACATTTGGGCATAAAGTGCATAAAATGTGCCTGAAGAGGTATATCCTTGCAGAATGTTGGCGTATGTCAAAGATCAGGATGTCAGACAGATGAGTGTATGTCTGCACGTGTGTGTGTGTGCATGTGTGTTAGTATGGGGTTCGCCCAAAGTTGCCTGAGTGAAGCTGAAAATTCAAGAGGAATTCTAGAGTAGTCACTTAATACAAATGAGAAGACTAGCGTAATTAAGAGAAGCCTATATGTAACCAGCAACAAGTTCTTTCGCTTTGCCAGACTCTGGTGGTAAGAGGGAGGTAGAATCCCTTATTACATATTTTTAGTATGTCCTGCCAAATAGTGTAAAAAATAGAATTATTCATACTTCAATGAAAAGACTTCAGAAATATGTAATAGAAGGTACAGTGCACAATGTATTCAATTTGAGATTCTGAAACTTTTAGATATATATGTTAATTTTGTGTTTGGTAGCTTAAGAATGAAGTGAAAACTGTAGTTAGAGCTTACTTTCCCAGGTTTAATATAAACTTACAAGCTGGGAATAACAACAGTATCTGCCTATTCCAGGGAGTCCCTGAGAGAAAACAAACTGTAGGAGCTACTAAAGGGAAAGAGGAGAAAAGGACTAGAAAACAGTCATCAGACCTTTTTGTTGCTGTTTTAATAAAAAATAAAAAATCATGATATTTTCTTTCTTGGGAGGAATAATTTGTCCTTGGGGGAACAGATATTACTGGATAGTCTTAGGGAGCTTGTGGTAGCTAAGTGGTTCCTTAAAAAGTAGAGGAACCCCCTAGGCATCTCACAGCAGCATTTGTGGGATGTTGGCCTGTGTAGAAGGGGACTGAGGGCTAGGACCCAGGCTGTGGCAGTCCAAGGATCTGCAGTGGGCACACTGAAGAGTGAGCACATACAAGCAGCCCTTCTTGGGAAGCACTGCCTCCTTCTCTCACTTATTCTTGTATGCCATCAGTGAGAAGAGAGTGAAGCAACTCTTACTAGGTGCATCAATTCTTTCATGCCTAAATTACATTATGCTGTGAGTGTTCTTGAACATTCATCCAACCACTCCCTGTACCCAACGCATGGTTTCATAGCCAGAAAAGAATAAAAGTAACCACATCACCTGTATGCACAAATGAATCTTTCCCTCTACCCAACCCTCTACGGGGACCATAAATGTATTCTTTGCCTGCTAAATACCCAGAAATTCTACAGTAATTATGTAAAAAAAAAAAAAAGATCTATAGAAGGAATGATAAATAAGTTCAACAGATTTGTTTAAAAACCCAAATTACTTTTTGGAAACAAAATGAGAAACAAGATGAAAATCAAAATAGAACAAAGCAAGAAAAAATATTTTGGGGAAATGTCCCCAGAAGAAATTTGGCTATTTGAAATTTGAAATAGCTATTGTCATAGCTATTACTTGTCCAATAATTTGAGATGAACTAGTGTACTAACCCCAATTGCCAACCTACATTACTAGGAAATTCTGTTCTCAGTAATACCCAAAGCATTCTTTAAATGCATTTCCATGTGCAAAATCGAACTACATATTCTTCTGAATTGGAAGATGTGATCCAGAAATTCCTGGGCAGATAGAGCCCTCAAGGAGCGCAGGAATGTACCCAGACTATCCCCAGATACTGAATGAAATTCTAAATCTAATCTAATGAAAATCCACTTCTTGAGTTAATCCCAGAGCATCATCTCAATTGGCCTGAATTATTTTGGTCACCTTATGAAGGGGGAGAAATCAACTGGCTTCTGAGAAAGTGAAAAGAATAGGCTCTTTTATAAGCATTTCTTACAATGGTAATTAGATTGTTATTATTTGTTGGGGGACAAAACTCAGATGAATCATTTTTTTTCCTTTTCCTAAATTAGCAGAGATTGTCACTGAAACACCTGGTATGTCTAACAACTGTGCACAGTGATAAAACCCAATTTTAGTCATGTTATCTAAAAGCCAATATAAAAAATAAGCTTCAGAACTCATAAATGCAACTGCTGATGTATTAATGAGCAAGAAAATTACCAATAAAGGAGGCTGAATATTGTAATACATTTTTAAAAAAGGATTAAGGGGAAAATAACTTTTCATGGTTTTGATCTTATTGTATAAAAAGAGTCAACTCCCTCTTTTGAGATTTGTCAGTTTTCTCAAGGCCTCTGGCTAGCCCAAATGGTTGTGTAGTGCTATACTATTCCAAACTTTCATAATAGTATTCAATGCAGCATAATGTAATTTAGGCGTGAAAGAATTGATGCACCTAGTAAGAGTTGCTTCACTCTCTTCTCACTGATGGTGTCTGATCCAATAGGTGGAGAAATATGCTGAATTGTCACAGCGTGCATTTCAATGAGAAAAATCACTACAGCATAGAAATGTTTATGGAAGTGCTGACAACATATCAATTAATAATGCCTGCAAGATACAAAGAGAGAATATTCTATCCTTTACAAGTTGAGAAAGAGCCAAGTCAAAGACTTCATTTCATGCAGCCTCTTATATTACAACACAGCAAGTAATTTCACCTTTGGTGGACTAATCAGACCTGACTGAGATTTTGCTAATAGCTGGAGTAAGAAAGAGCAACAAGCAAAACTGTGTATGGTGTGTTACCATCTATGTAAACCGGAAAAGCGGGGGAGGATATATACGTAAACATTTGCGTATACAAAGAATCTTTGATTTGGGACAATACTGGGAAGGTGGGTACCCCTGAGGTGGGATACCCCAGGGCAGGGAAGAATTAGACTTATTTTTACTATATACTCATTTGTATTGATACTGTTTGAATTTCTTCTTCTTTTTAAACCATGAGTATGTATTAACTACATAAGAAAAAAAAATTTTTAAGAATGGCTGGAGAACAGATGAAGACTAAGTATGTTATGACAGAGTAAGTTAGCAAGCTGTTGAAGAACTATTCTGAATTTTAAATGTCAGAAAAAAAAAAAAGTTTACTCTTTGGCCTATAGACAAAGTGACTTAGGAGTTGAAACAAAGACACTTTAATGACTAAACATGATTTGATAAACCCCAGTACTGCCATTTATTAGTTGTCTGTCTGTGGGCAATTAGCATCTATGTCCTCATCCATAAATGGGTGTAATTATACGCATGTGCATGTGGGTCTGTGTATAGTAGGGGACAGGCTGGGTGTAATCAGGACTGACTACCTGGGGGAGAGGAGTGGGTCTTATAACTAAAGGAATGGATCCCCTGTACTCTGTATTAGGGGGACTTAAACTCTGGTAAGATTTTGAGTAAATTTTCCTCCCCATTTAAAAAAGGAATGAGAAGTGAAGATTTCTCTGTTGCAATATTTCCTTCCTTTACAGTCTTTCCTTCAGCTGGTTTCCAAAGCTGCTTCATCTATGATACTCTTCTTCAGTTAGAGAGATGCTGGATAATTTTCTACATTTCTATGGGCCTACATTTCTGGAAAGTTATCAGAAATGTGTATCGTTTATTAAACTCCAATATGTACATTTTATGGTTCACTTAAATTTTCACTGACACAAAACCCCAGCCAGCCAGCCATTAGCACTTTCCCCCCTATTTATTCATCATAGCTGTCCTTCCAAGACAGTCTAAATTTCTACCCATTTTTATCTATATGAGTAGCCAGTAGTAAAACATCATTCCTTTTCCTGTTGCCTATGCTTAAACCAGCTCTAAATCTATCTGTAGACCAAACAGATTCAACTCGAGTTCACTAAATAGTGCTACCCCAGCAAAATTCTACTTAACACATCTTTAGTCTTTAGGAAAGTTTAACTGTTACCCCAGGTTTAAAAATTAAGCTATGTGAGTCAACACTAAAACCACAAAGATGAAACAGGCAACAGATTTCTTTTTGAATGAGTTTGCTATTTCATGGTTAGTTCTGCAAACCAATCACGTGAGCTTTAACATTGCGTCACACCAGTATGCCGGACAGTGGATGTTTACAGGAAGGTACCCTGGAAGTAAAATTGAAAATAACTCCCCAGTCTAAACTGACTGCCTCCTGTGTAGGAGCTGTTTCCCCAGTGGGCCAGCAAAATAAACTGTAGTTTTGTATAGTAATTCAGAAGATAATTGATTATTTGCCAGTGGTCTGTTTTTGAGTTGCCACGTATTATTATTTTTTTATCCACTCCTGGGACACACTTTCAATTTCACAGTCTTTTGCACATTGTGGACAGTGGCGTTTAATTTCTTTAAGGAAAGCACACACTCTTTTTCTATTATAGTTAGACTAGTTGCTTTCCAAAGAGCAGGCAGGGAACCTTCTATCCAGGGAGAAAATGTCTAGCTCATGCTTGCGTGCTCACTCCATCCGTGGTGTCATGGTTTACAAGCTGGGAAGGGAATTAAGAAAGAGCCTTTCTTCATGTAAGAAAAGACATCTTTGTGACTCACATTCTTAGATGTTCTGTCTGCGGGATGGTAAACATTCCTCAAGATATCGTTCTTTAATTGTTTATGGATTCCTTCTCTTTATTTTACTGTGAAAATAAGAGTTTCTAGCAGAGTTAAAGAAAATCTTGTCAGGAAACAGTTGTTTTCCACCTACAGACTAACATTCCTGCAGGCAATGCAGCAAATTAACCAATATAAATGTTTCCTTCAAAACACAGAAATCTTTTATCTATTTAGGAAAAGATCACACAATATAACATGCTGAACTATTTCTATTAAGCCCAAAGATGACAAAAAATTGAAAAGAATAAATCCATTATAAAGAATTCATATCTGCTGCTTTGTGAGCAATCCATAATACACCATATTGTGCAAACTATAGGAGATGATGACCTAACAATACAGAATGTAGAGAGGGCTTTTGACAACAGAAAAGCATGAGAGAGTATCATTTAATGGAGAGTGAAAAAAAATGATCCTGGATTCTTTTTCCCCCTTTATTTGTTGTATCACTTTGTAAAACCTCTCTATGCCTTGCTCTCTTCATCAGAAAAATGAGACCTATGGTTTTATTTTTACAAAGTGCTTTAGGATTTAGGAGAACCCAGAATGCATTATATGATGAGAGCCACCATGGTGCATGCCACGTGACTGCAGGAGAAAAGGATCTAGGGACCAAAAGGAAAACATGAATCAGCAATGAACACTCATATTATTTGTTTAAAACCCCAGGATGTGCAAATATATGTCAGAACTGAAGTTGACCCTCTTCCTTTACAATCACACATTACTACATCTGGGTCTGGTTTTGAAACTTGAGTGTAGTAGAAAGAATGTGAACACAGGAAGGAGTAAAGGGCAGAGTCTCTCTCAAGCAAATCCCAAGTCACCAAGCGCTACATTAACTTGCGCTGAATCCTCCAAAGGACCAGAGATAGAGGGCACTGGTTTTTTCTCTTCCCCCTTCCTCAGCATAACCCTATGCCCAACAGAGTTATGCCTTGAAGAGACAAGTCAGCAAAGGAGGAGATGTCTCCTCCAACTGCCCAAAGTTACACGGGTTTTCAGGACCACAGGAGAGTCAGAATTGGGGATAATGTGAATCGTTATGTTGAGAGGTAGGTCAAGATGGTGTACTAGAAGTTAGGAGTTCTAGGTGCCAATGCTTATTCCAACACAAATAAAAAAGCACAGGGAAATGCCACAATCACACAGTTAGCTACTGGCAAAATTAGGACTAGACTTTGGGGTTTGAAAACAAATTCTGATCATTTTTTACACAGCAGAGGATTTTCTGTAAATTCTCCACCTTGGGAAGTCTAAATCTAAATTCCTTAAAAAAAAGAGTACCAAGCACAGTGACACACACACTCTCTCTGTCTCTCTCTCTAATATATAAATCACTCAATATATACTGTATTTATCAAAAAAATAGTATTCTCATATGAACCTGTTTTCTTTCTGTACCCTCTTTTTGGTTAGTGTCACCCCAGAGGCCTAGTATCCAGAGATAGAAACCCTGGCTTCATCCCCTCTCCTTCATTCCCACTCTGAACCACTCTGCATTCACCTCTGACTTCTTTCTCCATTTCTGTATTCTTTGCTTCATCCCTAACATGTTTGTATCATTCAGGCCTTTATCTCATGTCTCACCTCTGCCCTCCTAACTAGTCTCCTTGCCTGTAAATCCCTCCCCCATACCATTGCTTAAAAAGTATATATCTTTCTAAAATTAAAATGTAAACATATTTATTACCTGCTTAAAAATGGTCGAAATTCATTAGTTTACCCACAGGATGAAGTCTAAGCTTCTTAGTAGGAAAACCCAGGCCCTTTCTGCCTACGGCTGCCTTTCCAGCTCGACTCCCTTGGTTCTCCAATTACATTCCATGTTTTAGCAAGAACAGACGCTGGCACATATTTCCCAGTTACTGCATACCACTGTGCCTTGGCATATGCTAGCATCAGTCTGGAAATCCCTATTCTCTTCCTATTGTTTACTTAAAAGTCCCATTCATGTTTTAAAACTCATATAAATCCTCCTTCCACTGGGATCCCTCCAACTCCATATCCTCCTTTAGGGTTAACCACATCTTGTTCTAAGCTGCTTCTGTACTTTGGACAGGCTTCCACTGTTGCATTCTTCACACTGTACTGTAATTGTTTATTTGTATGGCTCTCTGCCCCACTAAACTGTGAAACCCTTGAAGGCAAGAACTGCATTTTAATCAACTCTGTATCCTTAGCACAGTGCCTGGAACATGAACAGTGCTCAGTATGTGTTTATGACTATGAATGAATGAACAAACAAGCAAACATTCATTTACTCAACGACTATTTTACTAAATGGCTCACAGAGTTCGGAGAAAGAAACAACAACAAAACCTCCACAAATAACAAAGAAAATAGAAAAATAAGCAAGTTAAATTAACAAAAAAGAAAAACATCTGATAGAGATAAGAGGTATTCAGAGAATTAAACTGATACGATACAGTGGAAAACGACCAAGTATCCACATTGGTTCTCATGGTCGGGAAAGGCTTCTTCTAATCCCAAATGACAAGAACTGCCTCATATGCTTTGCCAAGAGAACAGCTATTGTCCTGATGATTAGCAGCAGCTCAAACTGAGGGAAAGACTGTAATCAAGGATAGCTCAGAGGGTTTTTGTTTTAGCAACCAAGTAAACAGTGCTATATACTCTGATACGAACCCTGGGAGAGGTGCAAATTTGGGGAGACAAAAGTTATCCATTTGTCTTCTTCAGTTAGTAGATGCCTACAGGACATCTAAGTGGAGATGTCCAGTAGGCAGTTAGATTCAGAAATCTGGTGCTTTCAAGGGCATTGTGACCAGAGAAAAATACTTGGGAGCCATTAGCTCCCCTGAAAATGATATTTAAAGATACCATGAGGCTGGATGAAATCATGTACAGAGAGTGTGTAGGTTAAAAAGAAGGGCCTAGCCCTGGGAGACACTCTAACATGTAGAGTTCAAAAAGAAGAAGAACCAGTAAAGGATAATGAGAAGGCTATACTACTAAGCTAAGAAGAAAACCAGGAGATCATGGTCAACCGTAAGAAGAAAGTATACGAAAAAGGAGGCAGTGGTCAACTTTGTTGAACTTTGCTGAAAGGTCAAGTAAGGTAAATGTTTAATTAGCAATATCCAAGGACACTGGTTAGCTAGATGAACACTCTAAGAGTAGAGATAGGAATGAAACCTCATTCGAGTAGAATCCCAGCTCTTCATAAGAAACCATAAAACAATATTACACTGATTAGAAAAAACATTTTTTTTCTATTTCTAGTTAAAGCAAGGCTTAAAACTGGGTAAAACTTAGATGATATTTAGGATTGACTTCAGGAAGAATTCCCTAGCAGCATAGTTAACAAACCTCCTATCACATATTTAAAGGAAAGGAAAGCCATCTGTTGTACTAATCAATTTAACCACTCCTTTTATTTATCTATATTTCTAAACTGAAAAAACAGTTGGTCAAAAAACACTTGAAATATGATTGTCATTTTTCTCACATTTTGGGATACATTCTCTTATAAATCCATACACCTAATAAGAACTAAATATTCACTTCTGCTTTTAGAAACTAAGAAATAAGGGCAATTATTGTGTGAATGAATCTCTAATTGTTATAGTATATTTATGGGTTGAAAAAGAAAATGCATTTTAAAATTCGTAGATTGAAGATACAATGAAATGGCACATTCTACAATCAAACTGTCGGTCATAGCAAGGCTGAATAAGACTACTTCCTTGTACGGATTCTATATTTCAAGTTATTCTTGAGGCTTTCTTCCGAAGAGATGACAAAGATTTCACAAGTTATAATCTGCTGAGCAGACTCTCAAAGAAACAAAACTAATGTACATCAAGGTGTTAGCCTCTACCTCCCTAGTGACAAAAATGTTCCCTTCTAATTGCTGAGGACTTCTATGATTAAAAATGGTTATCCTTACAACACAGACATGTATGATTTAATAAAAGAAAACTTAAATTCCCACTCATAACTTTCTAGTGTTTGTTGAAGGAAGTATTGATACCTACTCGTATAGGCAGCAAAGGATGTTCAAACAGTTTGTACATTAATGGAATATCTAAGTAATTATGACCACAAGAACTATGTTCTTTTATTAGATAGAAAAAAAGGTGCAAAAAGGTATCTCTGATGGACAGAAAAGCCTGGCTTTAGCAAAACTAGAGCGATCTGCTTGGGTGCACTATAATAATTTTATAATGATCTTAAAATAAATGTGATCCCTTTTAAATTTTAGCTGCCACAAAGCATTATGTCAAATATTAAAATGATGCAGTGTTAATACTATAGCACATAATGTCGGCTGGCAACTTTAGGTTGGAATAAGAGTAAGATGGCTTTTTAAAATAGGTCTTGATTGTTTAGAAGCAAACAAAACAAAAACAAAACCCATAAAAACAAGTTCCTTAGTTGTACAAAATAACTACCTAATTCAAGTTCATGATAGATATATAGAATAACAATGCCACCATGAATGCTTATCTTTTATGAATGAAGCATTTTCAGTAACTCATATCTTCCTCAAAATACACTAGACACCTGATATATATGCCAATACAGTAAAACGAATTTGGAAAAGAGAAAAGACTTTTGGCCTTTATGACAAGACTGTAATCTGTAGTACAGTTTATTTTTTGGAGAAGGAATGCTATTGGTTTATTTTAGGAACATGATTGGTTCATCAGTAATACTTAACCAACTGTAACATCAAGATCAGACTGGAATAGGAACTGCTAGATCACATGATGACTCACATTATCTACCCAGTTGGCATGACTTGGCAAACAGTATTTCACAAGATATTGCACCAGCTTGTGATTGCCTGGAGATGCAATGTGCCCCTTCTCTGTGAGTGAAGGCGTGGCATGTAAACTGCCATCATCCGTTTTTCTACACCTTAGCAACTGGCAAATATTCCATGTGTAGCACAGGTGGGGGGGTTATGAATAGGAGACTAAAAAAAAAAAAAAACCAAAAAAGGCAGACAAAAGGGAATCAACCTCCATAGCATACTAACCATTTAAAGTGGTTGAAGGGATCATGCATGTTGGAGGTGTCATGTAAGATACAGGGTAGTGCTATCAGTTGTGTTACATGCTACAGACAATAACGAACAAAACATGCCGGAAAGGAACTTATGACCATGAAAATACATCCCAAACAAGCTTTTAGTGTCGGCAGTATGTGCAGTCTGAACTACCTCCTGACAAACTGCCCTACTGTTTGCCTCTTGATTTAAGAACAGATTGGTAATTTACAGCCAATATACACAGTTACCTCTCACCTGTCTACGTATCAGGGTCAATGTATCCGCAACTGAAAGGTAACGGATGCAGTTTTTAAAACTGAGCACCCGTGAACATTTTCAGGACAGCGACCAAAATCAAAATTTCATGTATCTAATTTTTCCCGTAGTTTTTTTTATAACTAGAGAGGATTTTTACTGTATTTTAAGCACCAATCAATGTGGTAAGTACTATAATAACATCAAAGAATTACTCACAGCTTCTGATTCGCATTAAAGAGCATAGGCTGATGTCAAGTCACACAATAGGTGAGTGTTAATATGACAAGGATGTCAAACATGCATATAATAGTTCCAAAGTTTTCATCATTACTTCTCTCACATACATTTAGTATAATTTCTTCATAACTCCCGTGAGTCATTGGTCAACTCATTACAATAATATAATCAATATATTACTGAGACAGAAATATCCTGGCAATATGGCAAGACTCTAGGAATGCCAGTGTCTAAATTAATGTCAAAGTATTGCACATCTGTCATAAATAGCTAACAAAGAGATCCCAAGTCATCCGTGTTACAGAGATAATTGTTTTACTTTGAAGTTCCTTAGCAATCTATTGTGTTAGTTCCCAGGTCAGAGCTATCTCCCTCTCTCCTTTCTTTCCCTTCACTCTTCAGTCATAATGTAGAATTAAAAAAATATTTGACAATGAGATAACTGAAGTTATTTCAATGGTTCTAATGTAACATTTAAAAAAAATTCTACATGATTAGTTTTGTTAGAGAGGAGAATTCTTAATCTGCTTACCAAGATTTATTATGGAAATTTTTCATATCTATGAAAAAGAGAAAGCTAAGATACTAAAGGAGGCGCTTGGGACACACGTTTATAGGATGAAGTGCCCCCTGCTAAGAATCTGTAAGAAAGGCTTGAATGCCTTAGTTATATTCTGAAGTGTATATCCTGTGTCTCCTCTAATTAGACGGTAAGCTCCTATAGGGATTTAGTAAGTGTCTTACACACAGTAGGTGCTTCACAAATATTTGGATTGATTTACTGAAGAAGCATCCATATATGAGCTCATGGAAATCCAAGAAGAAATCCTCTATGTGAAAAACAAAGTGCTGTAGTCATTGTTTGGCTTCCATGCTTCTGCCAGCATAACGAAACAACAAAAACAGTAACAACAACAAAGAACAATGATGATGTGTACAGTTAAGTTTAAACTCTTCCGTTACTCAGAGTCAAATAATTATACAGCTCGTCTCTTGGGTACAGACCCCTCAGTTCAGTATCTTATTTGCATCAACCACATATTTTGAGGAAATTGTAACTTGTTTTATAAGCTGTTTTACCCTCTCTCACTTGGCACATTTCCTTGGATATGAGATTTATTCTACCTTAATTTCTATAAACTGTGATTCCTGTATCTTTCCAAAGAGGAAAAATATATAACGAAGTACAATAGGGGACCACGAAGTTACACTTTACATTACTGATGTATTTTTAATGCCAACACATAACTGCTTAGAATTTCTGCTTAGAAAATATAAATATGTGTGGGAGGGCAGGAACTAAGTAGCTCATAATGAGGAAAGATTATTCAAAATAAAATGAAGTCCCTTATTTAGAAGAGATGTAGGTAGGCAGTGTTCGAATTAACTTGCCCTAAATGTGGAGCCATGGAACTGGATCTGGAAAGTATAAATAAACATCTACCTTGGGATATGGGATTCACTTAAGGATTTCTTCAAATAGAAACGTACTTGTTGTGAGACACTGGGTCCCCAAGGGGAGAGAGCTATAGAAACAGACTTCATTTCTACTGTTTCCTGTACTAAGTTGAATCTGACAGCTGATTCTCCTCTGGACAAGGGGAATTTTTAAGCCAAGAATATAAACATAGTTCATTTTTTTGTCTTCATCTTATCCTAGATGATGCCTTTCCCAAAGATTCCAGTGCATGAGCTCAAGTTCAGTGAACTCTCCAAGATTACTATGCCTTTACCAAGGAGAGGAGATGTTCAAAAATTACATTGGCAATTACATGTACTAGTTTCATTAAAGCCTGCATTTAATTGCCTGGGATTTGTAAAAGATCTAGTAACAAAGCCACACTGTGCCATTAACTTATCCCAGCCTGCAAAGAGGAAACTGAAGCTCAGATAGGTTAAAACTACATGCTCTCTGGGGCAGGGATGGTGTTCACTGTTCTTCACTGTATCTTCATGGCCCTGCACGGTGTAGTGGAGTGACAATATAGCACGGCAAGTAAGAACTTGGAGTCTGGAGTCAGACAGACCTGGCTTGCAGCACAAGTGCCTAGTGCTAGCAATTACTTGGTGGGTAACTATCAAAAAAGTTGTTTTAACATATCTGAGTCTCAGTTTCTTCACCTGTTAAAGTGGAGATAATGATAGTATCTATCTTGTAAACTGTTGGATAATTGAATGAATACATGTACTATGATCAAATAGTGCCTCCTTACATAGCTAACGTTTTATATATTAATATATTATTAATAACATTCTCATTATTATTGTCCGGAACATAGGAGGTACTTGATATTGTATGCAATGAATGGATGAATGCAGCTATTAAGCACCGAACTGGAATCCTGATTTTCTCACTGCCCTCTCCATTCCTGCCTCCCTTAAATCATACTGTATGTGTAAATGGAAGTGTCCAGTATGGTAACCACTAGCAACATATGTCTACTGAGCACGTGAAATATGGCTAGAGCAAATGAGGAACTGAATGTTTATTTTATTTTACTAGTTGTATTTAAATAGCCACATGTGACCAGTGGCTACTGTATAGAACAGTGGAGATAATCCTTTTCTTTTAAAAAAGTTTCCCACATTTGCTTTTACTTTTATCAAGCTATTTTGATATTAATTCAACCTTTTGTTTTAAAAAATTATTTTTCTAAATTAAATTCTCTCTATAATTCAAGTCTGTTTCCTTTTGTCTTCTATTCAGGGACATATTTGTGAATACCTTTCATAAAATTGGAAACAATTTTCAGAATCCCCACACGCTGTTCTCTTTGTTACGCCAGGTAAGTTTAACTCAGACATTTTATCTTCACTCATCTTCTTTTACCTTTCCGGTTCTTTTCTGTATTTCTCATTTTTCTAGATATGTGAAGCCAAAATAAGATGCAACATGTACTGAATAAGGTTTGTGTGAGGGGCAGAGGGAGGGAGAATCGGCTGACTTTTTTAGAATATTTCAGATTTAAAGAAAAGTTGCAAACATAGTACAGAGTTCCTGTATACCCCACACCTAGTTTCTTATATTGTTAGTATCTTACATTAGTTTAGTATGGTAGACTTGTCACAACCAGTGAAGCAATATTTATACAATATAATCAGCTGAAGTACATATTTTATTCCGGTTTCTTTAGTTTTTACCCAATGTTCCTTTTCTGTCCCAGAATCACATTCAGAATACCGTATTGCTTTTAGTTTTCATGTCTTCTTAAGCTCCTCTAGGCTGTGAGAGCTTTTCACACTTTCTTGTTAACTGATGATTAATTAGAATCACTGTGGTGGGGCAAATTTATGACTGAGTGCCAACAGCTGAGCAAATAAGTCTAAAAATAATTTCAAGATCAAAGAGAGAGTACTTCACCCAAAAGCCTGGTGAGCATACCTTGACAGAGATCTTTACGAATAACCCCAGTCACCATGGACCGTGGAAGATGTCCTTGGTATACTTTCCTAAATGCAAGTAAATCATGGCTAACTACACAAGGATGCTGGCTACTCCCTAGTGGGTAAAAATCAACCCAGCAGTAAAAAATTTTATGTCCAGTTCATTGATGACATCATCTGAGACTGAAGATACCATACTATTTTATCCCAACTCACCATCTACCCCTACATATAATACATGGCCTGTCATTTTTACCATGAAAGGAAATTGAATTTGTCTGGAATAATTTGTTCTTCAAAAACTAGTCTAGGTTACTTAGTGATCTGTGTTATTCTATACCACTGCAAATAACAATTCAATAACTGTGTTAGTATATTCTTATACATTGAAGTTTTAAACACTGAGCTTTCATAAAACTTTGTGTATTTATAAACAGTATCTCACGGCATATACATGACAAAGAGAATATATTTTAATGGAAGGAGGGAGGAATGGCTTTCAAATTCTTACATACAGTGTCACCCACCCTGTGATCTCCGTATAATTTACAAAATGGGTTACTGGCTCTTGGATAAAGACTGGGAGCTATAAAAGCATCTTAGAATGTATACTGTTGGAGCTTACTTGTGGATCCCACTTTTTAAAATATACCAGCTTTAGTCTAACCTACTCCCTTCCTGATAATAGTCTAACTTTCTACCCTCTTATAATAGTTTTGTTTTATCTTTTTAAACCAACATTTCCTTGTTACTTACTGGGTGTGTGTATATGAGGAGCAAGGTGGTTTAAAGGCTCAATTTTCCTTGGTTCCTTGCTTTTACTGCACATAATTTAAGGCTATTTCCCAACCCCTCTTAAAATGCCTCTTTGCTTCAGTTTCTCAGAACTTGTCCTTAACAAAAAGATAGTATTTGTCCTGTATTATCTGTCTCAATTTCTACATTCACTAAAAGTTCCAACGTGCCATTTTTTTAAAACAAATTATATTTTAGAAACTTGGAATGACAGAGCTTAAGAACTGAAATCAACTTCTACATTGTCTGGTATATGCCATTCTTTGACACAAGAGAAATCTGAGGCCCAATACTTAGGAAAGTTTGTCAGCAGAAGAATCAATTCCAGGTCCCAGGTATCCTAAGTCTAAAGTGTAGAATGATTCCACTATACTACATGGCCTCTTTGTTTCTTTGAAAGCAAGTTTCCCCAAAGGGAATTAGTTCCTAAAGTGCCAAGAGCACTCTTCTAAAATGGTCTGACTTTTGAGACCAAGTATGGACTCTATAGGCATAAAAATAAGGCAGTAGTGAGTGTACCTATTAAAATGTATAGTACGTCTCCAAAATCAAGGTACAAGAGTCTCCTTCCACATAACTGTTTGACTCCTTTTGTCCCTCTACCCAGTCTTCCCATCCTCTTTTGAGGTTTTTGCTATCTACATTTTGTAGTTGTGGTAATGGCACCACACACCAAGTACAAGGCCTCACTTCCTCACTGCAGCCAACCACCTCTGGACTCCCATTCTGGGGTGGTTTCAATTCTCCTTAGCAACAGGTAACAAGTCTGGAAGAATAGTCAAGGGAACAGGCTGACACCACCACAAGCCCAGTCTCATCTCCCATCGTCCCGCACACTGCAAGCATGGAACAGACTTGCTCTTCCGAGGTTACGTCATTTGCTCTCATGCTTCCATGCCTTTGCACGGGCTTCCGTGCTACGCATTCTCATTTCACCTTATACCTTGTCACTTAGCAACTGCCTACGTGTTCTTCAAATTCAGATTAAACCATCACCTCTCTGTGCTTTCCCCAACTCCCCCCTCCCCAGATTAAGAGGTACCCTCTTTTGGCTCCCACAGTCCATTGCATATACCTCAATTATGGTACTTGTTATTTTATATAGTAAAACTATACCTACCTAGGTGTCTCCCCCACTAGATTTTGAGCTCCCTAGCAGCAAGAAACATGCCTTATTGGTTCTGGTATCCTTAGCAGGCTGGTTAGTAGAGAACTTTTATGTGTCATAAGAATAACACAATATTTGAATACACACCTGGTGCCAGGCACTATGCTAAGGTACTCATAGGAATTATATATTCCTCACAATCACCTGACGCAATAGTGCTGTTATTATGACCACTTTACAGATTATAAAATTGAGATCTGGAGAAGGTAAGCAATGTGCCTATGCTCAAATATCAATTAAGTTCAAGAGCTCACATGCAAGTCCATTTTCTTAAGTATTTTGTTGCTTCTCTGAGGGGGTCAATAAATAGTTACTGAATAAACTAGTGCATGAATGTCAGTGAATGAATGAAAAGAATACTATATTAAAGCAAATAATACCAAGAATTCTAAATGCTTGAGCTGCTTGTCATGGAATGTTACTGGATAGACTGCAGTGTTCTAAGGAAGAAGATGGACATTTAGTGGGAAGGTCATCAAAGTAAATTTATAAGGGACACATCATGCATTTGAATACTTTTACAGGGAAAATGATAGAATCACTTTTCTTACTGGCTTATAAAGAACTCTGTGGAGAATGCTAGAATGACTCCTGTGAAGAAAAGGGCCTGAAACCAATCCAGGAACACTCTTTTCTTCAAAAGAAAATTCCAGCTGATCCAGCCAATGTGGCTTTGAACAAGGAAGGCAACTGTGAGTTGGCTTACACTGGATTGGACATTTCCCAATTTTTTTCTCATAAAGCTGCAGTTTGGCCTTGCTTTTAGGGGCTAGTCTGCTAAGCGACCAAGACTGTGAGTACTTAGAGACATCAGGAAAAAAATTCTGGCAGACAACAAATTATTTAATCTACTTTCTTTTCCTGTTCCAATTTTTTGCTAAAAAAAAAAAACAAAAAACAAAAACCCAAAGCACAAGAGAGAGAGGTCAAAATGAAAAGAATGTGAGTTTAATTTAATGGGAAAGGCATTTTGTGGATATAAAAATTCCATTTGTTCTATTCCTTAAGAAAAAGGGCATTTCTGATACTGAGTAAAAATTCAAACTTCATATTTTGGGATATTTGATTCTAGTGAGTTTTAATTACTATTAGTAGGGGCATAAAAACTAGGGTACAGCTTCAGGACAATCCAGCAATCCAACCCAACAAGTATGTATTAAGCTTTGACTATGCTGGAGGAGACACAACAGCGTATGTGTCAAGGATCTGTACTTCAAGGTACATTGGTACCTTCTTGTTATGGAGAAGAGGAGACACAGCCAGAAAATAATTAGAGAACAAGACAGTATTAAAGAAAAGGCTAAAATATAACCTTATAAGTTACTTTTACAAACCATGGGTGTAGAGAAAGACTTTGAGGCAGAAGTAGGAGGAGATACGCCTTGAAGGATTGCTTTTACATGTGAAAGGGAGATTAAAAAAAAAAAAAAAAAGGTGTGCTTATGGTAACAGCATGAACAGAAACAGAGAAGTGCAAAATAGCATTCATTCAAGTGTTCATTCAAGTATTTGCCAAACACCTGTACATATAAGGCCCTGTGTCAAGAGCTAGTATGACGACGTGTCTTCTTATTTTTCAGAGAGAGTGGAGAGATCACACTAGTCGGAACAAAGGGTAGATTTCAGCTATATGACTTTGGTTGAGTCACTTTACCTCTCTGAGCCTTAGTTTCCTGTCATGTGAAATGAGAGGATCAGCCTTCATGGTTTTCAATGTTGTTGTTGTTGTTTTTTCTTTTAGCAGTGAAACTCTTTTTGGTTCTAATGAAATCTTAAGCCTAACTCAAATATGTTAAGGAACCAGAATGGACCTGCTCTAGTTGCATTAAGAGCTGGGGTTGGGGGAAAAGTGAACCCAGATATGCCTCTTGTTCAGCATCTCCCTCTCCTTCTCCCTCCCCAGTGTCTGCCCCAAGGCTCCTCTGCGGAATCCCAGGATTACAAGGGAAAATAGTTTTATAAACTCATCTTCCTAATCCTTCAATTCCCTCCCAATTGTAAAGTGTTGCAATAGGAAATATAAGCAATCAGAGAATTCATTGTTTAAATAAAGTTTGGTTAGAAAGGATCCTGGATTTCAGGATGTCAAAGCAGTATAGGGTCTTAAGTGAAATGACAAAATTGTTGTTTGAAAGACTTGTTTGAAAGTGTCTGGTAATGCCATTTAGGAGGGACTGGATGAAGAAAACTAGATATTAAGCTATAAAGGCCTTGGCTAGGCTAGCATTACTGGGGATGGTAAGGGTCAAACCGATAGCTAAGGGAGAATCTGCAGAACTTGGTAAGATTAAATAAGGATGAAGGACACAAAGAAAGAGTCAAAAATAGCATTCCAGTTTATAAATCCAATATGGTACTACGGACAGATATGGGGACATGGATCTCAAACTTGGTGCACACTGGAATTGCCTGGGGAGCTTTAAAAAATACTGATAACTGGTTCTCACCCCTAGAGATTCTGAATTAATTGGTTAGGGGTCCAGTCTGGGCATTGGGGATTCTAAAGCTCCCCAGGTAATTGTACTACTCAGCCAAGGTTGAGAGCCACTGAATTAGAAGGACAGGGAGTTATGGAAGGCCTGGAGAATATGCTTTAATGAACTATCTACTGCTATTTTTATGGTCCAGCTAATTATTTTTTATTAAAGTTGACTTTTTTCCATTGTCTTTGTCTAATGCTAAATACTAACCATATAACTACAGAGTTATATGTAATAACACTTTTTTTCCTATATTATCCTGTCAACACATCTCTATGGTATTTCCAAGGACACCAGTCTGTGTTTCTCCAATGTTAAAAATCAATGAAAAATATTTCCACTAACAAGAAATGTGTGTGGGTCTGTTGTGTGTAAATGTGTGTAAATGCTATCACTTCAAGAGTTTTCCTTTGCAACAGATGGTTGTTACAAGATAATGATGGCTATCCAAAAATTGTCTTTCCTTAACATACATGTACACACATGCACACACACACCCACACACACAAACAGAATGCAGAGACCTATAAACAGCATATTATTCAGGCATTCTTATCTTGAAATACTATTTAGTCTCTATAAGGGTATTACTAAAAGTCAAAACAGTTCAGCATTTACTTTGCCTAAACATAGTAAGGCAAGATAAATGAAATTTTATGTCATAGCAATCCCTAATATTTGCATAGCCTTTTTGAGTTTTTAAAAAACCCTTCTACAAACATTATCCAGATGGATCCTAACAATAGTTCTATTATTAAATCATGAGAGATACTATAGTTTTCTTTCTCTAGATGAGGAAATGGAGGCCCAGAAGTTAGTAACATGCCCGAGTCCCAGTGGTAGAATTTAACCCATTAAATCTCATGTCTTTCCTCTCCTAGATCGGTCCTCTATAGCTTCTCTCAAGCAAACTGTCCAGTTACCAGGTGCACACCGCTGATATAGGCACTAAGGGGGAGAGACTGATGGTTCATCTACTCAAAAGTGATGAGGACTTTATCTATGTCCCACAGGACTTTATCAGTACAATCTAATAAAAACATTATTTTCTACTTTGTTATAGTTACAAATATGCTTATTTTCATTATTGTACTATAAGCTTCTTGAAGGTTGGGTCCACGTAAGAGTCTAAGAGTCATATTTCCTATCCCCAAAGCACCTAACACACTTTCATGTTCTTAACCAGGTATGGGAATTGACTCTCTCATTGCTATATTCTGTTTTAACAGATTTGTTAGTCTTTTAGTTCAGAATCAGAAATATCATTTTTCCAAGTTAATTTATACTCTTTGTTCCACCCTCTTCTGATGCATGCAGAACCTGTCTACTAGTTTCTATACGGCAAACAACTCTTCAAATAAGGAAAAACTATTACCATATCTTCCCTGAAGTACTTCTTCCTATTGCCAAGCCAAGTTTTCCCAGTTTCATTAAAAATTTAAAACAGCAGAAGTTTTTCAAGATCATTTACTTTCTTTGACAACATCCTCTAGATAAAATCCAGGTTTGGCATATAGGCACTCCAGGACTGAAACCATGAGTTCGAAAGAGACATGATCCATGTAGAGTTCAGAGCAACTACTACCTTCCTCGGTAGGGACCTATGATTTCAGATGAAAGTGGTGTTAGCTTTCACAGCCATCAAGACTGATCAATAGGAAGGCTGAGCCTGCATTTCTTCTAGGTCAATACTAATGATCCAACAGTATCATTATCTGAAGTAAGTGAAAGAGTAATTTGTATATCTGAGCTCTTCAAATAGTTTTTCCTAAGACATGAAATACAGTGCTACTGAACAGATAACTGGGAAGCCAAACCAGGGTATGCTCCCTGACAGTCTGCATATTCACTGAAACTATTGAAGGAGAATATCACTCTGCCGCAGTGGGTTTGCAGAACTGCGTTAAAGACACAGTATAAACTAAGTGAAGAGCATCATGAAAACATATAAAGACAACAATATTTCTTCTTTAAGCAGTTTTATAGAAAAAAATCACATGTAAAATATTTATCAAGGACGCAAAATTATTTTGAGAGAGTCATCGAGTTTGGACTTATTCAATTTGGCAGTAAGCCTCATAACAACTTCTCAATTGGTATGTCCAACGAGATTATTAAAACAGTGCAAAAGCAATGACTGAGAAATAGTGTGACAACATTTTTCAGTGGTGGAGATTCCAACAATTTATCTTTGAAGTTCAGAATAGATTTCAAGTCTAATTCCCTCAATTACCAAGAAAAAAAAAGGGGGGGTATCCATGCCCCCCTCCTAACTTATCGTGACATAAATAGAAGAAGGATGAATTTCAAATTACCTCTACTCATGGCAGTTTTATCCTAGACAAAGTTCCTGCCACAAAACAGAGGGTGAAGGACTTCTAGAAGAGCTATAATTGCCATAATGTTGATTAAATGTACACTTAACACAGGGAAAAGCTTTTCTGTGGCATGGCAGAGCAGTCTTTGTAGAGCTATTAAAAAACCCTTCAAGTACAATCTTCTAAAAGTGGTACTTTGATGAGCAATACAACATACCTGAAGTTTCGTTGGTACGTAAAGCGAAGGTTGGAACTGAAAAGCAGTGAGAAATGTGGGTGATACTGCCTTATATACACTACGACATTACACATATATTTCTAGTTTTGAACTATACAAGAACATCAGACTTATTTTAAAGTTACAACCCTTTTAAAGCCAAATATTATCCATTTCATTTGATCAGTTCTCATCTTCATTTACTAGGCTTGGCTCCAAGTGACATGTAGCTATTTTGCCAAATCATATATATATGTGTGTGTGTGTATATATATATATTATTTTTTTTTTTAAGGGATAAGTGTTGCCAACACTAAAGATAACAGAAGAAGGAAGAAGGTGGCATGGGACATAAAGTACTTCCTAAGCAGGAAGGACAAATGTGTTTTGAGAGGCAGGATACGGATTTGTATTTGTTGAATAAGGTTTGGAGATTTCATTATAATTTAAAATCATCAGTCATTACTTAACAGTTACAAATTTCATATCATGTGATGTGTGACATTGTGTACACACACACACACACACACACACAGCTAGATGCTCCCAGAGAGCTCTTTTGGTTAAGAATAATGATATTACCAAAATGATAGACAAGATTTAAGTCATGATTCTGGGAAGCATTTGGAAAGTTTAGAAGAGAAAAGAAAGAGAATGGTATATTCAGAACGATGAAACTATGTCAGAGGTTCCCTAACCCCTCTTCCCTGCCCTCGAAGCCCACCCTAGATTCTCTAGATATAATACTGAAGGGGCAGTATCTAAACATTTTAAACCAGTGTCAGGCTTAGCTAGCCAGACAAACAAAAACCATCTTCTGTTAGACCAGTTGTGTAGGAATGGTAGCTGCAAGCCAAACCACTAGTCTTTAAGTGCTGGTTTAGAGAGCAGAACATACTGTCAATTGACACTTGGCTTTCACAACAGTTTGTACACAGTCAGGTCACCTGACACCCCCCACCCACCCACCCAGCCTCATACACAGCTTAGTAAACTGTATTGCTCCCCAAAGAATAATTTATCTTTTCCTTTTCAGAGTGCTAGACTTCACTCCAAAATGAGGTAACTGAGAGTGGTCAACTGACTTCACATCAAAGCACTCTTTGAGAAAGAGAGTCAAGAATAGAGAATCTAGTCACAAAAGCAATTAGCTTACACTTTTTTCCACTTACCATTTGATTAAGTACCTGTCTACCTAGGGAACAAGATGTTTTGCACTGAGACTAACAATGCAAACTTAAAATTTAGCAGTATATTAAGTCTTTATTCTATTACATGATAACTGGTTTTTCATGATCCGTGTTTAGCAGTAGTCCTGTTTTCGAAGTAGAAATAAAAAGTGAATAGTAACATGCAGAGTTAAATCAAGGCTAGGGAGTCCTCGCAAATCTTCCGTCAGGAAGACCAACATGCCTAACCAAAAGATCACAAAGAGACATGATCCCAGACAGGTAAGTTAGGAGTTAGTGCACAAATGGTTTAGAAAGTCAGGTATTAACCCACTTAGTGAAAACTGCATAATGTACCTATTATATGTTATAAAATAAATGTTCAAGAAATCCCTAAGGATTTCTCTCATATATCAGTCTTCATTAATGAAATGTGTCAGAAAATACTTGAGCATACACCTCCACTTTAGAGAGAGGATATTTATATATTTAATAGCATTCACTCTCACTGAAGTGAAGCCTTCTAAAAGCCAATGTCTTTATGCCCACACCTGCTTATAAAAGACACTTCATGTGAAAGAGCCAGGAGATCAATCACCAATGAAGTGTCCAATGATACCACTGTGTGCATAACATGTGGGAACTTGGTAATAAAAGACATGGTCCTAGGTCTGGCATTCAGGTTGTAAAATAGCAAACAAAAATATAACTGAGAACTAAATTGAATGTTATAGATAAAGTGGTAAAAAAAAATATTAGAATTGAAAGAGGTCAGAGCTTAATAACAGTTATACATAAGAAGACCCTTGACACTGGCTATAGAGAATGATGAGGATTTGGAACGCATGAACAAAGGTAAAAATGGAGAAATGTGTGTATAATATGTCTAGGAGAAGGTTATTTTTAAAAACCCTGCTTAGAATGGAAGGTGAGACAATGTTATTGTAGGCTTAGAAGTAAGGGGGAATTCAGACTTAGTGCAGTGAAAGTTGGGAGCTTCAGAAGGCTTCTGACAAAGAGGTAGACATGGTGAAGGTAGCATTCACCTGACTGTTCAGCCAGGATAAGATAAAGTGGGTTGAGAGGAAGGAGAACCTACAGCCAGAGCTGACAGCTCTAGAATCTTCTTATACTCGACCAAACAGGATAGCAAATATTAGGAAATTCCTGTTCACGTTTTCAGAAAAGGACAAGTGAGTCTAACAATAATTGGTGAAGAGAGAAGCAGAGAAAGCAAGCAGCCTATCAAATGAGTGATAATAACAGTGAGATTATGAGATTCTAGAAAGAAATCTTAGCTCTGGCATCAAGCCTTTCAAACATAACATGGCAGAGACAAAGCTCTAGTTTTGTTCATCAAACTCAACTTGATGTTCATCCCTTCATATCTGGTTTTATGAGTCCCACATATGTGTCTTGGTCTCATATACAGTTTAAATTTCCATACCATATAAATTCTCAATATTATGGATTTTCATTCTATCTATGCCTGTTTTTATGCTTGATTCACTCTCAATCAGAAAAAATTTTTTACAAAAAGAAGGGAAATATATATGGCTAACTAACATAGAAAGGGATCAAACAATACCGTAAAATGGAAATGATCAACCTTTTTTAAAAAACAACAGAGAATTTCAGTCGACTGTTGTTCAAGTGTTGAGTCACTCTGAACTACACAGAGCCTTGACCAATATTTATTGCTACATGTTTTAGAAGCAATTTCCATTTTGATGGATTGCTTCAAAAGTCGTATTCTAAAGCAGTTAGGTAACATAAAAATATAAGATCAAGATTATGTCCATCAGATGAAAAATACAGCATTTATGCAGCATTATATAATCCATTCGCTGGTTTATGAGCCCAAAGGCCCCACGGGAGTGTCACAAACCCACATAATATGCTACAGGGTTATATTTTGCATTTGAGAATCCCAATGAGAAGGAAATACTTTCTAAAACCACAAGTGTAACTAGAATACTTGTATTTGGTTCTATAAAATAAGTCCAAAATCACAAATCATTTCAATCTGGCAGCTTAAGGTGTTCTCAGTTTGGATGGCCCAGACATTAAAATACATGCACTTTTTCTCCAGTATGTTACTACCCCTCAATTGTTAAGATACATAGCACATAAATCAGATGGCCAAATTGGGCCTATGAAAGAACAGCTACCAATGATTCAATGTCAAGGAAGCCTACTGCAGTGCTCCCCAAGGATGAGGCCAGTATTTCTTAAACACTCCAGCTAACTGCCTTCAATAAAGAAAGAACACATGATACTTAATTTCAAAGATGACATCACATCGGGGATAGCTGGTGTGGCTGACTCAGGAATAGACATAACTGGAATTCAAAACAAAAGGTTATATCATGGACATAAATTTGAAAATAAAGGACTGAGATAAGATTATACATTTTCGAAAGGAAAAAATACAATGGAACAGCAATCTCTAGCAACAGAAACAAATGTATAACACAGCTGTAGAGCCTGAGAAGAACCAAAAACTAATCCTGATTTGGAATGGAACCATTTTTAAAAAGCGTATCTAATCTGGATAAATATATATAATATAATAAAGCAGTTATGTAATTCTTTGGTGTTTGGTATGATTATTAGTAATACCAGTTCCTTCTAGGGAAAAAATACAGAAAAAGGTGAAGTCTGGTTCAAGAGTTCTGAATATATAAAAGATCATTTTGTACGTATTTAGTTGCTTTACATTCTAAAGAAGGAAGAACAAAAAGAATATCGTTTGTGTTACAAAGATAGATTTATACCAAAAAATGTAATTTTATAAGTTTTAAAGTTATTGAAATAGGTGACAAAAGTTAAAATTCTTTTGAGTTCTTAATAGGCCTTACCCCAATCTATGATTTTTAAAACTGTGGACTCAGTCCAGACTAAGACTGAAGATTTCATTAGACAATATTAGGAATTGACTAACAACTCCCGACATTTTCCAACATGCTTCTGGGTGAATTATCAACCCAAACTGGCTTTCAGTCTTTTGCTTAGAGTCAGGACCACGGAACTCACAAATAAACTTTTTCTCAAAGAAGTGCACCATTGACCATTGACCACAGACCACAGAATTAGGAATACTTTGCACTTTGTTTTTAATATAACACTAAATTTATCTTTCAAATTGATGGGGTTTCTAGAGGTCACAAACTGACACTCCATGTACAAAATACAGACTCTACAGTGTCTGTAAAATCTAATAATTTTTAAAAATTGATGAAATCTACATAAAATGGAATATCTGGTATATCAAGGAAAAACAAAGAAGAGAAAGGAAAAAAAAAAAAAAATCTGGCAACGCTGTACCGTTATCTTCCCAAGTCAGCAATCTGCCAGTGCTCAGTGGTGACAAAGAAGGAATGAGCTTGCTATCCTGTCCTCCTTCATTCATTTCTAACCAATCTGGTCCTAGGAAGCATCTGAGTTTGCTGTCCCTGGTTTATAAGTGTGGACACTGTCTTACTTTGCTACATGATGTGACCTATTTTAAACAGTGACTTTAGTATGCCTAGAATATAGTACAGCACATTAGTTAATCCAGGAGTAACTTAACACCAGTAAGTCAGCGAGCGGCAGCCTTTAATGAGTGGTTATGCAGTTGTTCAATCTAGCCAGATTTCATTTGGTTACCAAAATACTTCATTTTACCTACACTAAATTAGGTTAGTGATAATCAACTCTTCTTTTCTTTTCAAGAACTGAGGAAAAAATTAACCCCTTTTGGGAAGAATTAGAAACAAACAAAAACAGAGTGGGAGTTGCAGAATAAGGAAAGAAGGAAATATGTACTACAACCAGGGCCAGAGGAATTTCCAATTACAATAAAGAACACAGTGTTCTGTACAAGGAAAAGACAAATCAAAGGCTTTTACATTTGTTTCCAAGGATTCTCTCCACAAAGTGAGCGAAGACCCAGAAGTGAGCTCTTGTTCAAAAACTTTAAACATTCACTCAAATTCATACTAAGCATTTGTTTTTGTTATACCTAGGGAAGACTATTCTAACATTACTGTCTTAACAAACAAGGCTATGTTTCACAAAAATAGAATGTTCTGTTTTGCATTATTACAGAACATTATGAAAAATAAAATTTTGAATTAAAAAGATATAAATTGAATTTTTTTAGCACTTAGTTCTACCATGTTTAAAAAGAAGGATTTTATATTGTCAGTTACTTGTTCTAATAAAAAGATTATCACATGAGAATTGATTCAATAAGGAGCAAAGGCAGGCACAGGGCTGGTCTTTCTAGACACATCCAAGAGATTAATTAGAAGTACAAGTAGGAGCTGTTGGCGCCTTTCATAAGGCAAAATTATTTATAGCTGTGCTCTTAAGTGTGGTGTTAGGAACAAGCTCAACAATATAGAGCAATATGATATCCAGTGTATTTTCTTCTAAGGAGCTAGAAGCACCTCATATGCTTAAATATAATCTATGTTTACGCATGCCAAGGAGACTAATAACACCTCTTCAGTTCAATGAAACAGCCCACATGCAAAGCAATGAACAAATTAGGAAAAGAAGTTTAAAAAAAGAAAAGCCAATCTACTATACATGTCTTTCTACTGAAGATTATCATTCCAAAAGGGGTTTGAAAGTCTATTCCTGAAAGGTAATAGAGGAGACAGACTTAAATTAATGTTGTGTCCTCTGACATCTAGTCTGTGGAAATAAAAGGAGAGACCATTAACTTTTAACAGTGGACACGTTAAGAAGAAAAGAAAGAAAAAAAGAAAACAAATGAGCAAATTCTAAATAGCTATGTGGAGCAAGGTGACCCAGCCTAGTTTAACAGAGAACCAAAATGTAATCAAATGAAACCTACGACCTTTGTACCAAAGAGAGTGAGGGAGACAAGAAGACAAACACAATTTAAGAATCTGTGAAGAAAAAGTAAAAGAAGTCACATCTGTGTGCAACATCCCACTGAGCGTCTACGCAATAGCCCTGTGCCTGAAAGAACTCCAGTTCTAAAAAGAGGCAGCCAAGCCCCTCAGTACTTCCTTTAACCGAAGCTTCAGCTTCTTCCATGATCCATTTTCACCTAAGGAAACCGAAGGCAACTCAAATCAACAGGGCAGAGTAAACCAGAGCTCTGCGAACTGGCCACAAACCAGCTGAAACCACGCCTCCAGTTTCCAAGTGAAAGCAAATCCCACCGACTTTGTCTCAGCTCTAAGCAGATTCCACAGCTGGCACAGTCCCTTTATCTAATCAGGAGTGTCAGTGTGTGACTCTGTGTGTGTGTGTCTGTCTGTCTATCTGTCTGTGTCTATATGTTCAGTGGAGTGAGGGTGGCCAAGGAGACCAGAAGAAAAGGAAGGGGTTGAATCCTGAGGAAGAATCACCAAGAGCAAGAAAAATGAAAACACGAAAAGGCAGGCCAGAGAGTGTGTCCCATTCTCTCTTTCTCCAGCGCCTAGCACTGTGCTGATTAGCACATAGTAGGTGCTCAGTAAAAAGACTGGTGAACGAATCAATAAAAAAGCCTATCTGTGGAAACTGCATGTGCCCTTTAGCAGGGAAGAGGTTTGCTTGCTTACGATGATCACAGTATAAAGCAACCAAAATCAGAGGGGTTATGTCAATAAAGAAACCCTACAGATATAACACATACATGTGAAATAACTGTTCAAGTTAAAAAAAAGAATTGAAAAAGAACACATCCATACTAGGAGATACTATTAAAAAGAAAACATTATTTTGTTTTATTTTATTGGGAGGCCCAATATTGCCAGTAAAGTACTTTTCTTTTTTAAACAGTATACTAAATATGATATTACAATGTATCTGAAGTGATAAGAAATAAAGATGTTAGATGATATTTTAACTACAATGAACTAAATACCATATAAGCAAACTAAGGCACATTACTCCATAATTACTTTCCTTAGCCGTTTTGGAACTTTTGAAATCATGCAGGTAACACAGCGCCTGTCTTCTTGGCCTTCCTTATAAGAGCTTTGTGAGCCAATACTGCTTTCTCTTCAGCTTATCCAAGGGAAGAGCTGGAGGGTCCAGCTCTCTGCCACCATCTCAAAGCAATGATGCCTAGACAGGGCTGCATGTTTTATTTCTGCCAATATTCTATATGCCCAGCGGTTTTTTCTTCTTTTCTTCTTCTTCTGATATTGGAAGGAAATACAGCATTTCCAAGCGAACATCCAAGCTCACAAGGGACAACGGCCATTAAGCCCATGTTAACTTGGGATAAAATTTTTTGTAAATTACTTGGGAGAGTAAATGCTTAGATAATGTTTCCCACAGGATGCTCCATGGAACGCTAGATGACATAGTTAAATCAGTTTGAGGATTGTTGTATGTTATAACCCCCACTTTAAGATTCTTAATACACATTAGCATTCTAGAGGCTCTGAGAGGTCCTACTGTAAAGAAATCTGTTTAACTGCAACCCAGACTTTAATCTGACTGTGGAACCCTCTCTTTCGCAGGGTGAGGCAGGTTGGGGGGTAGGGAATGCAGGTAACTGGTTTAGCCTCTCTAACATTTTGATAAAATGCAGAACCATAATTCGATGGGAACTTAGAAGCTTCACTTTAATCCCTCACTTTAGATTTGAAGACATTAAGGTCCAGAAAAGTAAAACCATTTGGCCAAGATGACACAGCCCATTTCATAGGCTAGCCCTTTCTCTTGGGCACCAGACTGCATTTTTCTCACCTCCTTTGGGATCTTATGCCCTCACTTAGCCCTTTCTCTTTTGTGCTTTTCTCCCCCTCCCTTCTGACTTTAACCGCCAATTTTAACAATGACCCAGTGCCATCTTTCATCTCAAACTACCTCCTTAGCCGCTCTTTCTCTTTACTTGCAAATTCCTTAAAAAGGTGTCTATATTTAACATCTCAACTTCCTCAACTTTCATTCATCCCTTAATGATTAAAATCTGGTTTCATTCTCCCCTACTCTCCTAAAAATTGTCCCTACTACTTAACCTCACACCCCACAATGTTCCAGCCACAAGGAACTTTTTGTTTGCCGTTGTCTCTTGAATACCTAATGCCTTCCTGCATCCCTAGCTTATGCAAAATATGCTTCTTTCTCCCCTCCAACTACCTTCTCTGAGTAGCAATGCCCTCAGCATCTTACCCAGCTCAAAATTCACCGTTTCTGAGAAAGTCATCCTTGATTCCTTAGAGTCTGTCACACGTCCTTCAACGTACATGCAAAATATCTTATACACATGCATATTTTAACTCATGTGACCATACGATTTGTTGCTCAACTAGGACACGTTTGAGAATGATAGATTATTAGGAATTATAACAGGACAACGGGTATAAACTGTTGCCATCACATGCAAACCAGGAGGGATGGTCGCCATAATGATGGCACTTACCAGCTCATATTGTAAGCTACTTGTTCACACATCTGCTCTATATCCGAGAGACTACAAGTTCCTCAAGGACAGAAACCTTTTCCCACCCAGCATAATGCTTAGCACATTTAGATTCTTAATAACATGAATCAAGTCAAAGGAAGATATCAAAAGAAGCAGTCTTCTAAAATGAAGACAGTTAATGATAATAGTAGTTTCCTTAGCAGGAACAATTTCTTAATAAGAACAGATGTTAAGTAGTATGCCACAATCTTATATTTCAACAAAATCTGCATGAAATTTGGTGAGGTATTTCTGAACCTCAGAGTATTTCCTGATTACCCCTTGAAACAGACGAGAAAACAAATAAATGGCTTATAACTTAGCTCCCTTTTTCTGTCTTTTTCCCCACCTGGCAATCTCTTACCGATCACTGAAGGTCCACCTTTAATGTCAATTTCTTGTTGAGATATTGCTCAAATTATCCAAGTAGTGAACTGCCTCCTCTTCATACTCCCAGAGCACTTGGTTGAGATTCAGTAATTTACTGAGTATCTGCCGTGTGCCAGAGAGAGTGCCAGAAGTGTTTACATACACTGCGCCATTTAACTCATCTAATAACCCCATGAGAAACTGTTATTACTCTATTTTAGAGATAAAGAACTAGATACAGAAGATTAAGAAAATTCCTCAAGATGCAAGGTAAATCACGGCATCTGCAACCAACCTTAGGGCTTCTGCTTAAGCCCTATGATTCCCCAGTACAGCGCTAAGCATATTTTGTGTCATAATCATGTACTTGTCTGTTTCCCCCGCAAACCAGTCCAGGACCAACGAGCAAGGAAACTAGTTCCCAACGGCTTGCGGCACAGAACTGGGGACACAGCAGATACGCACAAATAGCTAGGAAGCGTGAGTACGTGGATAGAATCTATCTGACCACTGATATACTTCAAAAAGAGCATCATACAAGCCAGGGAATACTTAATTTTGTAACTGACAAGAAGGTAGCTTTTATTGTCGAATGAACTCCAGGCAAATCATATTGCAAGCGTTCGGATTCATTCAACTTAGAATCAGCAAAGGATGATTTATTTAAACATCTTAAGAATCTAAAACTGTGAGACTCAAATATAAAACTATTTAAGATCTCATTGGTTTGTTTATTAATATCTAATGCCCATGTCGCTGGAGTCTATCCTCCCAAGTCCCTTTGTGTCACCCTATGAGATGTGCTTATTAAGTAATGAGCTAGATTTCACAAAGTACAGAGGAAAACCAGACCCATGACTTTATAATCCCAGCTTTCTAATTACCTTCACCCATCCTTTATCTAGGTCTTGTTCATGACAGATTGATTCCATCTCTGTTTATGCTTGTATCTCAAAAATATTAGGATTGCTAGTAATGGGCCAGCCTCCCCCGGCCCCGACCACGGACGTAATTCTCATACACAAAGAACCTCCAGGCACTGGGTGGGCGTCCCACCCAGAGTCCAGCCACGGTGGTCCTCTCAGAGGGAAGTCAAGATGTCTGGATTCTAGCAGGAGGGAAAAAGATAGAAAATATTAAACAGAGAAGAAAGAGAGCGTGCTGCCCTCTTAAAACACAAACACACCAACCTTCCTCTTGAGCACTCACCCCTCCTGCTCCCAGTCACCTTCTAGTCTGGGCTGGCAGGGATAGGGGACAAGGGAAGGGTATGAAGAGGGCATCACCAGAACACAGGCTTTGAAATCTCCTGTAGCTGGGTGGCGAGGATGGTGGTACCGCACACGAGTCGTGGCATCTTGGTCAAGTTCCTTTCCCCAAGCCTTAGTGTTCCTACGTGCAAAATGGAGCTAACAACAATTGCTGAACCTCACAGAGTTGAGGTAATTTTATATAAACTAGCATAAGTAAAGCACTTAAAATTGTGTTGAGCAAATCATATATGCTTCGTAAGTATTATTATTATTGGTATTTTTCCCTACCTCTCCCCCACAATCTCTCTATCTCATTGTCACTCCATTTCCCTCCCACCTTCTTTAGAAGAGATAAAGAATAAGGGAGATGGATGGAAAAGGGCACTCCCTTCCTGCTCATTGTGTAAAGCCCTTTCGTATGCCTGAGAGAACATAAGCTTTGGAATGAGAAAGACATGCTTTTGAATCCTGCCTCACCCCTTACTAGCTGTGAAAGTGTAAGCAGCTTATTTAACCTCCTGGAGGCTCATTTTCAAGTTCTATAAAAGGGATCTGTTCATTCCCCCAACATATAGGGGTTTTGGTTAGGATTAATGTTATTCTTGCCCTCTCTCCGTCTTCCCTGGGAGGTCCCCTCACAGCTCATCCCGAACCTTTTCAATAAATTATTGAGAAAGAATGGGATTGCAAGAGGATGGCAAACTAGGGAACGAAGAAAGATAGAAGGCATGGACAGCCTGTGCTCATTACCTAGCCCTCCCTCCATCCCCGTTTTTCCACATCCCCCTTGCTGGCGCCACTCCCACTCCCCTGACTCCACTTTCAGAATCCCTGCCCCAGGATAGGGAGGCCTTGAAGCTGAGACAATGCAGGTCTTATTTCCAGCCCTCACCCCACCAAGGACAGAGCCAGTCAGAGTCTCCCCGCCTGTTACCCGAGCTACACAGTGGAAGGAGGCCACATTCCCTGCTTGCTAATTGCTAATTTGAAACTCTGAATACACATAATTTATGATAGATGGTAAAGTCTCTTCATACCGTAATACAGGTAAACAAACAAAACTCTTGTAGAAGGGACAGCAACCCTGACCACAAAGAGAACCACTATTTCTGTGCGATCCTGCATTCTACCTTTCAATCACTTGCGAACAAATTTTGGAACGTGCCGAACGTTCACATAAGCCTGCCAGTACTGTGTAGTTAAAATAATGTTAGATATTTTAAGTTCCTGTCAGCGAGAAGGATGCTTTTGAAGAAGGAGCCTTGCACATAAAATTTTCTTGTTTTATCAGAGAAGAAGCAAAACACACTGAAGGAATTTTGGTTCGTTTTTGTCTCTGTAGTAGAGGCAGCCTGATGTTGACAAAGTAATGGAGAGTTTTTCTGGAGCCCTAGGGAGGAGAAAGCACTCCAGAGGTCAGGCCGTCAGTCCCCTGCCTCTAGCAGGAATGTACCTAAACTTGCCACAAAGAGCCCTTCAGGAATAAATGAGTTAAAGCACCATCTACAGAATTTAACAATAGTTATGCATTGGGAAATGGCTAAATGAAAGACCTTTGTGAACACAAAGTTTACAAAGCACAAATCAAGAAAGAAGGAAAAAGAAAAGTTAGTTGTTAGGACAGGACAAAGCAAATATGAAGAAATGTTTTTGTCAGGTATTTTCAGTTTTATAAAAGTAAAATGAACTTTTAAAAACCAGGATAGCTTTTTAAAACCATAAAAAACCCAAGATGCCATTTTATACAGATTTTTCTAAAAAAAAAAATGACATGCCAACCATGTACACATTCAGAACCACACAGCTATCTAATTCACCTTTAGAAATATGTGATCTAAACCTCAAAAATTGTCAAGCAAACAAAATAATATACTTCTAAATTAGTGCTTTCTCAAATGTAGGGTATTCTGAGTGTATTGGAGTCATTATGTGTTCACACAAATGTAGTTTCTAATATTGTTTTACATATGGTTTACATTTAGAATACTTTTTTTTAAAAAAAAAAAAAAAGCAAAAACAATGAAGCAAAATTTCATTATTACTTTCTAACAGTACCTCTTCCTAAGAACAGGGATTTAAGAAAATCCTATTCATGGAGAAATTGAATTAAGATTCAATTAAAGTTTTTATATTAGTTTAAGGAAGGAACCTTAACAGAGTCTGTGGCATATTTCTGAATAGGACATCTTGTGCCAAATAGCTGTACATAAACATTTTTAGTAAATCAGATAATATTAGTACACTAGAGATACCTGATATTCAGGAGACTGTACGAAAAAATTTTTTTATAAAATGAATGAACCATTTGTAAAATAACCATGCTCTGTCATCCACTTAAAAGTTGGTTTAGGGACTTCCCTGGCAGTGCAGCGGCTAAGATTTCGCCCTCCAATGCAGTGGGTGCGGGTTCGATCCCTGGTCGGGGACCTAAGATCCCACATGCCTCGTGGCCAAAAAACCAAAACATAAAACGGAAGCAATATTGTAACATATTCAATAAAGATTTTTTTTTTTTAAAGTTGGTTTATATATACTGAATTTTCAAGTGTGTAGGGTGAGTTCATCTACTCTTAGGAACATGCTATTTTTAGGTATTAGCCTTTGGCTGTACGAAATTAAAGGGGGAAAAAAGAGTGAAAATAAGAGTTGTAGAAAGAAAAAAAAAAAAAAACAAGGCACTGGGTTCAATGTGGGTTATATATGGACTTTAAAACCAGATCATAGGGGTTTGAAACTGATTCTAAAACACAGGGGTGCCATCATTCCTTATATTCTCATTTTAAAAAAAGACATGCACCTAATAAGCTGCTGGTATTGTTTTTAATTGTAAATTGGGAGAATCCTTTTTGTTCTTTTCAAAGCAAAATATGCTGAGGAAATAACTGCACCAAATGGACATCAGAGAGGCAGACTTTCCTACCTGACAAAAAAGGGAGGCTGTTCGAGTCATTGTGAATACTGTTAAAGGTGCAGATTTGGAAGCATGTGAATAATGAAGTCTTGAGCAGTTTCACTTGAAGAAGAGAAAGGAGGAAGGGGACACTGGGGCAGAGCTCTGAAATATAGTTTAATAGGATAACAAGAAGCGGAGTTGGCGGCAGAGTGGCCACGGTGAGAACTCAGAGTCTGGAAAGCTCTAGTTTCAGAACACATCAGCCCGGATGAGAGAAGATGAAATCCAGAATTCAGAGACTGGGTTGCAGCAATGTCATAAATAGGCTATATTGTGGAAGTGGTGACTAGCAGATTTATAGAGAAGGCAGAAAGGGAAGAGGTCAGCCAAGGTTACAAGCAATGGAGGCAATTGGAAGAGGGAAACGGAACAGCGTGGTATGTGAAGACGGTCCATTTGAGGATAAGGAATGCTTCTGAGTCTGGGATGGCATTTTTCGAAAGCAGAGAAGTAGAGTATCTAAAACCGTTGATAGCTTTTCTGCAGATAGCTCTGTCTTCTCACAAAAGCATGGCCCAAAACCACATACAGTCATGGTCATCAATTAATATAGTCTCTAATACAGTACCCTGCACTCTGTAGGTGCTCAGTGTATGTGTATATGTATATGTGTGGGTATGTGTATACACAGTGTATGTGTATATGTATATGTGTGTGTATATGTATACCATATATAGCATAACTAATTCCTATATGTGAAACACTCACTAGATACACAACTCTTCAATGGGTGTTTTATTTAGACACTTTCTTAACACTTTCTTATAGTATAGTTACTAGCGGAATATATAGATAGATAGATAGATAGATAGATAGATAGATGGATGTATATGCATCTAAGAAGAACTTTTTTTTTACATTTCTCATCTCGCCAATAAATTGCAAGCTTTGTGTGCATGTTAAAAAAAAATCTCTATTGAGTCAGTATCTCAGGGCTAAAGTCCTCATTCTGGCACTTAATTGTATGACCCAGAGCAAGTCCCCTAACCTTGGCTTTGTCTTTTGTAAAATGTGAATTATAGCATTTTCTCTGCCTACCTCTTAGAATTGTGAGGAACAAGAGAAGTAATGGACACAAAAACATTTTATAAATTGTAAGCAGCTATCCAAAGATGAGATGGTATTATTATCATCTTTAACGTATTTGTATACCCTACAGTTACTCAATAAATATGTGCTGATGCAAAGCATAATCCAAACACAAGAGAGCACACACACACCGAACGACTACCAAAGATGAATGTCTGGTCCAACTAGATGCTACAAGTGTGAAAATACTGACAAATCCGGAGCACTTGCTGATGATTCCCTGGAAACCAAAGTGCTACAAGAGAAGCCATTCTAGGTCCTAGAAGCTCTGGCCGGCAGGCTCCCAAGCAGATCAAGAAGAGGCATGTGGGGAGCCCCTTTGGGGCTGTGACACTGAGGAAATGAAGACAGCCAGATGAAGGTCACCTCCTTTATGGATACTTTTCAGTTCCCACTAGATTCGCTCAACACAAACCAACATTTCCCTGCCTTAATTATTTTTACTAATGTGAACAGTTTTCGCCTACTCTGGTCTTTCCTGCCTGTGTGACTTCTTTAATATGAGTTCCACGCAATTTAGTATTTAATCAGAGTTTAGCACCTTCAGGTGTAAGCTCAGTGTCTCAACAGGGGCATACAATTTTTAAATTGTTGGAACTGAGTCATTCAAATTTTGTAACCTCACCCCCAATCTGTGTAATATTTAACATTAGTGCCAGAAATACAGAGAGTAGTGCTTATTAACGTTTCTAAAAATAGAACCAATCCTGTCCTCTCAGGCATGAATACCTATCAAAACAAATCTAACAAATCTGGTCAAAATGAAGACTTCAAATACCCATTCTCAGGTATCACACATGGAATCAGAAGAGGCAGGTCTACCGTGAAGCTTAATGAAGCTAAAGTTTAAGGGATCCTCGTTAGCACTGGCCCCTTCCAACACCTGTACCTAGTTTTATATTTTTAGTTTGTACTATTATTCTCAAAACAGGGCCCCATGTGTGTAAGCTTCAGGACCTACTAAACCAGGATATACCCCTGATAATCAATATACAAAGAGCTACAGATCACACAACATTCTGTTCAGACATACTCTTCAGTGTCACCTTCACATACCAAAGAGGTAAGTTTCCAAAGCACCACATAACCATTATCAGGGTCACATTTTAATCACCACCTTTTATAACATTGTGACTCTACTGTCTTCTCCTTCTAGGCCCTTGCATGTGATGCTACCATTCCTAATGTTTCCATTTTTCAAAAAAAGTTTGTGGTCATAGCTCCAAATCAAAGGCTACCCTGAAAGAAAAAAAGAAAAAAAAAAAAAAAAAAAAAAAAAAAGGCCCCTATAATGTACTTGTCAGCAACAAAGCAATTATGAACATCATATGATTAAAAAGAAAAAAACAAAGAAGTCATTTAAATAATGAACTCTAATTTGACTATTTAGCAATTTACTATTTAGCAATTTGCTATTTTTATTACATTTTAAATCAATCCATCTAACACAGAAATTCTGTGTTAGAAATTCTCTACCCTCACATAGTACTATTTCACTGCTGTAAACTGATATTTCATGGCAAGACAATATCTTTCTATAATAAAATGGTAATAAAAGAAGTACCAATTATCCCAGTATTTTCTCAAAATAGGTAGACTTTCTTTCATGCCTTAATTTTATGTTTTCCTTTGCCCCCTACTAAAAGCTCGGCATAATTATCCCTGAACAGGTTGAGCAAGGTCTCCGCAAAATCTGCTCAGGGTGATAATTTAGTTTTTTTTTTTTTGTATTTGCAGAATTTAGCTGAGACTGTTATAAGAGGTTTATCAAAATAAATGCTTGATTGGCTTTTGCAGTTTTTCGTAATTGAAAAAATAAAGAAAAAAGAGTTTACTAATAAACGGAGGGAGAGAGAGGTTAAATACTTCAATTACTAACTTGCAAAAAGATTTCCATTTGAATATGGAAACAATGTAAAGGGGTCCCTAATTTTTATGGGACTGGAATCACTCCAGAGGATTTAATGATACTGCTGGGCAACTGAAACTGTGCAAGGGAATAATGTGATTTCTAAGCGTACTTCCTTAAAATTTAATAGTGCCAGGGAATATTTAAAATGGGTAATTTTAAAAGGAAAGTTGAATATGCAAATTTGTGTGTGGGGAGACTTTAAGGAAACAGTGATTTTTGTTATGGTATGTTCTTCACTTTCAATCTTAAAATGAAAACCAGTTACTTCTGAGTCAACAGACATGTGATGGAGAGAGTTATAGAAGGATTTTCCCATCAAGGATTGCTAGATATTAACTGAAGAGCTGAGGTAAATATGTCTTCCCCATTTAAAGCATACTTGACATTTCTGATCTTTGAACTCTGATTTTCACTATTTGTAGGGATCCTTAGTATAAGGTCTTAAGAACTAAAGGTCTTCTTGAGCTCAAATGACCCTCATTGCTTCCTGACCCTAGTCATATTTGGGCCCTGTATTGTGGAAAAACCATATTAACTAGATTTCAGAGATTCAGCCACTTCAGCTATACATTGTACCCCCAAACTGGAGATTTCATAAACAAAGGAATCTCCATCCTTCTAAATATCAGTTAATTCCACCTAATCAGATCTATTATCAGCTTTAATCCTAACACATAGATTACCAGCCTTACAAAGCAGCCATCACTAATTAGCCCTCCTTCCTAATACCACTAGCCCAGAAAAGCCTACCCACATTACTATATTAAAAGAGTCTAGTCTGAATTGCTGTTTTGTTTGGAAAGGAAGGGAAAAAAAAAAAAAAAAAAAATCTGTGTTCCTTTCCAGCTGGCAGTTTTCCTAAATTAGATTAACTTTTAATTTAAATTAAAAATTTTAAAAGCCTTACACAAAGAGACAGTAATTGCCCATTTGAAACATCCAAAAAAAGGTGATTGAAGGGTACAGTAATATGCTTACATGAATAATAAATAATACTTAGCATTTAGATAGAGTTTTCCCCTCATCAAATCACTTCTTTATAAGCATTAATTAATTCACACATTATCCTAGCAAGAAAAGTAAAAATAAACGATAAAATGTTTCTCTACTTCAAAGTTGGGTAAACTGAGGCACAAAAGAGGCAATTCTGTCATGATGATGACACCAGTGCTTCAGAATGGGGACTGTATTGTCAGGCATTTCCTTGTGGGGTCTGTATGTGCCATTAAGCTAAATCTGAAATTAATTTCTGCCACAGGCACTGTGTGGGCTTTAATGACGTTGCAAAGGGCAATTATGATTCCCATCTCTGCCAATGGCTATGAGGAGTTGGACAAAATCTTTTTGCCTTATAATCTATGAAGTGGAAAAAATATTCACATACTATATATACATACACACACTCACACACACACATATAGGATGCCTAGTAAACGCTCAACAAATGGCAGTCATTATTCACCATTAGGAGGAATTCATAAGACAACTGCTAACAGTAAGCTAATGGAATATTTCAAGTACTCTGACAGGAAATGGAGCCATAACCCTAACTAGGTGTTCAAATGGAATAAAATATGCCAAAGCCCTTGGAAAAATATTAATGGCACAACTTCCAGGGTAATGCTTAATAGTTCACATTATATGCAATTAATGTACTCCCAGTGAGTACATGTTCATCTCAAATTACTGGTTTCTACCCTTTTTAACATTAAAAAAAAAAACCTCATAGATTCAAGATATTGATTTTACCTTTTAGCATCCATTGATGGAGAAAATAATGACTAAGAACTACAGTGAATTCTGTGACACCATTGTGACACTTCTAAATAGATGTATGTTTTTATTCTAATCACAAGATACACTACATACATCAAAAAAAAAACCTATAGAACATACGTGTAACAATCGTATGTTTGGTGCACATGTGAATTTGAGAAACTTTTGCAGTAAGTTCAAGATTCCTCAGAGGTTTGCAGCCCTCAGTGTGGGAACCACTCTCCCAGAGGCTAAGAAATAACATGCTGTTCAACACTCTGTTGTTGCACAGCTGATATCCACCAGGAAAAATTGAGCAGTACAATCGGCTTCCACGTTCCTAAAAATTTTCAAATGGAACTTCATAAAATGAAACTTAGGTCCTCATAGTGTTTTTGAGCTGGAAGAGCATTTAGAAATCTTTCGATGCAAGTTATCCATTTTAAAAAGAATAACACTGAGATCCAGAGAAGCAGTGTTTTCACCTCCCGAACTACCAGGTAACGGAAGAACTCGATTCTTAAAGTTTTAATTACAGCCCACTGTGTGTATATGTGTATGTGTATAAATATATAAGCTGACAATATGGGGCACTTCTAAAAAAAAAAAAAGCACTGTATAATAAACTCTTTTGATTTTTTTGGGTTTTGTTATTATTATTTTTTTGGTCAATCCTAACAGATATGCAAGATTGCGTCCCACAACTCTCAAACAGCACTCAAAATCTTTTATTGTAATGGTTCCTTTTTCTCTTCTTTATCTTCTCAACCTTTTTTCCATTAATACAGTGACAAAATAGGGGTGCTACGTACATGTTTTTAACAGAACTGGTTTAACATAAAATCCAGTTAAGATATGCCAACCACTACAGAGAAAATAAAAACTTTAAATCTATTTTCATCACACTTATAAATGTGTGCATTTTTAAGCTGCCAGAATTTTAAATATATTTTCATTTCTCCTCATCTGGAGAGTTTACATGCTTGCAGGAAAACCTTGTTGAAACCTTATTTTGGTCTTCATGGAACATAATCTCAACATCTCGGACAGCCTAAAGCATGCTGAATTACATTTGCAGCTTCCTCTGGGGCTCTGTGAAGCTCTATTAGTATTACATATTACACATAAGTTACTTTTAATGCTCTTCCAAGGCTTGTTAAATGCTACACAAACTTTACACTTCATGGCTCTAATGTTTAACTTATCAGTAAATTTGAACCCATAATTCATTTAATTGTCCAGGTTGGTGATGTCTACCCATTATTATTTCCAAACGAGTTCTTTTTTAAAGAACTAGATTTTGTTTAATAGCAGTTACTGATCATGTACATGAAAAGAAATTCCTTGAACCTTTGCCCCAAACATTCAACAAGGTAAAACCAAAGATGTAAAAGGTGGTGGCTTAATTATTTAAACTGTGACATTATGAATAGGCACAAACAATCTATTCAAAGATTGTGCATTAAATGTGACTGTTGCACTTACTGGGAAATTTAAGTACCATCTAGTAAAACAAACCTAAACAGGATGATTCTAACAGGTGAAAAATGTTTGTATTTATTTCAGGTTTAGACTATGCTAATTTTTCTTTTTGTAAGGCGAACCTAAAATACACTATTTAAAAATTCACAATACTACTCTCTGCATATCTTCCCAACAAACTGCATTTAGATTGCATATATTTTTGATTTGATAGAATTCTGTCCTGAGCTACATGCAACCTAAAAATCATGGCCTTTGAAGAAGAGCAATGTTGAAATATTAGTTACTGTGTATCACTGAGGAAATCTTTGTGGCTGAAAATCTGACAAAATTTTATTTTCAAACAGGTTTTTATTAAGGTTTTTTTCTAGAACACTAATCTCATTTTAAACTATATATATATATATATATATATATATATATATATATATATATATACAGCAAATAAGCCCAAAGGTATAAACAAACTAATGAAAACTTTCATATTCCTGAATGTCGCAGCAATGGTAGCCTCACATCAGTTGCATTTGGAAGGAGAAATCTTAATGTTTCTTTCCTGTCTTCATTGCCTAATATCAACTCAACTATGCAATTATTACACAATTATTCTTAATTTCTATTTAGGAATTAAATTTCAATCATTTTTATTTCAGGTCATTAAGAATATTATGAAAACAACCAGGCTTACCATGGTTATCTGTCAGAAGTACTCTCTTCAACAATTTATGCCTCATTTTATTTTAGTGGGGAAACTGTCTGATACCAGGTTATTTCAAAAAATAGAGAAACAAAACAAAAACAAAGAAGATTAAAAACCCAGACAAGGGGCTTCCCTGGTGGCGCAGTGGTTGAGAATCTGCCTGCCAATGCAGGGGACACGGGTTCGAGCCCTGGTCTGGGAAGATCCCACATGCCGCAGAGCAGCTGGGCCCGTGAGCCACAATTACTGAGCCTGCGCGTCTGGAGCCTGCGCTCCGCAACAAGAGAGGCCGCGATAGTGAGAGGCCCGCGCACCGCGATGAAGAGTGGGTCCCGCTTGCCACAACTAGAGAAAGCCCTCGCACAGAAACGAAGACCCAACACAGCCATAAATAAATAAATAAAAATTTAAAAAAAAAAAAAAAAAAAACCCAGACAAGATAGAATCCAGAATTTAAGTGTTTTTAGTAGATTAAAAAAATCTTTGTGGAATTATTCAGCCACAACTAAGTACATGTCAAACAATATTTGGAAAATAACAGTAATATTTGGATATCACTGTAAATTTCATAAAAATGAGATTTCCAAGAATACTGCTCTTTTAACTTAATTTTCAGGCAACTTAATAAGAGTGACCTATTTATGGCAGAAGCTTTCTTAAGGAGATAAAAGAGCCCAACTATTTGTGAAAAGAGGTGAGCAGTGAACATTTTTTTCTCTTTCCATGTAAATATTATAGGGAAGTAAAGTATATGTTTATGGTTAAGAAAATAAGATATTCAACAGAGTTATATCTAGTCTTGATATAATCATAAATTTGAGTACTCCCCAATACACTGTTGTCATTTATTTAAAAGAAAATTATATTTGATTCTTTTAATAATTATTTTAGGAAAAAAAGGCCACATTTTGATATTGAGTCCTATTTTTTTTGTATAATATAACAGCACAGATTTCTGAGCATTTAAAAAGAGCTTCTGTGAAGAGATGACATAGTCATTGAGAATTCTTGAAAAGAAAATTAATATGATGTCATCAGAATAATTGAACCTTGAGTACCTTACCCTGTTATTTTGATAGATGAGTTAGAAAATTAGAGGGGGGGGAAAACACCAAAGAAAACACACTTATCATATAGACACCCAAACACTACCCTGTGCTCACCATTCCTACTACAAATAAGAATGATGTCTGTGATAGCCGACCCTAACCAGTGCCTTAATTAACTGGTATTAAGTGGTAATTAAGACGATGCCAGTTAAGTTTTAATTTTAAAAAATTAAGTACAAACTCAGTTATTCAATAAAGAGTTGTAGGCATTTGGTGTGTTTCTAGGTGCAGAATATAGCAATTTACTATTGACAAGCACTAACGGACGAGGTCATTTCACAAGTATAGTGTGGACAAAGGTGAACCGGGCAACTGATGAAATCTGTGGCCAAGGCGAAATAGCAATCTCTGAGCCAAATGGTAATAAAGTTACTGAAATGAAGCAATGTAGTTTCTAAACTGAACTGTCATAAAGGAGGAGATGGGCTTCAAACTGGCATGTCACAAGTAATTAAAATATTATTTCTCTTTTTTAAAAAGTTCCAAATGGCTTTAATAGTCTTATCGATTTTTTATTCAAACAGCTAAAAGTGAGGTTAGGAGGACGCTGCCTGACCGTAGCGAAGAGTGGGCAGTGTCGAGGTTTGGAGGGATGGAGGGCGAGTTCTGCAAGGGCAGAAAAAGGAAAAGAAAGTAGATGTATTAACACACTGGAGACAATGAATGCTTCCACAAACAGAAGACTACATTGCCCCAAAGGAAAAAAGCTAAAGGGATTCAGAAGTTACCTATGATATGAACACTTAAAAAGCAATGGCTGCATATTGACTATATTTATTGTTCACAGGGATATACAAAGTGTCTATGAGACAAGATGACAAATGTAAAGTTCTCAAAATAGATTTCTCCTGAAGATTCCAAGATATTCACTATACAAGTCTCTCCAGTTGATCCTCGAGTTGAAATGACTGGCTTGTCTGGTCAAATACTTGGTCAATTGATTCAGGACAGGTGTGACTGATACTGTTAAGTGCCAGCATAAATAAAGCTTTAAGAAAATGCATTTGTTTTGTGTGCCTAGCTTTCCCCCGCTAGGAGAGACTGAGCTCCTTGCTAGTAAGAGATAAAACCTGTTACAGCCACTTTTGGTATCATTTTTGCTATTCTCATCTAGAAAATAAAGCAGATCAGATATTTTTGTAAGTATGAATGATTTCCATGACACATTATGGAATCAGAAACCTTACAGCTAGAAATAATCAAAAGATCATCGGACCCAGGCTCCTACCTTACCTTAAATATGAGTGAGATGGCTCTAAACAGTAGTGAAAAACACGTTTGAGAAAAAGGACTGTGAAAATGGAGATGGCTGTATACGTATGCTTGAATGTAAATCTTCATACAATCCGGGTGCCATACTGAGGCCTCGGCTTCCTCATACAGCCAAATTTCCATTGGCACCACATAACTTGGCCCTTGGCAAATACAGAGAAGGAACACATCCACCTTGCAGTAAAGTGAGCTGTGCAGCCCAAATCCAAATCCAGACAATCCTTAGCAACAACGCACTTCTCTTTGCAATGAAAACATTCCTAAAAAGTGGTATTTAGCCATAAACAGCCTCCATACCAGTTCTTTATGTAATCCACTTTGCAACTAGCTAATTACATGTGATCACCTTTCACTTAATTGAAACTACACTCACATTATTCAATAATTAAATGATTTGTCTAAGGAGAAATATAAAACACAGAACAGTTCATTTGGAAAGGATACAAACAAATCACCAGGCACCTAGGACCCAAGTCAGAGAGTCAAGAGGACCTTAGTTTTAATAGGAGAAAGGCCAGAGGTTTGGAAATTATTACTATTATTTTTATTCCCTCCAAAGCTTGATCCCATGTTACAAATTACAGCATTCCCCACTGAGTTGTTGAGCCCAAGAAGCGATTTGCTATGTGATCAAGGATCTATCTGCACAGGACTTTACAGACCTCAGATTCCACTACCCGAGAAGCCCCCTCTTGTCAGTATGTGCCCAGCCCCAATAAAGCAGAATAAACGTAGAACACATGCTCCCGGAATCAAAGTTGTCTTTCTTCTCATATCTATGAGCAAAAAACAGAATGGTGTTTTAAAATGGTCAGGCCAATCAATGTTTTTTTCTCTCACTCTTGGAAGCTCCAGGAGGAAAAGAAAAAAATAAGAAATACACTAGCCAGATGTAAACTGTTATTTATATTTATTTTCTCACTGCTTTACAAATGTTAACATATGCTGTCATATGACAGCCCATAAGGAAAATAACAATACAAATATTAACCGAATAAGGAATGTTCGATTAAAACTAATACGTAATTGACTGCAACTGTTTCTGTACTATGAAGCAAATGATAAGTATTTGTAAAATCTTCCCTAAAGTTGTGTGCCTGCTACACAAATTTTTAAAATTCTGTGCCAATGTAGTGAGATCAGTTAATGTTACAGTAGTAATCATTAGAGTTCTGACAAATAAAATACCCTCCTGACGCAGAAAGCAGTTGTGTCAATGAGCAATCTCCATTTCTCAAGAATAAGAGTCATCCATACAATTCTCCACAACTGTGAAATTCCAGCTTGGAGGTCTATGGTCCTTAGAAAGAAATATAAAGTAAGATTTAGCAAGGATACAAGCTACCCATTAGTGAAAAATATGAAGATTAAGCAACCTCTGGACTGTCCTTGGTTTATTTTGCTTTTTATTTTGGTAAGGCTAAATGACCTTCCTCTACAGGAAATAAGTCTGTATGGAGCTGAAAATCATAGGCAATTAATGCACTGACCAACAAGAGAGACCTCTCAAATTACGGTTTTAGATGTACCAAATGCAGGTGGAAATGTGTTTGTGAAAAGCAAGGTAAAGCAAAACCCAGGCAGACTTGCACTACTGCTGTAGAACAGAACTGAGTTTAGTTCTGTGCAAGATCTCATGCTGCCTGTCTGTGACATAATAGTGTCAGCTAAATGAAAGGTTTTATTTAGCGCCAATTTTAACAAAACCCAATGTTTAACTTATGACACAACAGGGATTTGGAGGTCTTCCTCATCACCTTAAAAGGAAGTAAACCAGAATCCAGCATGAGATGAAGGTGCCATTTCATCTTGTACGGTTCCCACCCTCACCCCAGGTAATAACTTATTTACTGGTAAAATAAAGACCTATAGCGTTAGCTAAAGAGACACAATTACAAGCTTACAAGGAGTCAGTGTTCACCTGTACACCATGGTTTGTCTGACTACAAAGAACCATCCGTTTCAAATCTTTTCATTTCATACAAACTCTTTATTGCTTCACTAAAACTAAAATCTACACACTTGTGCGGGTGCACGTGCGCGCACACACACACAACGTGAGGAAAAAAGAGCATTCCGTTTTAACCACAGAGCAGCAGTAAAATCAAATATCCTTTCTATACCAAAGGCATCGCCTGGATTAGAAGATACTTGCCGATTCTCAAAGCAAGTCCAGTTACCATAACAAATGTACATTTTACCAGCCTTGGAATTCTAATTGTGTTTAATACAGTTTCATGTTGCATCAAAGTACAAAATCAATACCGTTTGTCCAGCTCACAGGAAAAATGGAATCTATAAACGCCTCTTACTGAGTAATTAAACACCTATTATTGTCATGGGTAGTGAAACAATGAATATGATAAGATAAATTTTTGCAAGAAAATACTACAGTGATTAATACCTCCCTGCGTATTAAATAAAAATGACTGCCTTTTGTGCAGAACTGCTGGCAGAAGAACGGGGACGTGAGAAGTAGTTGCCAGTGCCACAATAACAGGCTAACCTTGAACTGAACTCCTTTCCTCAAGAAATTAAATGCTGTAGCAGGACTTTAAATCCCCCCACTTAGAGCTCATTTGTGCGCCATGTAACCTGCAGTTCCTGAAAAGAACTCATTATCTTCAAAAGGAGAATCCCTTTATAATTTCTTTATGAATGTGTATATTGTTTCTACAAAAAAAGTATTTCAGGGTCCAAAAAGGATAAGAATATTAACAGTGTAAGCAAGGCAGAGACTTGTACCAATCAGATACCATTTCTACTTCCAGGAATTCAAGTGCAGAATGCAATCTGTTTTGGAAAACTGAACATTAGACTCAGAATGAGGTTAGAGGAAATGCATATTTAGAAAAAGAGATTAATCTGTTAGACTGATGCTAACGGTCCTGCTTATTCTGTTGCTAGAGTTCCTGTATTTTTCTGGGTCTCTCTGTCTGTCTGTCTCTGTGGCATAGGTATGATACCCCTCATTCTACGCACACCCCCCATACACACACACACACACACACACACACACACACACTCCCCACCCACCGCATGGTTCCTCCATCATCCCTTTGCCTTTTTTTTAACTTAAGAATGATGTACCAGGAACAGCTACAAAGTACAAAAGATGAATCTATGGATGTGACACTTGTAAAGGGTAACCCTATTTCACAAGTGAGATGGGACAAAAAAGAAAGAAAAAAGGCCACTGAAGCAATAACTGCTCACTGAATTACCATTAAATTGTAAGATTTACAATCCAACGTACAGTAAGTGCATATCTAATGGAGTTTGTCCTCTAAAAGAATATAAAGTGAATCTTTGCAGCATAAGATGTGTGTAGATGATGTATGTTTCTTTTAATCCAGTTTTTTAATTAAAGACAAAAAAGAGTTCAAAACACACAAAAAAAGAACACGTTGATGCAACACCAGCAAAACCCCGAGGCAAACTTAGAAGCTTACCTAATTTTAAATGCACTTTATAGTAACTATTCTCATTTTCTATCAAACTGAATTCATTCCTCCAAAGACAAAAGACATATAATCAAATAAGTAGAGCAAAACAGAAGTCATGATATCTTTCACACAGCATTAGTACATGAACAGTTAACATTTTTGAATCGTGTGTTAAATTTTAAAAAAAATCCTGAATCCAAATGATTGGTTATAAATTGCTACATTTTTTGCTGAAGGAAAAAAATAAGACAGAGAGTTTGTTAGTAGTATTGAGTCATTTAATAAAGGCAAATAAGTTCGTATGTTGACAACATGGAGAGAATTCAAATATGATACTAATGTAATCCAATATCAACAATATTATGCCTATGTTCATTTTTATTAACACAAACAACCCCCAGAAAGGAATTTACTATTTTGGAGCAATACCACTTAAAATACTCTAATTAATTCTTTAATAACCATTAAAAGCAAATTCTAATCATCATTCTCTATGCTGCTTTCTAAAGGAAACATTCATGAAATAACTCCCATTTTCCACCTCACGACAAACTCTTAATAAAACCTATCATATCATGGATAATATTTTAGCAAAAGCTTTCTGGAAGAGGAAAATTGATATAAGGTAGCTTAAGTAATGTTATTAGATGATTTATTTTATTTAGATAAATAGGTCTTTTTTAAGCAGTATCTCAGAAGTCGCTGTCCTTGAATTAAGTAATATATAAAACTATTACGCCGATTTTGCAAACCTATGCTTTGCTCTTCTCACCTCTCCCCCACATGATCTGAATCTTATTTTAAAGGATTAACAAGTAACACATATGATCGGCAATGATATCCTTGTTCTTTTAAACCTTAGTGAATCAAGTTCGCTAAAGGTGAAATAGTGGAATTATCAGTACAAGTGGCTGTGTCATCAGAGCCTTCAGAAAGGTGCTGTATAGAAACGCCTAAATAAACAGCAGCATAAAGGATTTTATAGATGAGATATATACATACAGATCTCTCTTTCATACACACACACACAAACACACACACACACACACACACACACAGCCTGCCTCTGGTTATTAAAAATATAAAACAGATTCACTACTGTATATAAACCAAAAGGTATTTGTAATCCCCCCCTCACATTAATTTGAACTTCAATGCTAGTTTAAATGATGCACCGTTTTCTGCCCCCTTTTGCCAAGATATGTGAAAGATCATCTTAAAAATCAGTTGGTTAAAGCCCCTCTCTATGCTACAGTGAGCCGGAGAATTTCCAGCATCTGATGAAGACCAGTGGACCACCTGATACTTTTTCATCAGGGTGATAAAATTAAAGGATGGCTTTGATTTGCTTGAAGGATTACTTCCCTTACTTAATTGTTTAAAGTGCATGGTATTAACACAAAGAGGGGGGAAAGAAGAAAATTAAGGTGACTGTAGAGCCCAAGCTAATTGCAAGCTGATTAGATTGTGCCAAGCAAGAGCTCTCCCTCCGTTACATACCATCACCAGCTCTGGTCTTTTCCACCCTGCTGCTGCAGCAAACAAGCTGATTTGCTAACAAAGTGGTCAGCTCGGGCACTCGCACAGCAGCTCACGGGGTCCACAGACGGCTGCTCTCCATGCAGAGAATCTCGAGCTCCATTTTCCAATCTGATTACACGGCTCCTTGTTCCAGCAGCCTTAAACCTTCATGGCAGTTTACCAACATTTTCATCACTTTTTTCTTTTACAAAGCAAAAGAACTGATAAGCTCTCAGGTACCCAGGATCTCATAGTCAACGGCTGGCCAGCAGCCAGCATTCCCTCACCACACAACTGCTTCGGGCCACACTGCATAAAGCAGACAGGATTTACCAAACAGCGCAGAACTATTTAAATTTTGCCATGTGTACAAGGAAGCAACATGTTTCTGTCCTTACAGACGTCGACTGTTGTGTCTAATCGCATCTAGGAAATACAGAGACCTAATAAGTGCCCTGCCTGCCCCCTCCTCCATAAAAAAGAGGCACTGCAAAGCAAACCAATGAACATATGCCCATGAATTCACTATTCCCCTAACTGATGTGCTTGGGGACTCTGCCTGGTAAATGCAAAGCACTAATAACTGTTTTTAAAAGTCCCGGTCTGATTACCTGGACCAATTACCTCATTGACCGTGAAAATGATCCTAGTGACTTTTCATTAAAATCTAAAATTTTGTGGACTACACAAAACACCTGATTAGCATCTTAAAACTTTGGCAACGCCCTAGAACTTTAAAAAAGACACACCAAAAGATGGAGAAATGAAGCACTAAATCTGTCATCTGAAGCCACCTCATGAGAATTCATCTTACTCCCTTGAATTCCCAGAAATCACATCATGCAGTTCACAGGAGTATCTATGTAATACATTCACGTTCAGAAGTTTAAAACAATGACTGCTCTAACATTTCAAGTAGAAAACCTATGTGTAGACTCTTCCTCCTATGTAATATTTTTTAAATTCATTTTTACCTATAGCCCATAGGCCTAAAATGTAAAATAAACATGGGCCTAAAATGTGAGCTTTACAGTGAGATAATGTAAATGTTCACTTACTGTCTGCTTCCGTTCAACCAAAAAATAAACAAAAAACAATAACAGAGCCGCCTTCGGCCACAGTCAATAACTTTCTAACAAAGATGAGGAAAAGAAAAATGGCTTTTAATGGCTGCGGCTCTTCCTGGTTCGTTTTTGCATAATATTGATGAATAGTAAAGGGTTTGGAAGGGGAGGGGAGGGGGTGGAGAGGAGTCTACAGTTATGGGAAAAATGTCCAACTCAGCTCGCACATGCCTCAGTATGCCAGCTCGCCAGTGCGCTGACCCTCTCTGTATCTTGGAGTCATTAGCTGGAGTCCCAGCCCTGCCTCCAGGACGGGGTGGGGGGGGGATTTGAACTCACACACCAAAGTGGGGAGATTGGGGATTCTAAGCGTGCCAGACAGAAGGGTCATTCCTCTTCACTGATGAGGAGGACGCTTGTCCCCCGGGGAGGGGAAAACTGGATGAGTGACTGTCGCAAGATTCAGGCAATGGGCGTGCTGCTGACTCAGGAATGGACTCTGCCGGCCACCCTGCTTCAGTCCAGCCGCTCCGAGTGGGAGCGGTTTTAGGGCAGCAGCATTGACAGGTACATGCAAAAGTTACGGGAGAATGGAAAAGAGAGGAAAGAGGGAAGGAAGGAGCAAATGCAACAGCAACTCCTTTTTGAGACATATGCACACAAGAAATAAACATTTTTCCTTAATGCAAAGTCGCCATTGCCCAACAGATAAAAGACGTGTTTGTGGATGGGCATATTTAGAACACCCACGGCATTTCTGAGTGGATTTTAAAAGAGGACGTGCATTTTAAAAACTGATCGACTAGGCTGACGTGTACATGTGCACATCCACAATACTGTAAAACTCTATAAACTCACAGAAAATATACACACCCACCCATATATATATTTGCATGTGGGTGGTATTCTGCATACATGACTGTCAACTTAAAATGCCATTCTCTAATTTATATGCAAATTCTACCTCTGGTAAAATAAAAACATATTTTAAGCAGCTTATAGTGCCAACACATTAGTCCCATGAATGATTCCTAGTAAACTATTTATGCCAACTGTGGTGGGTTTTTTTTTTTTTATTTATTGGATGGTGAACGAAACCACTTAAACTACAGTTGTCTGTATGAATCAGTAATTTTCATGTTTCTAATTAAAATGTAAACAGCGTAATGAAGACATCAAGTTTTTAGGCAAATGTCTCTTCCAGTGCCACTTGGGGTATGATAATTACTGGAGCAGATCTGTGGATGCTTCTGAATCCCCTACAAGTCCAGATTAAAAGCATTACTGCTAAACCTGGCTTTTTACACGAGGGAATTGTGTACTCTAACCCATTCCCAGTTTGCTTACAGATGCACAATGGCACCACCTTTAAAACCTGGTCATTAAAAAAAATCAAAATGGAAAATAACAAACGAAGTAATTTATATTTAAAATGTTGATTATAAAACATTAACTGGCAATCAAAATGCTGGAACCAGATCTACTCTGATTTGATTCCCTGCCATTAGCTTCTTGAAAAAAAAAAAAAAAAAGAAAAGAAAAAGAAAGAAAGAACAGAAAAACGGCAACCAAACAGTGTCTACCCTAAATTTCTAGAGCCCAGGTCTGGGTTGAGGGGTGAAGCAATAAACTTGATTCCAGATTCAAAGATAACATTAACTTCCAAGATTTATTTTGTTTAAATGGACAGTTTAAATGAAGTAAGTTCACAAAACACAAAATAGTAAAATTTTAAAATAATATATAATCCATGGAGTAAAAATGTGTCATTTTCCCTTCTCATATTCAAGAATGTAAAAGTGCCTTTGATATGAAGCTGTAATCTGTTTTCATTTTTATTTCAGCATCTATTTCTCTCAAAGTCGTCAAAATTCATCCTAAAGCAAATGACCTCTTACACATGCTGAAGAAATACATCACCTCTTCTGCCTACAACTGTTAATTGAACTTCTCTCTGAAGCCTATTTTTCCAAGTTAACCAGTGTGCTTGCTTTACATATTTACTACCTAGCACCTGAACAGTTCCTTTCTAAAAATATATATATATATATATAATTCTGTACCACCCCTCCCTCCATACACCCCTTAGAACTATTGCAGCCACACTTGTGGTTGAGTAGTTACAGTTGAAATCTGCAGTGATATGAAAAGTCTAAAATGTAGGATAAAAGGAGGATTCCTTCCCCCCCCATCCCACCCCCCTCCTCTGGACTCACAAAGTCCACAGACTGACTGATATGGCCACTTTTCATATTATTTTTACATAAATGCTAGACAAGCATGTTGCTAAGGTTGGCTGTGGAATTGAAAATGGATAAGAAATGCGAGTATGTATGGGGGAGTTACGTGAGGCAGAGAAAGAGAGCAATTTTTGCACTGTTATGTTTTATTACTAAAGTAATGCAGACAAACAAATGTATATCCACCATCCTGGGGTCAGAGGGAATGTTTAATCTAAAAGCGTTTTCTACCACTTTTCCATCTGAAAATATATCAGCCTTTTTTTTTTTTCCTGATTTGGGCATAGAGACATAGTATTTTGGGGTGGGGAGAGGGTGGGACATGGAGAGAGAGAGGATCTGAACAAGGCATATTTTGGTGACGTTTAAATTTTTTTTTAACACTCTGGGGGTTTTCTGAGGGAAAGAAAGCTGATTAAACAAGGCCAAGTGTTCTGTCAGCTTAAGGGTGATATCATAGTTGTGTTCAATATCAGAAGTGTTGCGAGTACAGGCATCATTTCTATTCGCTTTGTGCCAGAAAGGTAAACACCGGATTGCACTGTGGATTAAAACAATAAGAAATCCCTTTCCTCTCAGGCTTTCAAGGCTGTGTTAATCGGGTGTAATTTTTAATGAACACTAGCTGCTTGGTACTCATTCAAGACATTTCATTAGAAGGTTATTCATTTAAAAATCAACGTTTCAACCATATCAAGCTGTAACCTTTCTTGAAATGTAAATGAATGGTTTAAATGAGAAGATTAATAAAGAAGGGATGTTCCAATTCCAAGCATGGCATGCTATGTATTTTTAAATTTGTCTATGCCAGATGCTGTCAGTCAGAACAAAAAACTGTCCAAGCAGACAATCTGTGCGTCTGAATGTTGATCATGGTGGAAAGTACAGGGGGGGCGGGGGGAGAGTGTGTCAAGGATTCATGGTCCTTCATCTTTGCAGTAGAGCAAACACGTCTCTCAGTATAGCGACAGACAGCTGCTTCCACTTTCTAATGTGCCCTAACTTAGATCACTGAAAGAATTGTCAGCGCTCAGAGAAACACACAAAGATAACACAGCCAGCTGCCATGGAGGGGAAAACAGCACAGCTCAGAAGAAATGGGATTTGTTCCATTTGCATGATGCGGCCTCCCTTGGGCCCCTTTCTTTCAAATCCAAAGCACAAAAGACAACACTTAACATATTTGCTTAAAGATGACAACCTCATGTTGATTTCATTTGGATGTAACAGTGTCAGGATTACAGATATAAGAATATATTATATCTGTAACAGAGACTGACAAATGTACCCATCAGTGGAACTGTCTGATTCATCTGCTTATACAGCCATTTTACCATCCCAAGGGTGCCATCTAAGTAGTAACTTTAGAAGACTGAAGGTCTAATTTTATTACACCACATTTCAACCTACTAAACAATATTATTTCTAAAATAGATCATTTTTATTGGAAGTCTCCCTGATGAAAAATCCAGTAGACACCAGAGAATTTATGAACTGTATGGGTCCTTTGAACTCAATATACTGCCCATTTTAAACAACTTTTCTTGCTGTATGGCAAAATCCTAGTATCGAATAAGTGAAAGCTAGAGAGAACATGTATGTTTTGAATGTCTAAGTACATTGATATACTAAACAGATTTTATAGATATAGAGAGGGGAAGAGAAAGAGGCTGACTGATTATATGGACAACTATCAAATCAGGTCTTACCTGGTCCATTTGAATAAATTCTTTGTAACCACTTACTTCTGTCTATTCCATTACATGTCTTCCCTCAGTATAGCATGCACACTTCAGTAGCAACTATATGAATAATCATTGCCTGTCAATATCTTTTGGACATATACTCAATCTAATTTCCAATATTCTTTAGGCAGGGGATAAGACCAGAGAATGATTTAAAGCTAAATTGGCTAGTCTCTATTCATTATAATACGTACAGCTTAGGAAAAAACATGATTCTGATCTGAAGCCTACATACTTTTACAAATCTTTATTCTGTATGGCTTTACGGATTCTGACTTTCTTTTTTAAGCAAATAAAAAGATAGAGGAAGATGTGACTGAACTGATTTATTTGCATCTACATTACTCCAAGTTACCCGATTGGAAAATGTTACCCACTTGAGAATGGAGACACAAGAAACAGGTAGAGAGGAAACCACTATTCTCTTCACACATGCAGTACACACACAGACACACATACACACACATACACATATAAATGCCCGGGCCACATTCAGCCCCAGAGCCCACCCAACTGACTTCCCATAATAAATGCTGGCTCCCTATGCTCTTGCTTTGTCCAAAGGAACGCTCTACTGCATGTTGCTATTTACTGGCAACAGTATAATTCACTCATTTGGTCTTGTTTTATAAAATAGAGTTAACTGCTATATGTGAAATTTCTGCACAGCAGATGGTTACCAATCATTATTTTCCATTTGTTTAGTTTCTAGTAAGAACAAGAGAAACTGTGGAGTAGTGATGCAAAGAAAACTAGCAGCCTGCATGATAACCCAACCAGTGCCAGAAGACACATTAAAAAAAATTACTTTTATCACATAGTAGATCAAGGCTAAATATAATTTTGAGGGATGGGGAGACGTTATTTCCCCCACCCTCATCCATAAAGGAAAATGCCATTTAATAATTTATTTCTTAGTATAAAATCCTCTAAGAATTAGCCTCTCTATTTTTTTTAAAGAGATCAAAGTTTCTAGAAGCAACTTATTATAACCATTAATGTTTGTCATCACCCACGCTGAGATCACTTTCCTTACCTCTAAGTGGCCCAGTTGTCCAACAGAAAATGGGAAATAGGAGCCATTTGTGGACAAGTGCACATGCACAGAAAATTAAGCTGTAAATATCCGGGCTGGGTTATTACTAGAATCTGGAAACATCTGGGGCTACAGAACAAGCCAAGCCCCATTTCCACAATGTCCAGGTAATTGCTTAAATGATTTATACCTTACTGTTTCTATTAAAAATGTCTTTAAAGAGAAACATTTGTAGGCTCCGTTCTGCAATAAAAACTGGTATCTGATTTCACTGGTACAAAATCTTGTGAAAGATGTTACATTTCTTCAAGGACATGTGCATGACACGAAACTGAACCCTGGACAAAGGTGGGAGTGCTAAAAGAAGGCGTGGTCAGTCAAAGAAAACAATCATATCAGGCAGGCAAATTTTAAGTGGCTTAATTTGTGATTAGTTTTTATTCTCATCCAAAGAATCCATTTAAAAAAATCCTCTTCATGCACATCTGACAAATATATCCAAGCCATTTTAGGGTGACCTATACCTCAATATCCATTTTCAATTTCAATTTTAACTAATTCCTCATAAATCTTGTCTACTGAGTCTTCAACTGAATATCATGCCAAATCTGTCACCTAAGGGACAAATAAGTACCACCTCCCAGATAGACCTGGGCCACTTAGTTAAGAATTTGGAGAGATTTAAATTGGCTCACTTAGATGGTGTCTGTATGGAGCTAACTGGCACACTCAGAACGAAAGAGCTATCGACGCTGTCAGCTGCTTCATAGGTTTCTCTTCTGAATACATACATACACACACACACACACACACACACACACACACACACACACAAACACAGCTGTATTCACTTGAAATAATTTTGTTTTATTTCAGATTTTAAGCCAAGAGGACGATTATAGCTTCACATTCTTCAAGAATTGCCATGTCTAGACCTAACAAAAAATTCAGTGACTGACAGCTGTCAGCTATGCTTATGAAGGCAAGAGAAAAAAAAGAACAGCAACAAAATAAACTATTGACCACTGACTTTTAACCATGGCTCATCTTTAGTGACCACCAACTTACATTACTACCCTCTCTGGGAATCACCCTATATTTTTCTACAACTAAAGGAAAAATGGCTGATATTTTAGGTGTGAGGAATCTGCATGGATATTTTTATTTATTTACTTTAAAACCCCCCAACTTCCTGATTATAATCAGGTAGAATTTTAAACCTATGTCTTTTAAATCCTCCCTTGATTTAGTTTGGTTGTTGGCAAGCCACCATTATAATGGCTTTACAGTTCAGAGTCGTTACTCTCAATCTCATGGATTTCAACTTACAGTTAAGCAATTTTAACTTGCTTGCAGAGTACTGGTTTCCAGAAAACCAGAAAAGCTAATTTAACAAAGGAACTAAATAGATTGTTGCAGTCAAACTGCAAAAATGCTCTTGCTACTTTTAACCTATTGCTTCACAATCTTTATTATTCTACCTCTAATGTACTATAGTTCTTTAGTACTGAAGCTCTTTGCTGAAGATGCAGTGTTTTCATGCAACTGACCAAACAACATTTGTCCACTGTGGCTCACTTAACAGTGCATCTTTGTAATAATTCAGGTTCAACAATCAGCATTGCAGCTTTCTCTTCTACATGGAGTATATGAGATCAACCTAGATTTCAATATGAAGTAGTAAGATAGCATCTAGAACTTTTCAGATTTGAAGAGACCAAATTGGAAGAAAACCAGTGAACTTTCAGTAAAGGTTATAGGTTTCCTTAGTAAAATTGTGTTTTTAGAAGAATGACAATAGAGCCTTTGTTTTTTCTGAGTTCTTTCATGAAGCAATGTGAACAAGTGCTTTTCTCTAGTACATCTATCTTTAGGTTCAAATACACAAATATAAAATAGAAACTTTGTAAAATATTGTTGACTAACACATTACAATTTCAACATTTGCTCAAACTAAATTTCCCTTAGAAAATTTGGTAATGCTATATGCTGTAACGTTAGTGACAGGTTTAAGAAAAAAACTGACCCTTCCACAAACACACAAACCGAGCGGGTGATGCATTTGAACCACTAGAAGACAGGGTCATTGGGTGTAACCCCAGCTAAATTGTTTACTGCCCAGTACTTAGTACAAAATAAATGAATAGTGTCAGACATTAAATACGAAACAAAAGTATGTCAATTAAACTGTTAACCAAAGACATTCACAAACTAGAGTCAATGAAAGTTATCATATCAACTGTAGATCAGCTAGTTTGCATCTTACTTCTTATCACCTAAGTACCATCATGTTCCCAAGGAAATGTTTTGAGTACCACCAGGCACATATTTGCACACTGCCTATTTATCAGAGAAAGGACAAAATACAAAGAAATGCCTTTGGAGATGCTGACTTCCCATGTTCAACCGAAGGCTGAATAACCAAGTGTCAATCAACCCTATGTTGTCAAGAAGTTGATTTGGAAGTCTCCACATCTAATGTTTTATGATTCTATACCCTTGAATTTTTCTAACTACAAAAACAAAAGGAAAAAATATTTAAATATGTAAAACATAGTGATTTGAAGCCATGTGTTACTGCCTGTAATCGAAATAGGTTACAGATTTTTGTTAAAGATATCATTATAATGTTCTGTTTTTATAAAATAGTTTAAATGCTCTCCTACCCAGAGATATAGGAGAAAATAGAATAAATGACTGTAAGCCCTTTCTTAGGTATATAATTATAAAACTATTCTTTCAGAAATGTAAGAAGATTGTAAAGTCTTTCTTTAGTAATTAAAGAATACAGAAATTTCATTTTTAAATGAAATACACAATTTTAATATATCTGTTCTTTAAGTACTTTTAGAAGCATCTTCCAGTTTTTTAAAGTAAGATTAATAAAAGATGAACCAAGTGACAGTCTCCTACATTTCTATCGATTCATTTCACCAAACATTTATTGAACACCTATTACAGGTCCTGCTCTGTATACACATGTTGAGGAGATTAAAAATAAAAAATGAATCAGATGTAGTCTGCTCTCAGGAGTTTACAATTTCATAAACGAGAAACACAAATGCCCAGCAATCTATAGAGGAAGAAAAATGATTGAAAGGAGATTTTTTAAGTGATTAAGGAATATCAAGCAGACGTTGAAATGGATCCTCATTAGGGTGGCTCAGGAAGTTTTCACAGATGATGCAACATTTGAGCTAGATGTCAAAGTCCTGGTAGGTTTTCGACAGGTGGAGGAGAAGAGCATTCCAGGCAGTAAAAAGAAGACGAACAAAGATTAGTTAGGGCTAAAATAAAGAAAAGATGGAGTTGCTTCCAGTTTGATAAACATCCAACTTTCATACTGATCTATAATTTTGACATATTTTTAAAGAGATCTGAAGTCCCTAAATCCATTACTGCTTAAGTTAATCTGCTTGTCAGTCTATTTATATCTCTCACAGGGAGAAAGCACTGGCTAACTAATACTCATCAACTCTCAAGGTATTAGAATTGCTGACACATTTGCTTGTAACCAATTAGTAAGCATATTTAATGAATGGTTACCATCCCTCCTGAAGGGCTTAACAAAGTGATAAATGGTCCTTGAGCTCCCTTCATTATTTCCAAGACAATTTCTGGAGTTTCTTAAAGAGAAACAAAAAATCACTTGGCCACTGGCCACCAGCAAGGTTCCAAGTGACTCAAGCTCACTAGTCGATGACCAAGCAATCATGGATTACATAGAACTGGAAAATAATCTTAAGAGTCATTGGATGAACCCTCTTTTGAGGTTCAAAGAGGTTGAAGGACTTACCCAAGGTCACAAATATGATAGACTGTTGGCATCTGCTGCTGTCACCATTGTCACTTTCCTGAGGTACTCTTACCAGCATGGTGGCGATGTTCCTAAAATTCTTCATAGATTGTTGTTGAACTTTAGCCAGATAGTGAACTATCTCTAGTACATATCATGAGTACATTCAATTCTAAATAGATGTCTCTATTTTTGTGACTTCAAACCGGGAAGAATGAAGTTTTTAAAATTAAAACTTAAAGCAAAAAGTTTAAGAGCTCATGAAATGTATAAATTTTTGGTTCAGCGAAGTGATTCTCAATCTTAACTTTACATTAGAATCACTGGGGTAGAAAAAGAAAAAGAAATTGGTCATCCCCCAAAACTTCCATCTAACTGGTCTGAGGTGGGGCTTTGGCAAATTTTGTTTGGTTTGGTTTGGTTTTGGTCATTAACGTACAGCTAGCATTTACAGGGTAGATACAGAATTTATCATCAAACTATGCTCAAATCAAATTAAATCATATATCTATCTACTTTAATGATTTGACTTCTATAATGGCAATAAATGCATTATTTCCCAAAAAGAAGTCTTAAAAAAGATATAGCCTAATCCTCAGTAGATGTTCTTCCATAACTTCATTTGAGACATAACCAAATTGAGTATGTGAGGGAGAAGAAAGAGTCTAAGAGTAATATGAATCATCTTTAAAGGCATGTGTATTTTTTACACTTTTTTCAAATTATAAGGAAGAAAAGGGGGTATAGTTCTTTTAATTTGGGTTATCACAAATCCCATATATCCAAGATTTGGTATAGAACTTGCTATTTTAAAAAAGAAGAATATAATTTGTTTAGATAGTGCTGTGTGCTAATTAATGTGCACTAGTCACTAATTCCTAACAAATGAGGTTTTCTCACATAATTATATTCGGATTTGATTTTTTAAATTGCCAACCTCATTTTTAGCAACAGCTACATGAAAACAGCCCTTACCCTTAGTTTCCTTAACAACATCCCTAATTTTTTTTGCCTTTAGCTATTTCCTCATTCCTACAAGTGGTCTTTCACCCTCTGTCCATGTCAAAAAATGCTGCTACACTTTCCTCCTAGTACACAGCCCAATAACCTCTTAATTAATTCAAGCTACCTCCTCATGATCTAAATATCATATTCCAGTGGCTCAAGTGAAATTTGATTTTCCAGCTGATCAAGTAAAAAACAGCCCTACAGATAAATACTAGAAAGAAAAAAGAAAAAGAAAGAGAAAAAAATCTCAGCCCCTCAAAACAGTACACAGGTATGGGTAAGAATGAATTCCAGGAGCAGGAAGATGGATGAGACAGCAAGGTTTCTGGTGAGTTTGCAAACAGCAAAACAGATAGAAAACCATTCCCGCACTGGCCTCAAGCACAAGGACACCTGCAAAGTTGGCTATTAGAATTTATAGATAAATATTTTGAAAATATGTATTTAGGTACACATGTACATTACAATTATACACCAGCAACACCTCCTAGATTGTAGCTTAGTAGTAGTGGCGTTTTGATATAGTAGCATAGATTTCAAGGAAATGGAATTATATTGGGGTAAAATTGGGGATTTTTGCTCATCATTATAAACAAACCTATACTACAGGTTGTACTATTCTGAGTATTTTTAAAAATAAACAATACAAAATAGTTTCCTGTAAGGTCTTTTTAATTTGATGCTACAACAAAATAAAACAAGACACAAATCAAAAAACAAACAAAACAAGTATTAGTGCATTGTATGCACTCATTGAGGACTTATTAAAAGAACATAGCATAATAAAGAACTTCCAATATTAGATTTTTTCCTAATACTTTTACAGCTTAAACATTATTGATAGAGATTTCACCCACAGTAAAAAAAAAAAAAGAAAGAAAAGAAAACAAAAAACCAAACAAAAAATCCCAAAAGGGATTTTGCATACGTACAGATTTTTTCTCTCTAGAAAGATACTACTCAGTCTAAACACCTATTTCTGAATAAGATTATCTAGTCCTACTATCTTACCATCCATAAGTAAATTAGTTGATTAGTTGATTGGTACTCTTAGAATTACATAAAACATATTTTTCCAATTAGGGAACACTTATATTCTTAGTACATTTTAAATCTTCCCATAGAAGGAACAAGTGCTGTTCAATTCTTAGTACATTTAAAATCTTCCCATAGAAAGAACAAGTGCTGTAGGCGTATAAAGGTCCTTCTCGTTTGTCAGACAAGGACTCAGGCCAGGCAGGGTCCCAGTGTCTACATTTCGGTCATATCAGTATACTCCTAAAAAATGTTGCTTAATTTTCTGAATAATGCAAGCGAAGATCTCTCTTTAAAGAACGTGATACCAACACGATTGGAGTGGAACACCATGGTAAGAGGGGGTGGCGATTAGACCCATATTTTTTGTAAGTGGGGTCGAAAATTGACTCCAGATTTGTGACTCATGAACGGAAAGTCAGTTTTAATACAGATGTGCTTTAAAAAGTAAAAATGGCTATTATTCTTAACAAGTTACATATTGAGTATTATTCTTTAAAAATGACTCATAAAATATCTTTTTAAGTACTTAAAGTCATGATTATGTTCTACTCTTTTACTTCTGCTTGAATGTAATTTTTCATTTTCCAGGAAAGGACACATTTTCTAACTAACCCCGTTAACCTAATTACTCATAAAGAAATACCAAAAGCATCCCTGACATCAATACCTTCACAAAGAAATGTATCTGTGCACGTGCACAAGAGCATCTTCCATTTAGATAATCAAAACTGTAATTTTTACTTAAAAGACTCTTTTAGATCCATGTAATTCCTGGCAGTAAAATTTATCACAAGCACTTAAAGTGTGCAAACAGTAAGACTGTCCTATTCATATCCTTATTTCTTCACATATTTAAATCCAAAAGTATTAACTGTTAAGCTTAAAAGACTAATAGGACTCTGTTTATTTTATAGTATTTGTTTGATCTTAAATGCGTATTGTAATGAAAATGCCTTCAATCTTAAAGGAACCTTTTATCCTACTCAGAATAATTATCTTGTAAGATTAAAATCAGTGAATCATACCTAATTAAGATTTATAATTTAGCATCATTCAGGTATATGATCTAAGAGAAAGAGTTTATAATCTTAACTTCAATTTGAAATGGAAAGGGAGAAGAAGTGAATAAAAGGGAAATAAACAGCTGTTTGGGGCATAAGGATGCACTAATATTGCCACGTATTTACCCAGATTCCTAGTTTAAATCTTTTTTAAAGCTAAACAACTAATATGAAAACACAACATACTAAAGGATAGGAGTAAGGTGGGAAAAGATGGTTCCCAAATTAAATTATACTACTAGAATTTGTAGATAGGTTATACAACATAGAATATTTAAACATATGCATTGTGGCTAACTACCTCTTAAAAAAATTCAAGTTTACAATGTCTTTAATGCAAAAGATTTCTAAACTGTGGGGTGAATTTATAATTAAATGGGACACTGTTGTAATAGTTATTTCCAATCCTTTCATTAAAGTACATGTCAACTGAGAGAGCAATGCCTTGGTATTACACAGGGCAAAGATTTTTCTTCTTAGAAGGTCTCATATATAGGATTTCTCTCCACCAAGACTAACGAGGCATTCAAAATAAGTTAGGTTTTTCTCTTTCTTCAGAAATATCTTTAAAGCTCCCTCCCCCCCATCAGTCTTGGATTACATAAAAGAATAGTTACTTTTCTGAGCTCTTTGATATTGTTCTTCCTGGCAGAGTCATCTGATGTGGGAAATATCTTTTGAAAATAAATGGTGCAACTTCAAGTACACTCAGATCCATTACTTGCTGGACATTCCATCGTATCTGAAAAAGCCTCTTGACTTCAAAATTTAGTTTTAGGGATCTCAATATGAAGCTTGATCTCATTGAGAAGTATCTTGGGAAGCAACAATGTAAACGTTTTATCCACCCATCAAGTAGACTGTTCAAACCAAGGCAGAAAGGAGCCACAGATGGTGACTACATTTTTCAGGGGGAAGGGGATTGTTCTGGTTTAAGTTCAGAAACGAAGTTCACCGTTTGAATATAACATCCTGCAAAGTTAATGTTACTGCAAGAGTTACTTTTCATATTTAACACAGCTGTCACCACATGTTTATACAGCTACAATGCCACTTCCTAATGTCAAAATAGCAATATTGCTGCTACTATAACAAGGTAATTATTTTTGTGTTTGCCCATCTTCCCTGACTCAATGAGTTGTGCTTTTATTTCTCAATGGTCAGAATTTTCTATATTTTTAGATAACTTAATATTCTACATTAAAAATATTTATTTCACTTGTGCTTGAAACTTAGGTGGCATAGCGGTACAAAGCAACAGAGAAACTCTCAGGCTCTTATTTCAAATCTTACTAAAATCCTCCCACCCTAATCGTTCTGTGCCTGGGGAATACATATTTAAGTATGTACCTGCCTGCAAACAATTACAAAACAGAGTTGCTTTTAAGAATATCTGCACAAAAATTCAGGTGATATATGGGAGCACATCAGGCAAAAGCCAACGTAAGATAAAGGCAAAGATTTCAGTCACCAGTTCACGTACAGAAAGAGCAGAAGATACCTAATGGTCCATTTTCCCACCGAGGCTCTTACTCAACAACCACTAGCATCTCTTTAGGCAGAGGCACGTGGAATCACTGTGGACTGGTCAGTCTCCACGTAGGAAACCCAGTGACTTCCACAAGGTTTGTGGGTAATGAAGGCAGGGCCTGCTTCATTGCCCTGCGACCTGGACAGGCCCATAGGTCTCCCACAGAGAAGGGCCCTGCACTGGGTTTAATCTTCTGCTCTTGCTGTCTTGAACTCTTAATAATTTTTGAACAAGGTGCCCCACATTTTAATTTTGCACCAAGCCCAGAAATTATGTAGCCGGCCCTAGGTGAAGGTGACAATGTGTGTTGACGGTAAGGATCATAAATCAGAAGAATTGTAAAAAGTTTACAGCAACATCTGGAAACCCATGGCTGTACATTATACTACTTTAAAATTATTATTTTGAATGTTACTGTTTCCATGAATAATATTTCCTAAAACCAAAGCATGAAAGTAGAGGTCACTCATTCTCAGATGGGTTTACTGTCATAAGTATATGGCATTTAATCAATTGTCAGTTGCTTAAAAAGCATCCAATTGACATAAGGCAAACATTAGATGGGGGGGAGGTGTGTGTTTGTTTTTGGTTTTTTTTGATGAGTAAAGTAAAATTCAGTTTCTGTTCTCTTGCCTGCAATATATCCACAAGTGGAATGGAATAAATGTATAAATTACCAGCCGAAATAAAAACTCATAAGCAAGGAACTGGGTAAGGGTATTCTCAATGTTAAGATATTGGGGAAAAGAAAACATAAATTTTATAAGTATTTTACATGATGTTTTCTACGGTAAGAAAATGCTTTTTGTAAGTTATAAATCACTTACTCATATGAAAATAAGAACAAAATCCTAACAAGAAGCAAACTTTCCAATCTTACTTAAAAAATGCTTTCTAAAAAAAGATTTCCCAACTAAAAAGTATAAATACTTAAGCCAGGTTGCAGGGTAAAAAAAGTTTAACCTTGGGCCTTCATATGATAAATCATGCATTTCTACTTTCAAGATGTATCAGTTTCAAAAATGATTGCAAGCAGTAATGCTGTCAATGCTTTGTGAAAGTCATAGTAGCTCAAATATAAGCAAACATATCCATTTATACATATACTCAACATAAATACTTCTGCATTGAAATTCTCCTTTGAATTCACTGCTTCTAGTATACTCTGAAAGCACAGCCCACCATATGCAATGTTAAGCACAGTGTCAATATTCAAGTAACAAGACAACAAGCAGATTTGTTGCATAAACTATGTAAATATTATTAACAGAAACTGCCATATGATATCTCATGTCTGGATGGCTTCTGATCACCTATCTCTTCTGCCTCCTCAGTCTCCTAACTAAGACTGTCGTCAACAGGTACGGCACACTCGTGTGCTGTGCTGAGGCAGAGCTCCTGAGCTGGCAGCTGAGCTGCTGCCCTGAGGAAACTTTGCATACCCACCTGCTTTTGATTTGCTTCCAACTTATCAGTACAATTTATTTTTATCATATTCTTGCCTACCTTTTATTTCCACTATCTGCATTTCTTGCAGTAAGCATCCCTCAAGTACAACTGCCATTTAAATGATAACATCAAAAATATCAAAAGGATCAGTAATCAGCAATCATGTTTCAAAGCAGCTAGGCTTGAAATTTCTACCATAAGTTAAATGAAAAAGCTGATAAAAGTTCAAGTTTAGGGAAAAAAAAGGAAGAAAATTACAAAATCCAACCATGACAAGCACTTGCTAAACAGGCATTTATTTGCAGTCTTTAAAAAAAAAGTCTTTCATTTTAATAGATTTTTTAAAAAATTAGCTATAATCTGTTATGTGTGTGAGACAGAAAGAGAAAGAGAAAGAGTTAATTGAAAGGTGGAATAATTTTTGGACTTGAAGTCTTCCAAGTAGTACCCCCAAAAAATTTCTAAGTTCAATTGATTTTAAAACATTAACTCTTGTATATCTCCAAAGAGACACTTATATTACATTTTTTTAATTGAAAGAAAAAAATTGCACTGTTTTCTGTGCCACTTGTTTATTCTAGTTTATCAGTGACCAAAGATTAAAAAGCAGATATGCTGATTAATCATGTCTTATCGATCAGTAGCATACTTCAGTATTTCACACAAATGTCTGCAGAACAATTTCTCCCAGTCAAAAATTTATAAATCGATTTAAATTCCTGGTAATTAAAATTATTAGCTCTATAAAAATAAATGTACTTTACAAATGAAGTACATGAAATTTGTATTCAAGAATATCAAAAGCAAAACAGCAAACATTTCTATCAAACCAAGGTTCTAAGAACAAACTAGAAAGTACAAAACATAAAAGCCTGCAATTGTTTCAAATACACCTAGCAATTCTGCTGATTTTGGACCATTAAAACTGATTACTTAATTAGGCAATCATTCAAGGCATCCAAACACTCACAGCCAAAAACAGGGAATTATTAGCATAGCCGTCTTCACCTTGAGATGAAAATTCTGAAAAATGTTGCAGACACTTAAACTTTCAGGATCTGTCCCCATGCGTAAACTAAGCAAAATACTAAATTCTAAAAGGTGACATGCCAAAGCTCAGGAAAAAAAGAATTTACCTCTAATTATACTGCTCATGTGTTTTTTTTTCAGGTGGCTAATATTTTAAACTACCTTAGAAACGTCAAGTTATAATACAGATGGTCTCTAGATTCTTGGAAGTACTACTCCCTTTCTCCCCTCTGGTCATACCCTTGTACTAGCTAAAAGTAATTAACAAAAATTTTGCTCTCTTGTATGACTATCAGAAGTACCAGCCTCCAAAGTTCCTGCCTGACATGAATAAAAACAACAGAAAGATTTTCTATTTATGGTAAAAAAAAAAAGTACTGGAAACTCAACCGCAGGAGTCTTTAATATAACTGAGGAAAAAACTCTCTGTTTTCACTCAGAGACATTTTTAAGAATTTCACTGATTCGGTGCAGTCAGGAAAAAGAAAAATATTCCATTTTCAAAAAAGACGGTTCCTGAAATAATTCTAAAGTGACCCTATAAACTGTCTTTTTAGGAGAAGAAAAAAGAAAGTCAACTCACACATACAGCTTCCAAACAGAAGTCTTACCCTCTTCCAGGAAAACAACAATGAGACTTTATTACCCTGCTATGATTCTTTCATTTCAGACATGATTAATTAGCAAGTATTACACTTCCCAAAACTCCCACCACACTCTTTGTGATCCATCAGCCTAGTTGTTGATAGACCCATGTGAAATAGCAAGTAGCCACCAGCAGTAAAAGACAAGTATCCAAAAACTCTATTTCAAAGAAGGAACAACTCTCTCCTAGCTTTGCCTCCCAAAATGAAACAAGCTGCTTTTAACTGCTTTCACGAAAAAAATTTTTTTCTCAAGTTGGTCATTTTCTTAATAATACCGTTTAAAATTCAAATAATGCATGCAACATATTCAATATTTAAGAATACATGGCATATTTAATCTGCTACCTACCTATATTTTTAAGCTGATATTCTGAAAGACTTGTGAGTTCCTATAGTTTATATTGATAATGATCCACATGCACAGTTAATAAACAGTAAAGATGATGCGAGCAAGCATGTTTTGGGAAATGGTTTTCATAGGAAAAAATGTTTCTTCCCCCACTAAAAGCTATTATGTCACACATGTAATGAAGATGCGAAACAGAAATACAGGACTAAAAGGCAACACGAAGAGAAGAGAGCCACTATACAATCTGAGTGAATGAAAACTCTGATTCTCTGTATATTGTTCTAAAACACTGTTTCAACATAATTTTCCCTTTAAAACAATCATTTTCAAAATGTCCATGTGAACCAAGAATCTGGCCATAACTGAATGTACTATAAATATGTATTTGAACAACTGTCAATTTATAAAGGCTGGGGTTTCCTCTTAAACCTTTCAACTGTTATGTCCAAAAAACTTCACACATAGTACAATACTAATAAATAGATCTTGTTGGTCCCAGGAAACATTTTTAAAAATCTATTCTGGTCAAAATATCCTTGCTTTTTTTTTCTGTTGTATTAAATTTAGGATCAAAAACATCAAAGCAGCTTCCACCTCGGACCTAACTTTTAGAGGATCAATGTGACAAGGCAGTCCCTGATAGATGTTTCTCTTGATAAACGACTTGTTCAAAAGAGACATTGTAGCTTTCATTTCCTGACCACAACACACTTTTAATTTGCAACAGCAGAGCTGCCAGAGTGTGAACCCTTGCCCACTTTCCAGCCTTTTAGGTTTGTAGCTCTGGTTCCTATAGGCCACACATTTGAGACAAACAAAATCTAAAAATAATCAGAGTAATAGAATTACAAAACAGGAGCCACTTATGCCACTCTATACATATGCACAAGTGTCTACTTTATAGATTACATATAAACTTTGCCTCTGCAGAATTCTAGTGTATAAAAACAAGCTTCCTGAATGAATATCACTTGCACAACTGGGCATTTAAACACAGAGGGAAATAAATTATGTGACTATTATTTAATAGTAAGCAGAGACTGGGGGGGGTAATTTATACACTTAAATCTGCTGTTAAATGTTGTGAATTATATGATTGCCTACCCCAACGTGTTTTTTACATATTACTGCAATAATTACTATTACTACTACCCAGAAATCACATTTAAGTATCAATACGGTGAACAGTCAAACCATCCAATTTCTGTTCTCAGCACATTGTCCGAGCTCCGATTTAAAATTTATAAATGTAATATCCTCCTCATCACAGGCAGCAGCCCAATCTGCTCTGAATATATATTACAGCTTTAACATCACAGAGGGAAATCGCCCATCTGGCAATCCCATTCGCTCCAACAGCTCCGGGGGAAAAAAGCTGTGCTCTCTCCTCCTTAAAACATTTCTCAGGGCAAATTATGTGCATCTAAAATAAACAGTCTTCTTATTGATCGCTTCAAAGTCAACAAGTTCCAAATGCAAAATTCAATCAAATCCTTCCTATCATGTAAGAGCGGTGTGTGTTTAGCTCAACAGTCACCAGAGTCCAACCAGAAGTGTCTGTCGCGCATCGGCTCTTACAGTCCCTTTCGTTGTATTCACATTTGTGTTATGAGAGAGCAGTAACCACGGCCACATTACAGACCCCTGGCAGCTATCCCCACTGCTATTTCTTTCTTTCATATTCTCCCTTTCCTCCTTTCTCTCTTTTCAGGGTGAATGCATGGTGGTGGGGTATAATACGTAACAAAAATAAAAACAAAAAAAATTTTTAAGTGGACATATCCTTTGGTTATGCAAAATACTTTTAAACATCTTTTTGTTGTTTCTCCCTCCTAGTCTTAATTGAATATCACAAAGTGTACACACGGTCACAAGAGCTATTGAAAACCCCCTCTCACTCCATTTATCTGACCTCTTTTTTTTTTTTTTTTTGGTAAAGAAAGAGGAAAGAGAGATTTCAAACAAAGTCAATTTCAGTGCCTGCTTATTTAATTCTGTCACAGGTTAAAAGTAAAAAGCGCTGACAGGCAGACAAGTGAATGGCAAGGAAAAAAACAAAACAAAACCCTACCACTGTTCCTTAAAAGGCCTTAAGGACTTTAAGCAATCAAAATACATTTTTTATTTTCATGTAAAAGATATCCCTTCACTCACCCACCCCCTAAAAAAAAACCACACTCAGAAGAAGTGATTACTCCACAAAGTGCAATCATTGAGAGAGCAGAGTCAAATTGCATTAATAGATTGAGAAAAAAAAATTTCATCCACTTCTGTGTGTGTACATATATACATACACTTTCATTAGTAAGCAGTCTTTCCCCGCACTCCCACCCTCTCCCCTCTCCAACCCAGCCCCCTCCCCAAAAAAACTGCACACTGAGTTTAACTAATTTACATACCATTTGACTTCAGCGGTTATATAGTGCATTACTAGTAACATGCAACTTTGGGATTACAGCTAAAACCGATAAAGGTGGACTCCAGCAATCTATTAATCAAAACTGAAATATACAAACAAGCGATAGCAAAAGCAAACAAGCATTTTGACAGATTAAAATATACATTATACATATATATATTTTAAAAGGAATTATATATCATGAGCAGCTCCTTCCCAAGCAGAGCCTTCAGTGGTTTTATCATGCTATTTAATTTGTCTTTCCTATTTAGATGCAAAGGAAGTAAATTCCAAAACTGACATACCATAAACACTGGTGCTACTGATCATTTCTTGCTGGCAGCACAAAAAGCTGAATTGGATTTCTCACAAGCAGGAATTCCAAAGGTTGCTTTTCATTAAAGCCACTTTTCCTCTCAGCTATCAAATGTCACTGCCTTGAAACGTGGGCCCTTTCGTCAGGTATTCATTTAACCTACATGCATATAATTAAGGGGGAAAGCAACATCAACAAAAAGGGGATCTCAGATCACAGGAGAAGAAAGAAAGGAAAAAAAGCACATGACCAGGAATGCAAGTCCATGTCAATTTCACTCATTCCCATTGAAACTAACAAGAGCTCCGGGGAGGACGGTAATAGGATCAGTGGATTGTATATACCATTAAATTATACATCTTTCTCTCCCGTTCCTTGCCAACAATACGCCCACCACGCTGTACCCCCTCCAAGATGATGTGCTTACATTTTTCTGCAACCGATCTTCTGACATATTCACGTTCCTCCAGCCACGAGATTGTAATTTAACCTCAACTTTTTGTGTGTGCAAGATTCTTATTTACACTTCTTATTTACTTAGAAGTTAGTTCCCGAAGAAAGTCTAGCCCCACCCTATGGCTCCGCTTTCTTATTTTTTTTATTCGAAGTAAAAAAGATAGTAATAAGTAAGCCCAATATAGCGGAAAACGAGGTTCTTGCAATCGCGAACTCTTAATCCCACACTATTGTTACAATGATTAAGCAGCAAAAATATGCATTATAATGTTTCAGGGCTACTTTGTACAGAGAAATTAGACAGCAGGTTGGCGTACAGAATAGAAACGAGTGCAAATTAAATTTAATGTTTACGGCACAACTCGAAGATCTCTTTTCATTACGGTCTTGGATTTATTTATATTCTTTAAAAATTAAACAAACAAAAACAAAAACAAATTTAAACAGCTGGTGGAAAACTACGAAGCTCCTCTTACCTGAACGCGCGAAGCGAAAACCCGATAGGTTAGCGTAGCATCGATCCGATGTGTTTGCTGATGAATGGAAGCTAGGGTTAAGTGAAGGTGCCTATGATTTGAAATCATTCCAAGTTTTTGAAGGGAAGACGGACTGCAGCCTCTGCCATGTTGGAATTTCAAACCCAAAACAGCTGCTTGGAAGGAGCCAGCATGCCAGAGGCTGGGCGCAGGCGCAGAGCGCCGCCGAGCCAAATTCAAATCACTTTCACACTAAGAGCCAAAGATCAGTTTTCAAAGGAGAGAGGGAGAAAGAGACGGAGGCTGCCGCGAGGGAGAGAAGACGGGAGGCAGTGGCGAGAGGCGGGCAGTGGAGAGAGACGGGCAGCGGCAGGACCGGGAGGGAGAGGGAGAGGCGCACGGAGCCCGCGGAGCTGGAGGGGGAGAAAGGAGGCGGGAGGCGAGCGGCGAGCGAGCTAGAGACGCGCCAGAGATTCATGGGCAGGGAGGGCTCAATGGCCGCGCCGCGCCGGCCGGCCGGCCGCTCGGGTCATGTTACACGGCCGTGGCCGCGGCGGCCGCCCAGCCTCGCCAACGCGCTCACGCGGCCCGGAGGGGGCCCCGAGGTCATGATTACGAGCGCGGGGACCGGGAGCTCTGGCGGCCCGCACTCTCAGGCGGCCCGACCTGGGGAAAGGGGAGCGACGCCTCGGGAGGGAAGGGGCCTTTCTTTCCCACGCGTGACCGGCCGGCCCTGGCGCTCCTAACCCGCCTTAAAGGGCTCTCCGGCACGCCGCCCCTCCCCGCCCGCTCCAGGCCCTCTCGACAGCTGCGGCCGGTTCAGCCTTCCCCACCCCCAAGACTCGCGCACAGGACGGGATCTGGCCCAGAAAGCCGGGACCTCGCCCGCGCTCTCCCCTGGGCCCCCAGCACCAGCCAGAAAATGACTTTATCTGCCAAGAGGAGGCAACTTCGGGGCGGGGGGGGGGGGGGCGGGAATCCGAATTAACCCAGCTCCCCTCCCCCGCTGCCCTGTGAATCAATAAAATCCGGAGTGGCTAGGTGTGCGGTCCACTCTTCCGCTCTCTGGCTCCCCTCCCTACCTCCCCCAGGCGGCTCGGGCAGGGGAAAGCAGCGCCCGGGGGCCCCTGGGGCGGGCGGCTGGTGCGCAGGCACAGACGTTAGGCTTCTGCTTTCCCAGCCCCCTTCTATGGAGCAATCTAGGGACCCAGGAGTGGGAAGAGAGTAGGGGCTTTGTGGCGCTGAGAGCTGAAGAAGAATGAAATGTGCAGTTGAGTGTGTTGCTGCATCCCAGGGAGCGATGCAGTGCTGATTGTCTGTTGCTGAGATAGCCTTTTGTTCGGAACATAAGGTTTAAGAAACACGCACACGTTTTCTGGGGTCTCTTGTTAGATGTAAATGTGCTGCATCCAGACGCTTACTATGCGGTGTAAGCTCAGTTGGTTTACTAATCACCCCGCCCCACCCCCAAACAACCAGAGTCATTTGAATGGGAACCTCATTCAGACTTCTAGGCTGCGAGTACTGCCTTCAACCTATTTCATTCTAGACTAGCCAACCATCCAACTGAGATAATAAAGCAAAACAATAACATTTGATCATGATGTCTACGAGATAATGTGCCCGGCAAAGTTCTTTAGAAATTGTAATGAGGAAGAGAGTGAGTGGGTAATAATTTCTCTTCGTTTATATTACATAGGACTTTAATAGATAAATGGTAAGTTTATACTCTGGCCTGGTGGACATCCGGTCGTCTATATTTCAAATAAGCTAAGAATGAAAGAGGCAAATTAAATATTGGACCAGGAGCCCATCAAGCTGAAAATGTTATCTGTGAAGGCTGGAACTGAAAATATACTTGTTTAGGACTGACCCGCCTCATAACAAACGGTATTCACATTTCCCCCTGCTTCTCTGCTATAGATTTAATAGACTAAGTTGCAGCTCTCCAGATGATGAAATGCAGCTTTTAAAATACACCAACTACATACTGCGAAATTAATTTCATTCTCCTTCTGTGATTTTCTTACCTTACGGATAGCTATTGAATGGATGCACTTAGCTAACACAAGAGAAAGAAAAATGATTTTAGTTAAATCTAGGTAGTTGACAGAATTTAAAAGACAAGAAAAGGTGATTCAAAATCTTACTAAATATTTCTAGGGAATGAAATCTCTATTTGGAATAGATTTGACCTTTCTGTGCTTTTTTTTAAAAAAAAACAGGCTTCAAAATACAACAGAAGAACTTTATTCTGATCTAACAGAGAACACTGAAGCCCCTTTAGTTATATTTTACAAGATAGCTTTGAAAATGATATTATGAGAAGTTGCCCATTGGATTTCACCACAAAGGAATAAGTGTAGGAAAGTATCTATGGGTCACTGTTGGATTGAGTACAGATGAATTAAACAACAACAACTGTGAAGAATTTATAATTTCAGTTATTGCCCATGTGGAGAATGCTGATGAGAAGTCCTCTGTGCAATTCAAGCAAAACTGCTCTGTCCTTGTTTGTTAAAAAAAAAAGTTCAAAGCTCATCAAACTTTAACACTAAATTCCTAGTACTGAATTTACAGTTCCTCATGTAAACCAAAATACTGAATAAAATAGAAATAATGGAATGACCACTTGAGTAAAAAACAATGTATTTTGATGATCGACTTAAAGAAATTCATTTTCAATATTTACAACAAAATAAGCCCTACTTTTAAAAAGGGGCAGAAAAAGTGTGGTTCGCAGAAGTTTATTAATAGATAAGTAGTACTTTTTTCAATTCTCTTATATATTCATTTGAAATACAGATTATAAAGTCCATTGTTCAACATACAAATGAACATAATTAACTTGGAATCAAAGAAAGGGAATCTATTCAAAAGAGCAGTGCTTATATTTACACAGAGTTTCCAAAGTGTTCAAAATTACATAGACTCCCAGGAAAAAAAGGCTTATATAATAAAATATTATGGGATTTGCACGACTAATAAAATCCACAGTGGAGTTTGTCATCCCACTATTTCTAGCTTGCTTGCTTTCTTTCTTTTTAGGTATGGATAAAGCTTGCTTTTCTTCAATTACATTTTGCAGAGGAATATGAAACTTTGTTTTTCAAAAAGATTCATTCTTTGTTTGCAAAATTAGTACAACATTTAGTTTTTGTTGTCTGAATGAAACTATTTGTAATGTTGTAATACGATTAAGTAGCATTTTAATAGTCACCATATTCTATCTATATTTTTTAAAGTTTTATTCAAAAGAAATGTTTTTGGTTGTAACTGATACCTACGTCTATAACATATTTTACAAAACTTTTCTTGTGATGCCATGAAAACAAGAAATTGTCTTTAAAGAAAGCTGATTGACTAGTCAAGGAAACAGTTAATTCAATGAAAAACTGTGCTAATTTTTTCCCACTGCATTAAATACATTGCTTATCTCTTTTACTTTTTTAGTGTAGAGAGGATATATATATAATGAATTTCTAATACACAGTATATTCTGACTTGGGCTTTTCAAGAAAATCAAAAGAAAAATAAACGTAAGTATCCTTTTTTCCTTCAGGAGTGTGTGTGTTTGTGTGTGTGTGTTTGTGTGTGTGTGTGTTCCTCTCAAGCTAATTCAGAGGGAAAAATACGTTTACTTTTTCCTGTTCTTATTCTCACTACACATATAAACAACAACAATCAAAGTGAAGGGTAGAGAAATAAGCAAGGTGATACTGAATGGGATTTTGCAGATGACCATGTGTTTGTCTGCACTGGACTAAGGATAATTTGACCCAGGTTAAACACAAAGATGTGCTTTACCTATGTAATGGGAGAGGAAAGAGAAAGAAAAAGATGAGGTTAGACAGAGTGTAGAGAAGATGAGGGAGATGAGGGTGACAAGATGCTTTACAGAGAAAAACAAGTTTCTATAATGTTTGGTTTATTAAGAAATGCTCAACACAATTCAATATCACTTTTAAAACTGCTTTTTAGTTTCAAACTCAAGGGCTAACTATTTTAATAAAACATTAAACCAGTAATATCTTCTTCCAAACTACTGTTTCAAAAAACATTCCAAGACTTAGAGCTGTTTACTAGACCTACATAATTTTTTCATATTGCTCACAAAATCTGAAGTTAGTCTTACAATAATGCAAATTACTGGCACAGTAATTTTTTAATGTTTCCATAAAATTGCAGTTTAAGGATCTTCATTTGCACTTCAATTAAGAGTACTGAGAAGTTCTTATGCACTACCCCACCTCCTCAAAAAAAAAAAAAACTAGTGAAGACCTTGACCTCATTTTTGTGAAATTACTCAATTTGTTAGAATTACACTTGAATACAGGTACTGTCAAATAGTATTAGAGTGGTCCATATATCTCCTCCATGATCTAACCCTACAGTGGAGAGACAACCGGAAAATCCTGTGATAGGTTCACCAGAGATGTTTTCTTGGTTTTGCAAAAGTGTCTTCTTCTAATAACCTGAGGATTATATTTTTTCATTCACTCTTTAAATGGTGGTACTTTGTATATTAGCTGCAACCTCTGCCTGATTTTGCCTGACTCTGTTTCATTTAGGAAGCACATACTGAACACTTACTGTGGTTAAAAGTATTGCACTAAAACTTGCAGAGGATTTAAAAGAAAACTGACATTAACATTTTATGGATGTGCACAGATAAATATAGTTCAAAGTGAATGTTGAACTACAGTAATAAGTGACTCATAAAGAGGGTCTGTCCAGAAGATACGGGTTCTTTCAAGAAGGAGAGGGCAGTTTTCCTGGCCTTTGTAGTCTTAATTTTTATTTTCCAATACAACAAACTGCTTGCAGTTTGCATATACCATGTCGTCTGTTCCCTTTGTGCCTTGTTTTTCATTGTGCAACCTGGTTTGCCCTCCTCTTCTGTGAGCTAACTCCCTGCAGACTCTCAGCACCTATCTCCTCCAAGGAGACTTCCCAGCCTTCCTAGGGGCACTTCAGTATCTTTCCTCTGGGCTCTTTTCAGACTCTGTATCTCTCTCTCTCTCTCTCTCTGCATTATCACATCATTTAAAAAGTATCTTTGTGTTTGAGCGCTCTGTTAGATTGTAAGCTTCTTGAGGGCAGGCAATCATTGTAACTTCCATCTTTGTTTTGTTTTTGGTTTTGCTTTTGTTTTCCCCCCCAGTGCTTAAAATAGTGACAGTAAACATTTAGTGATTAAATGTTTGAGGATATTAACGAGTTGACAAGTAGAGGAAATAGGGGTTCACAAAGGCAGTGGGGAAGGAAACTATTGGGGCCCTTGCAGGAAACAACATATAATCTAGTTCGGTTGAGCCTTTGCTGTACACAGGCACAAAGGGGGAAATAAGGATGGGAATGAGAATGGGGGATACATTATGGAGGAACTTCATTCTGTCCTTGGATGAGAGGTTTGCATTTCAGTAGGTAGGTAATAGGAAGCTCTGGAAGGTTTTGAAGCCAGAGATTTATGAGGTCTGAGACCTGCTTTAAGAAGATATAGCTAATAGAACTGGAAACGGGGAGACCGGCTGGGAAGTTATTGCAATGGTCTATCATTTTCTGGTCCCTCAAACTGTCAACCCTTCTTGTAGGGTTTGGTGAAATGATTCCTTGCCTTTTTTATAGATGGTCTGTCTGTATTGATTGCTCAATACTACACGTTCATTTTGTAATATAACAAAATGTCAGTGTGTTTAAAGGCATTCATTTAATGTCAAAGATATAAAAAGGTACAATACATTGGAATGGAATGTTTTCCTTCCTCAACCTGAACATAGTCTTTCTTCTCATTATTTCACCTCCCCCTACCCACCACCACCACTGCCACTTTACAATTAGTTCCACTCAGCCTGTGCTTTTAGCTTAGCAGGTATTTCATTTTCAAGGGAAGTAATGCCTGAAGATAAGAAAGTTCCTCCCTGGAGTATGCGTGAGCAAGCAAAATAAGCAAAGTGAATTTGGTTTTTATATACTGGATAAAAGTATAGATGCACATTTCCTTCATTGAAAGTATATTAAAGTTTCCTAAACAGGATTTTTAATTCATTTAAAACGGCATGAGGTTAGGTGGGCTGTTGGTGCTTTGAATTAATGTGCAAGCTGTTAATCTCCATAGACCTGGATTTAAAATTAGACAAAGCAATAATTAGTTTGGCACCATCATTTCACTACCCAGAGGGTAATAATGTAGGTCATAAAATACTACAGCCTGGCACAAGTTTTTTTTGTACAAAACAAGGATCTAGTATTAGGTGGTGTGGAAAAAAAAAAAAAAAAGATCGTCACTCGGAAGTACAATGGCTTAGTTTTTGATGTATGTTCCACTATTCCTGAAGAGCCCCAAATTCAGAAATTCTTATCAGGTTTTCCTGTTTAAGAAGAGTCTTTCCCGTTTAAGTGATACAAAGAAATCTTCTCAGCTTCCCTCAGTAGCTGGTGTTTGCTGCCCACTCCCCACCCCATAATATGTTTCCACACAGCATTTGTGTATTTAGCCACGGAATTAATTTACACTACACTTTTATTTTGCTGTAGTTATTTTCCCCATCAGTTTGCCATTTTGTTAAATTATAAAAATGGCATACTATAAACATTCAAAAAAAAATAAAAGTGTTGCTTTCAAGGAAGTGCTTACCATATGTACCTTGATTTGTTTTCATGGCAAATGACTACTGGCAATATCAATAATTCAAGAACAGAAACAATGAAAATACAGAGGAATTGCATTTGGATACTTCTTCCTGTCAATCATCTTTGCCAGATTCCTATTTGAACATTTGGAAAATGAGGAAGACATCAGATCTAGCCTTAAGTATGAGTAATAGTTTTCTGTTTCCTTACACTGCTCATCCCGACTGAGCTTTGAAAGCACAGGTATCTCGGATGTCTCTGCATAGCTTAATATTTCAAGCTATGGAAATAATGTTTTAATATTGCATTGAAAGTATATTTCATACAATATACATGTACAGACTTTCTACTTTACATAAAGCAATATGCATGCACCTGTGTTTATCTATAGAGACTGTTCGATGTATTAGATGAGTACATTCACAAATCATTTAAGTTGAGCTTTTCTTTCAAGTGATGTGAGCTACTGATACAAACTTGCTAATGATAATTATAGAACTGATGCTGATTTAGTCATTTCAAAAAAGCCACGGAGGCATAATTAGTGTCTGAATGGCCTCAATATTGCATTATTAGGAGGCTAGGGTGAAACTTGAAATGAGAACATCAAGGCTGATAACAGAAAAGAAAACATGAAATACATACATAATTCATTCTGAGATATTATAAAGGTTTATAACCAGAAACAATAATTTGCAGAAAGCATCTCATGTACTGGAGCCAACTGCAATCATTTGGTCAACCTGTTAAAGATCAAATAGTATATTCTTAGCTATTCTCAGTGGTGTCTTTGTAATAAAGTAGCAGCAAACAGACACTGTTTGCTTCTGGTCACTTTTAAAGAATGTTCAGTTTATCAGTAGGGACTTTAATCTCAACCTTAATAGAGTACAAAAGCAGCCTTGTTCCTGTGCTTCTCTCCTTAAGGCCACAAGCCATGTGCGTTTTTTTAAATTCAAAAGAAGAAAAATAAAATTCTTCTGAGAACACTAAATACTGTGTTTTTTCCCAGACAGTAATTTTCATTCACCTTCCCTTTTTTTCCATACTTCTCTTCTCCCTCTTCTTCTTGCTGATACACAAATGTTCCACCATACTTCACGGTCATCACTGGAGTGAGCACATGCAGATACCTACGAAGCATCCCCTGCCTTGGACCCCTGCCAGGCCAACCATTATCAAGTGACCTGATGTGCCTGTTGACTAGAGCATTAAAACTCAAAAGCCCCCCCCGCTTTTGGTACTCGCTTCTATTAGGGGGCAAAAGATATGAAGAATGGCTCTCAAATCATGTAAAACATAGAAACGGATTGCAACCTTAGTCATTCTTTCCCCTTAGCATAGGTATACAGGTAATCAGATGAAGGCATCTTTAAATATAAACTGTTTGCTATCTAAAATGTCTGCTTCCAATGTGGTTGTCACTGCTGTTATTATTACAGTTTCCAAAAATGACAAGTTTGGGTTGTATTGCATAGGAGGAATCTGGGCTGTAGTTTAATACTTACCATGAATATGTATAAATATTGTCCTCCATTTTCTAAAGAGGTGTCATACTTACAGAACAATTGGATTTTCAACTATCTGGGTGAAGAGAGGGTGAAGAGAACCATAAGTAACCAGGATGTTAGTTATGGAAGTGGAAAGAATAAACCCTTGGATGCAGGTTGGGGTATTATGTGAATCAAATACGGTGCATGAGACCAGACTATATTCTGGTCTCCCAACTACCACAGCCAATCAATCAACAATAAAAAACAATAAAACAAAACAAAAAAGAAACCCAAAAAACAATAAAATAAACAAACAAAAAAAACAATAAAGTTGATTTATTTACTAAGTCTCTCCACCCTCCCACAATATCTGGTGAACACTGAATGTTAACTATGTCTTTGCTAATTTCAGAGTCATTGACTTGCAGTCCCCTATGAGATGGGTGGGACTAACAGAAAGCTGGGTTTTTACACTTCCTGGTCACTAACTACAAGAAGTTACAGAGCCTTTCTATTCCACCTTTTCCACATTGATGAGTGGAGTAGCCAAATTCATGATTTCATTAAGGATGCTTTTGGCTGCAAATAAAAGAAGGAACAACTAACAGTAGCTTAAGTACTAAACAATTCATTATCTCTCAATAGAAATTTGTGAGTAGGGAAGTTCTTGGGTGTCTACTCTACTGTCCTGATAGTGATATTTCCTCTACATTATAGGACTACAGCTTCAGATGTCACTAGAGACTATTCTACATCCAATGGAAGAAGAGGACTGTTATTCTACATGTCTCTTTTAATTTCTACGGAAAACCCTTTCAGAAGCCATCAGGGGACTTACTCGTACCATTATTGGGTCACATTTCTTTATTTAAACCATGACTGACAGGGGAGTGAGACCACTGGGACTGGCTTAAATTAATCATAAATCGGTTCCTGTGCTGAGAAAGGGGTCAACTATTGATAAACACAGAAACAAATGTGAAGTTCTCTCCTCAAGAAAGAAGAAACAGAAGGGGTTGCTGTGGCAGAGTTTGTAGAATGGCTGTGCAAGGCCACCATTCTTTATAATACCAGGAATCCCATTTTTACCATGATTGCTGGGAATGGTGCCCCCTGGAGTTGTTGCACTGCACAACTGAAGTGTTTGCACATTACAACCTGTATATGAACAACAAATAGAGTCTAATTTACTTGCCATATTTTCTAGCCCAGTGGTATGGTTCTGAATCCGTTTTTTATGATCTAATTTATATCTTTATTTTAAGAACCTACTTTTCCTAAGTTCCAATGGCTTATAGCACAGGTAAGCGGCCATGATTTCAGAAGTGATCTGGAGCCTGGGATGTGGACACTATTATTATGAACATAAATTAAAACATTTAAATGCTTTCCAACTTAAGCAAATAATAGAGATGCTGATTAGCTAAATATAATAGTAAAATGAATGAAAGCATTCAAATATTAACTTTCTTAAAGAATTTAAAGTAAAAAAGTCTGTGGTCTGGCACATAGGAGACACTGAACTGTTGAATGATTGAATGAATGAATGGAGTTAAGCCCACCTAGAGAAGAAACAGCAAAGAGGTAAAATTAAGGCACTCCCTGCGAGTCCAACTAGCCATTCTTAGAACCTCGGAGATAAGAGGGAATTAAAAAATGCAACAGAAAAGATTTGGGATAGACACTGTTGCACCAGAAAAGAAGTCAAGCACTGGGGCATTAACAAGGTCCGTTACTGAATCTGGGGATTTTGAAGAAACACAACTTTTGCCTGTGATGACAAAGTAGAGAGAGTGAAGTTAAACTTATAAAATATCATTTCATTGCACTGACAGTGATAAAAATAATGACAGCTTTCACTTGAAATAATTTTCTATAGGATCGTTGTCAATGTTTACCTCCCAGAAGGAGGAAGGGGGGAAGGAAGTGGCTGGAGGCGGGGGAGGGAAGAGTATAAACACTGAATAATTTAAAATGTATAGAAGCATGACTTCAACTTTAAGAAATACCTACCTATATTGTTTCAAAAATAACCATTCTTTTAATGACTATAATTATACTTTTTAAAGCTAAACAGTTGAGCAGCATGCTCATGTCAGACGCTGTGTAATGAAGGCCATTTGTGCGTCTGCTGCCACAGCGATAGCAACTTTCCTTCCTTCCCTTTCCATTTTTCCCTGTAATAGTCTTAATTCTTTTCTATTTCTATAATTACACATGCGCTAAATCTACTTTTATGGTAACAAGATTCCACAAGGTTGGTGTTGGCTGTGTGTCACAGTGCCTGTAGTATTAGAGAACAACAAATATAGACAAAAACTCTATATAAGGAACCAATGGAACTTTATGATTCCTGTGCAGTCAAACTAGTCACCTTGCTAGTTCTAGATAATCTCAGTCTTCTCAGTTTTTCTTAGTCTCTTGGAGATGCACTCAGTTAATTCAGGAATCTTCCTCTTCTCTTCATCCTTTCCTTCTTGTGAGGGGCATTCTAGGACCTGTTTTTGACACGGAGGCTGTGGTCCACACTCTGTCTTCCCTGAGGTTTACTTCATTCTCAGTCTTGGTGCTTCAACCTTTCTCGGATACATCTGTAGTTGGTATCTGTGGTCCTGTCATGTGGTCTTCAGTTTGTACGATCCGAGTGGCGTCTGGTCAGGTTCCAAAGCATGTTTCCTCTTGTCCACTGAAATCCTCTCAGCTTTTCTGCATCCCACTTAAAGGTTCTTTGAATATTTTCCCGTACCGTACTTGGTGCCTGCTTTTTGAGAGTCTGTCCTCAGACCTAATCCTGTAGCTATCTTACTCACTCATTGCTCCTATTCCACAGGGACACCATGATTAGCACAAACTGTGTTGAGAAGGGAGAATGGGGAGGGGCCAGCAAGAACCTCATACCTATAGCTCAGCCCTATTAGTCTGCTCTCCCTTAATGATCAAACCCTTCCCCTTCCACCTCTGTCCTCATCCATCTCTTCCCCTTCTTTCAATCCAGATGAAGTTTTTGATCTTTTTTTGTATTAGAAAAATAAATTTTTACTTCCTATTTTAACCTTTCCAACTCTGTTATTTTGGGTATAAACTCTCTTCTCTTACATCCATAAGGCTTTTTATTTGTAATTTTCAAGAAGTTCTCTCTCAGAATCCTTTGTCTTTTCTTTCTTTTTCAAGATTATTTGTCTCTATGCTTGGAACTCAAAGCTGAGATTTTGACTCTTATTTCTTCCTTAACTGTATAATCCCTCACTGGGAAGATGATGAATTGTGCGGGAAGGGTAATGTGGTGGATGTCCAGGGTAAGAAAGATCAGTTAATATCTCAAAATACGATCGTATTAACCCACAATTATTAGCTTGCTAGAGTGAAAGAAATCTTTAGAGAGAAACATCTCAATCCCCTCAGAAAAATAGCCAAGTATTAATTGCTCCCACATATTTTGCCAGCATGGCATTTAGAACCGATTGATATTTCAGTTACAAGCAGTACTGAACATAACAAACATCTCCATTATGTTTTTTCCATTTTCTGCTGATTATTTGGCTGTTTGTATCTTCAGCATTCTAAAAGTAATCTCTATGGATGAGCAAACTTGAATTTGCCGTGGGTAATACACCGAGGTAGGCTTTATTTATTTATAAACTTATTTTTGGCTGCTTTGGGTCTTCATTGCTGTGCGCGGCAGGGGCTTTCTCTAGTTGCGGCGAGAGGGGTGGCTGCTCTTAGTTGCGGTGCGCGGGCTTCTCGTTGCGGCGGCTTCTCTTGTTGCGGAGCATGGGCTCTAGGCACACCGGCTTCAGTAGTTGTGGCGCATGGGCTTAGTTGCTCCGTGGCATGTGGCATCTTCCTGGACCAGGGATCGAACCCGTGTCCCCTGCATTGGTAGGCGAATTCTTAACCATTGCGCCACCAGGGAAGTCCCCGTGGTAAGCTTTTTACCTAACTTATTTCACATTATTTGGGGGAAGGAGTTATTTTCATCCCTATTTTTAGGTAAGAAAACTGAGTCCCAAAGAGGATAAATAACTTGCACCAAGGGCAGAAATCCAGTGAATGGCAGAGCTAGGACTTACACCCAGTTATTCCAAGTCCTTGCAATTTTTTTACATCTAGCTCTTGTCCTGCTCACTTTCAGTGGTGTTTTACGCCCCTGTGCCTTGCCAAACATCACTGGAGTGTGTACACACCCAGAATCAGTGTCATGACTGCAAGGAAATTGCTCAATACTTTTCAGACTTGTTCAGGCAAAATTTCCCATCCTAATTAGATTTGAAGTTACCCACTCATGCTGTAAAGCAGAGCTGAAACACTGTGCAGTGGAGTTCTTCTTGTTTATTGTTCAGTTAAACCGGTAGTTCTCGACTACATTTTTTCTGAAATGTCAACTGCTTATTAAGTAATGGGGGTGAGGGGACATTAAGTCAGGCCAAATGTGTTTCTATGTTTTAATGCCCATTTTCTTTCATTTGTTTGAGAAATGTTCACGATTCAAAATATGTGAATTCTTTAGTAATTAAGTTTTTACTTGTTTCTTTTGCTAAACTAAAAATGATACACATTGAGAGTGACTTCAACTTCTTTCATAGATAGCTTTTCTGTTCCCTCTTCTACATCTTTCCCTTTTTTCTTCCTATAACTGACTTTTTCTCTTAAATCACAGTTATCCTTTCCAGAAAATAAAGATACGCAATGTGGAATTCATTCAGGTCTGAGGTTAAAACTGAAACAGAATTATATATGTTTACATAATGTATTACAATATACATATACAAATTCAAAGTGTGTTTCTAAGATCTTTGGTAAATGTAATGTCCTTTAGAAAAGTGGGCACTTCTACTTTCCCACCAAAACAAATGTAGAACTGTAGGACTAAATATCCATCTGCAGATAAATCATAAGACTAGAAAGGATATTTAATATTCCTAAAGGCAACATTTCTCAAAGTATGATCTCAACCCCCTGTATTAGATTCATCTAGGGGAGGTTATTGCGATCCTATTCTAGACCAGCCAAATCAGAATCTTTTGGGGAGAATGATGGAATCTACTTTTAACATGCTCCCGTGACGATTCTTTAACATACTTAAATTTGAGGACTTCTTCCTTGTGGCGTAGCTCTAGACCACCCTCACCTTCAAGTGAGAAACACACTTGTAAAGTTCCAAGGAGCTTGAATCCATTTACACTCAATCTATTTTCCCTTCCTTCGTTCCTCTATCAACTTCCTTCCTTCCTCCCTTCCGTCTTTTCTATATAGATATATTGATAGATAGATATGTAGATGATGGAGAGAGAACAGAGAGAATTATCTGCTAGCAGATAATGGTCCCTCCTTCCTGAAACTTATTTCTTTTGCCCTTTTGAGTACAGAAGGATCCTCCACATTCTTACACCCAGCAACACCTCAAGGCACAGCTAAGCCTTGCCTTCTTTATGGGTTCTTTCTTGTCTTAGCGGCTCTTCTCTTAATCTCCTCTCAAGGTCTTTTTGTCCCTCGTTTCATAAACACCAACACTGTGCACAGAGCCATAAAATGCATGGGACCACCGTGAAGAGACATATTGGCCCTACCATTATATCTTTTTATTTTCACCACTATATCTTTTATCAGGGCATTTAATAACTGGATTTAAAATGATATTTACTTATTATTAACTGTTTTGATACCTACATCTTTTTATCCTTCATACTTAGCTAGACATGGATTACATGGCTGGTGGAGATGGAGATCACCTATGCAATGATCTTCAGTCTTTTCAGAGGTAACCCTTGTTTATGCCTACGCACACATCATACTCACACACAGTTCTGGCTAAATATCAGTAGTCCTCCGCATAAACAGATTAGACATCATTTACCCCGTGAAGTCTTCCCAAATCACCAAATCTGAAGGAGTTGTCCCTTTTATGTTTTGTGCTCCATTATACAGACTGTCTCTGACTTACAATGGTTCAATGTAAAATTTTTTGACTTTAGGATGGTGGGACAGTGATAAGCATTCGCTAGAAACGATACTTCGAATTGTGATTTTTGATCTATTTCCTGGCTAGTGATATGCGGTAGGATCCTCTCTTGTGATGCTGGTTAGCAGCAGTGAGCTCCTGAGGGTAAACAATGAAACACTTACAAGTGTTTTGTACCCATACAATCATTCTGGTTTTCACTTTCAGGACAGTATTCAATAAATTACATGAGATATTCAACACTTTATTATAAAATAAGCTTTGTGTTAGATTATTTTGCCCAACTGTAGGCTAATGTCAGTGTTCTGAGCATGTGTAAGGTTGGCCACGTTAAGCTATGATGTTTCGTAGGTTAGATGTATTTAAATGCATTTTCGACTTATGATATTTTCATGTTATGATGGGTTTATCAGAATATATCCCCATCATAAGTCAAGGAAGATCTGTATTGCCATTAAAAACACTATGTTAGTATCTTTTGTAGTCTCTTTCTTACCTCACAGGTCAAACACTTTAAGAACAGATATTATTTTTTATGATGTGATCAGAGCCCAAAACAATTCCTAACACACAGTAGTTACTCATTAAAATCTCCTGAATAAATAATTAAAAATTTAATTATTTGAAATAAAAGCAAGTTTGTATTGCTGTGATTATAGCTATTATTCCTTGAGAATGGAGACCTATCTGTGAACATTGTAGGTATTCAATACATATCTGCTGAATAAATATTAAACCGATAAATAAATTGTTCAGAAATGTAACTAAATTCAGTTTACTATGAGGATCATCACATTCTGTTAAACACACTGATGCTATTAAGCACGTATACTTACACATATTCACACCCATGTATTTTCTTATAATAATTTATCACGAAACATCTTACACTTAATTCCATCCTTTTTAAACTGAGGAAAGAGAAAATATCTTATATAAAAATATCTTATATCAAAGTATTTACCTACTAAATACCATTCAGATGACCCCACTATAGTGTGGAATCTGATTTTTAATGAGTGTGTATGTGTGTCTGTACATATTGGTCCATATCTATGTCTATGTAGTTTCTAACAATATATCTGTATATGCACATTTACCTATGAATATACATATATATATATATGCACATATATGTATGTATATGTGTGTATATACATATATAGCCATATAGTTTTTCAGGATATATATTTTCTAAATATAAATACAGAAAGGAGAGACAAAGAGCTATGTAGTTTTCAGGAACTACAGGATATTTAAGCAAATTCACATATTTCTTTGTAATATCAAAATTATGTTTGCTTTAGAATTACTATAGAATCGGGCATAGGAATTAATGTTGTAGGATAGTTATTAACAGATTTATATTGTCAATTTTTTTCCTTCTAGTTTCTTCTGCTGTTTTTCTTCTTTCCCCTCACCTACCCCTCTTGCTCTTTAAACAATTCTTCACCTCAAATATATACACAAATAACATACTGAGAAGGGCCAATGATTGAATCATGTACCTTTAGTGAGGTTCCAAGTAAAAAGATCTAGTGACAGGATGCTTGCTGGAACTTGTGTTTACCATATTTTCCTCATCATTATATTCTCAGGCAGATGGGTCAATAAAAGAACATATCTGGGGCTTCCCTGGTGGCGCAGCGGTTAGGAATCCGCCTGCCAATGCAGGGCACACGGGTTCGAGCCCTGGTCCGGGAGGATCCCACATGCCGCGGAGCAGCTAAGCCCGTGCACCACAACTACTGAGCCTACGCTCTGGAACCCATGCTCTGCAATGATAGAAGCCACCGCAATGAGAAGCCCGTGTACCTCAACAAAGAGTAGCCCCCGCTTACTGCAACTGGAGAAGGCCCGTGCGCAGCAACGAAGACCCAACGCAGCCAAAAATAAATAAATAAATAAATTTATAAAAGAACATATCTACATCTACAGAGAATGCAACCCCATCCTAACACTTGAACCTTCTTGCTGGGCTGAGCCACGAGCTACTAGTGATTTGATTGGTCACAAGTAAACAAAGGGACAGAGCTTACTGACATTGGAAAATGCATGTGGGAATTTCCATCCAACGCTCATTCTTTCCATGGCAGGAGCCTTTGAGCTGAGCTGAAGGTGGCAGGATATTATTCTCTAGGACTGTACCTTAATTCTTCGTAACCTACAAACAGAAATGAGTCAAGCTTTTGAACCAGTAACAGTAGTCTCCACTGTGTGTTCTACTCTATGTCAGTGAATGTGATCTCACCTAATGGAGTAGATGCAGAGGTATAATTTGGTGCTCTTGACTCAGGAGGACCTCCTCATTGTAGAAAAAGAGCTGCTTGCTTCATTTTGCAGGTTATCACTCTAAACCCTGATATGCTTGGCATCTGTGTCCTCCTGAAACTGTCTTATTACCTTGTGAATGGGCACCATGCCATGCTAGCAGATGGACATAAAAATGCCAGAAACCTGGGCTGTGTGTCATTTTTGAGTTTTAGTGTCTAGAAATCTATGATATTTTAAATGCAGCTTTGGAGCTTGAAACACACTTGGAGAGAACACTAGCACGCTCAGGGCCTGGTCAAATAATAGTACTGTAACATGCCGACGGTAGACAACAGCAGGTATAGATCCTGTGCCTCTTTCTTAATCTATCACTATCAAAATGTCGTATTTAATTGCTGGGAATTTGTTCTAAGAAACACCAAGAGCCATGCCTCAGGTGGCAAGACAGAGGAGAAATACCACGGGCTTTGTTGACCACGAATAAATTACTTAACCTCTCTGAACCTAAGTTTTATCATTTATAAGATGTGAATTGAGGCAACAAATTACATAGTGTTAGGTATTTGTATATGAACCTCACAGAGTTACTGTGCAAGTGAAATACGACACTTTTTAAGAAAGTGCTCTGTGAATTGTACAGTATCATTCAAATGATAGTTGTGAGCTATTTTTTTTTTTTTTTTTTTACACCTGTTAGTAGCCCAGCTAACTTTCCTATTGCTGATTGCAGTTCTGAGGAAGACAATGTCAAGATTAAATTTGGGTATCAGAAGTTGTTGTTACTGAGTTGCTGAGGAGAGGTTAATAGTGAGCTCTATTTTGGCGAAAAAAAATTTTCCCAACTTGGAAAGGGCTAGATAATAATGAGCTCTTCACTGGGCAGACAAGCAGCAGGGCAATTTGTAGACCACATTTATGCTGCCCAAGAACAAGGAAGAGGTGAGAAATTTTCTGGTGATTTAAGGCATTAAAGACCACTGATCCAGATCACTTGGGCCCCAAAGTGAAAATCTGAGCGTGAATTATTCAGAATGGCTCCCTCTGCAGGTCAGGGGCCATTGACCATAGATTTGCTTACACTGGTTTTGGACCTCTGTGCCCAAAAGATTTCTGCCATTGTTCCATTTGACTTATATTCAAATAAAGTTAAAAAACAAACACATGAAAAAGAAAAAGTAGCAATCCGAGACTAATTTTACATTTTTTGTGTGCAATATAATTTACTCAAGCGTATGAACGTGGATGAGAATGGCATCATTGCACAACTTGGATCATAGATGTTAAATAATAGAAAGCATAAAACTTCTGCCTCTACCAAGCTCTACAATCTGTGAAGTTGAGAGAATTTGGCACTGGGTTCCCAGCTGCTTTTCAGAAAATGCTTTGGTTATTACTGAGACTGGATTCTTCCCCTTTTTTTCTGCCAGTGAGCCAGTTTTATGCTTGTTGAATGAGGAAGAGGAGATGAAATATACAATGAGGGCCTCCCCCACAGAGCTCTGTGATTGTGACATAATATGAAAAAGTGATTTCTTCTTACAGGTGTGGCTCATCTCAAGGTAAAGCCCAATATGTGACTAATGAGCCTGAGAAGTTGGCACATACTTAAAAAAAACCACTCATATCAGAATCTTATATTGCTAATTGTTTTCCTAAGATTTTTCTCGTTTTTATTTCATGTACCAGTTTAAGTCTATGTTGGTTTGTTTCAGCTTTATGAAGTGCTCATATGTGAGGCAGACAAAAGTGGGGGAAAAAAATCTGTATTTTAATGAGTAAGTATTCAGCTGATAAACTACCACAGGCTGAGACAAGGGAATCCAAATGGTGATTATGTTCCAGTGAAATTATTTCTTCAATTCATTATCTTTCTTTAAAAATTTTTCAACAATATTTGGAGAAAAATACATTCACGGGGGTAATAGGTTGAATTTTGTATTGAAACAATACAGCTCCCCTTTTAGGGAGCTAATTCGATTGGAGAATAAAAATGATATTAATTATTGAATTAATGTTAACTTCTTAAGTTTAGGATAATTTTAAATATGCTTAAAGTAAAACAGCGCTGATTAATATTTTTAAAGTATTATTACGACAGGAATAAAAATAAATCAGATTAAAACTATACTAGTAGAGGATGGTTTCAATGAAACTGACATCACACATCAGTTTACTGTCTGGCACGACACATTAATTGTCTTTTTTACCACTAAGAGTCCCCCTAGGGAAACATAACAACAATAATAACAAAAATAATAAAAAAAATTAAATATGCCCAATTAATTTGCACAATCTGAGCAATGGGCTTCGTATGTGTCAGACTGCTTATGAAATGCTGGAAAACTCTGGAAATCAGAGGGTGGGGAGCATGTGCTTCTTTCTATAAGCCTCGTGCCCTCCCATTTAGCTGTTCTGACATGAGCTACATATTGGCATTAACTATTACCGATATCTTTCTAACTGCTCTAATAACAAATTCTTGTTATTTCAAAATGTCTCAACTGGTGGGTCAGTGCTAGTGATTAAAATAGCGTAAGTGTATGTAGACTTAGTACTGTAATTTAATTTCATTGTAAATATTGAGTAGTGTATTTCCATGTAGACCATGAGAATTGAGCTGTACTGTTCTAAGCAGTAAATGAACTCTGACACTTCTCCATCAGTCCCTATCTAGTAATTTTTTATGACTCCAAAATGAAACATCTTTTTTTAAGAAGTCTCTTTTTATTAGTATAATATAGTACACGGTATTCCTTCACTATATATATGCAGGTTGGAATGAAAATATTAGCAGTTGATATTTGCAGAGTGTTTTAGGGCTTAGAAAGCCTCTTCATCTACCCCATTCTATTTAAAAAAGAACTGGAGACTCAAGAGAGTTAAGTGATTTGTCTAAGATCTCATAGTTTGGTGAGTGGCACAGAGCGGACTTGACATCTTCTGACCCTAAATCCCAGGTTTTTCCCAATGCTAAACCATTTTCCCTGCAGAGTGCTCAAGGTTAAGGGCTTTGAGGTCAATGAACTGGGTTTGAATCCCAACACTTGGATTAACTTTGGGTAAGACATTTAACATCTTAGTCCATGTAAACTGGAGAAACTCTCAGTAACAATCTTATGGAGTTGTGAGAATGAAACAAAATAACTTGCTGCTTTGCTCCTGGCACAGTGCCTGGCACATTGCAATCAACCAATGAATATTGGTTATTGTTAACATATACAGTCATGTGCTTACTTATGCTTACTAATCATCATTTGTGTATTTGTGTGTTTTGGCTTCCCTCAAGTCTAAACTTGTCTCTCGAGTTTCTCAAGGGAAGTAACTTTCATTTATATTCTCTGTAGATGTTAGAGAAATGCTCTTGGAATGAATGTGGAAGTGAATGATGCTAGAAAAAGCTTTTGGAATGAATGTTGAAATGAATGAAAACAAAATGTCTCAATATGGCACTTAATTAAACTATTGGAAGTAATTGGAACCCATTATAAGCATCTATTCTAGAGAATATGAATAACTGAAAATCTGAATTTTTTTCACTTATAGTCCAATTAGTAGGAGTGCCTTCTGAATTATGATGCCAATACTTTAATTTAGTTTATTCACTGATGCAGAAACTCTCTGCTTTCACATATAATCATTTTAATTTTTGCATATCTAGGTTTTTCATATGTTTTGGCAGTTCTCTCAGATAAATATTCTTATGTGCCATTAGAACCACAATATTAATATCTGAGCTTACCAAATAGCCAAATCTGTTTTTTTGTAGCTTTTTCACATTTGGTAACATATTTAGTCATTATCATATAATCAGCCACAGTGTATAAAATTTTTGGAATTGCTTTCCTTTCTTAAAGACTTTATATCATATAAATAAAGACAAAATAACTTTCTTTAAACATATGAAGTATCACATCTAGAAGTGGAAGAAAAAGTAACAACACAGTACAGATGTGTGTGTAGCAAATAGGGCCAAGTGTATAAAATACTAAGTTCACTTGGGTTAAATTTCAAATTAATAAATGTATATCATTTCTGGGACAGTTATTGCATTTGTTGTCTTTTTTCATTACCAAACATGAAAATATAATCTTTCTCTCTCAGGAGTTCATCAAACTCACTGCTTCTTCTGTCTCTGAGATTAAGTTCCCTTGCTGTAGGGAGGGTTGTGATGTCACAGAGAACAATGACTTCAGCTACTGTAGAAAGAGCCATAGCCAACCACTCACCAGCAACCAAGAGCTTGTTTTCAGGCAAATGTTCTTGGCAATAACAACACAAACAGCTTGATAATAAATAACTGTCTATGCTCTTCTCAGACTTTCCCACACTGCTTTAAAAATGGTTTTGGTAAGAAATTGAGATGAATACAAAGCTATTAATTAAAATAAAATGGCCAGGGATTTATAACTTACAAGAATAACTCTCCAAGAGGCTACTCTCCTGGTGGGCTCCAAAACCACCGGGAATCATTCCAAAATCTGTTGCCTTTCTGAGTATCAAAACCATTAGACAGCGGAAGAGACCAATGTGAGCAAGATCCATCAGTCTGTGATGGCGCCAGGGTCTTCAGAGTCCTGAGGTTCAGACCAGGCTGGCTCCCAGGCTCTTGTCAATTGGAAAGCTGGTTCTGAAGCCCCAGCCAGAGAGTGTAGGGCAGTTTCTTATTCACTCCTAAGGGCGGGGAGCTCCAGGGCATCGTAGGGTACCTCAAACCACACTGATTTATCTAAGGGAATGCTAGCTTTCCAGAGGATTAATCTTCTTGGTTATCTTCTCATGAAAATAGCTCTTAATTTACCACACCTTGGGGAAATTTCTGCATACGCACAGTTCTCCATGCTCCACAGAAGGTTTCTTACACACGCAGACACACATGGGGTATGCAAACACATATACACACATATATATGTATATTTAAAATTGTGGTCCTATTTTTTTAGTTCATTTCCATAATGTATCACATACATGTGATGTACTAGGTGCTAAGGTGATTGCAAAAGAATATGCTACAAATCTTGCTTTCAATGAGATTATATATAATCAATGACAGAGTTGGAGGTTTAAAAAAAGTAGGCCCATCTAGTCCCATTCTCTCAATTTATAGATGAAGAGCCTGGGGCTCAGAAAGATTGAATACTTATGTCACACAAATTAGTAGTAGATTCAGGCCCCAATCTCCCACAATTGTAACAATAATACCTTCAGTGGCTTAGATTGTTACCACCACTACAATTGCTCTAATCCTTATTAAGCACCAGGCTAGTGCTAAGTGATTTGCATGCATTGTCTCATTTAATGACCCAGCAAGGTCAGTACTACCACTATCCCCATTTTATGGGTCACCCTGCTGGCAATGGCAGAGAAGAAGTTCAAGTGTTCTGCTGTCTGATTTGATATTCCGTGCCCTCAACCAGAGAGATTTCCATATGCAGTGCCCTCTTCCTTACATGCTTGATTTAAGAAAAAAACTGAGAGTCCGTATAGACTAAAACGCTAAATATAATCAGGTGCCAAAGCAACGGTAGAGATAATGGATGGTCAGGGTGGTTGGAAAGGGTGCAAGTCCCGCTTGCCACTCCATGGAGAGTGTACGAGGAAAGATGCAGAGTGGGGCGCTGAGCAGGTGTAGGGGGAGGGGATGTGAGGAGCCTAAGCTTACGGAAGGGGTATGCAGTGGGAGGGCTAGATTGCAGGTATTAATGAGGACCTTTGGCACTCTCAAGATGAGTAGCCACTTTTTATAGCTATTGTTACTACTTTGGCTTTGCTGGCTTTTAAAAATTAAGGCATGTGTCTTTTTACTTGGTGTTCCAACTGCTTTTAATTTATATATTAATTTGCTAATTCCGAAGGGCAAGACACTATGAAGGGTTACTCCAAAACTAATGTATTGTATTGCACTGTATTATGTGACTGTGCATGATGTTTTTGGTTTTTCATCCTAAAAAATCAGGGAAAGAAAGTCTCCAGCAAACGGTCTTTCTCCAAGGCTTTACCTTCACAGACTGCTTTGGATAGTTCTGCATTTGCTTTTGTGAGCTAGATGATTATGAATTGATCACTGGAAGGAAATTTTAAAAAGCAAGTGTGGTATTTAGACAATTTTGGAGGAGGGGAAGAAGAAAAAGGGAGTAACTGTACAGGATAATTAAGTTCCATCTTTGTGTTCGTCTTAGAAGTTCAGGCCTGTTTAACTGACCTACTCTAACTTGCTGCAAAGGAAACATTAACAGCAGTGGAGGTATAAATATTACGTAGTGCTGTTATGCTTGTGTTAAAACAAAAAAAAGACAAAAGGCTTGTAGTTTTTAAAAATACTGGTACATTTGCTGTATTGGGTAAGAAACCCAAATGTATAGCTCTGTAGCACCACCTTAAAATAATACCTTAAGTAGGGAAGGCTCCCTGGTCTTTTCTTAAACTGACTTAGTTGAGCACTAGTATGGTCAATAAAAGCATAACACTGGGAAAACAGTTTTCAGAAGTTTGTGCTATTTTTCTATCAGCTGTCTTACATGGAGAGCTTTAATGACTCCTCTGTCACACTAATGGGCATTTCTGTGTGTTTCAGCAAGTCAACTACTTCTGGCTTATCCTGTTGGCCCCATTACCATTCACCTACAGGCAACGGAAGCTCAAAGGAAGGTAGGGAGACGCAGCTCCTGAATTCCCTCTGAGACTCAAAAGAGGAGGTTTGTGGCTATTTTTCATAGAAAAGTTAACCTTGCAATTGACCACTTGACCATCCAACTATATGTAATATGGCTCTGGTTTCAGTATTCAATTACACACTTAGTAGTGCATACATGACAGAAAGCTCATTCAATTAATTTCTCGGCTTTTCCATTTGTCTTGGAAGGCATTTTCTTTCTTCACAGAAGCAGCCCTTGATTAAGTGGGGGAAGGCATATCTTAGGCTCTTCACTGTCAGGATGTTCAAATGATGAAAATATCATCTTTGATATGCTCCACTGAAAACGTCTTGTATGTGGAGTAGAGATGCATATCCCTGGAGAAGGCTGTCCTGTGTTATAGAGCAGGTAAACTGGTGGGGATGGAGGCACTTCACTGAAAGTCTCCTGTAGCCCCACATTAATATGCTTGGACTTGAGCCTGATGCTTCCCAAACAGACTAGATGGTGCCCCTTGCTTAGATTCTGCTCCTGACAGGCCACGGGCTGGAGGGCGATTCTTGTTGGACTCTACAGTTTTCTGGCTTTCCTTGTTTGACAGAATCCAATTCTCCTGACCTTCAGGACATGGAGCAGACCTCATCGCTTCCACCTGGCCTGCACAGTAAGTAAAGCTATGCCCCTGGAATACCGCTGCCATGGTTAGTTTAATTTTAATTTATTGCAGAGATGGTTTTATGCATATGACTTTATAACTGTGCACGTACCCTGAGACCTCTGAAGGTCAAATAAATAATAAATGCTCATTAAGGGCTTCGTGCTTTCGCTGAAACTGGCCAAGAAAGGTGTCACTGGTGATACTTTCATGTGGACAAATAGCATCCAAGTCAAGTAGGATCTAGTATTAAACTATTACAGTATTTGGTTCTGCTGCTCTAGAAAATTATATGCCGGCAATGCCTAGTCAATCATTAAAATAGTGGGACCGTTTAAAACTGGGAGGTACTTGCTGTTTAACCTATTTTTCTTTTAAACCATTGGAATTTGGGGGGTTATTCTTCTTTGCTCTGTGTGTGTGTATGTGTGTACGTGTGTAGAATGGGAGAGAAAGTGGAAAGGGGGGAGAGAAAGAATAAGTTCTCACACTTCTTAAAGAAGTCTCCTGTTAGAGGTTACAAAAGGAAACCCTGATTTTTACCTGTGGATGAGGTACAGAACAGGGTACCAAGGTGATCCCAGGCTGCAGCTGCAGAATTCCTGCCATGAAAATCCTGGCGTCCAGACGTCGTGTGTTCGGACCCCTTCAAGGTGGAAGTGCTGCCCCCATCTCTGACATGCTGTCTCTTTCTCCGTATCCCTGGGCTGCCAAGGGGGTCCTGGATGTGGATCAACAAGAAAGTGCTCAGTGTGCCCAAGGCCTCCTATCTGAAAAATGCTGAATCACTGGACTTTGGAACGTGAATAAAAGTTAATTCTCTTAAAGAAGAAAACATAGAATTCTGACAATTTTGGTTGATAGCACTCATAAAATTTTAACAAACAACACAACCTATTAACGTGAGAGGGAATTCTACTTTATAAACTTCAGTGTTATGCTATGTTCCAAGCATGCTCTCCTTCACGTTAACTTAAGATATGTTTATAACCTAATTATGTACATACATTCTATTCCTTATCCTAAACATATTTATAGCTAAGAAAGGAAACCAAAAATTGGAGCTGATTATGTTTGTTTCATTGGCTTAAAAGCAACCATGAGCATATAACCTTTTTGGAAACTCAGCTTTCCTTGAAAACAAACAAACAAAACCAAAACAGAGATCCTAGCTTTTGATTTTAATAATGTAGAATTAATCTTAATTTAGAAGGGTAATCATCATGGATTATCATAGTCTGTATTTCTTTGATGTGCCTAATTCTTACCTTTCTGTTTTAATACCTTTGTTCATGTCGGTAACTACACGCAAATGGAGATACCCTGGTAAGTGAAATCTCTCTCCAATTCCTAAATCAAATCTTTGGTCCTCATTCTACTCATGAGCCAGTTTGGATCAGGTCTGGAATGGTGGAGAAGATAAAGTGTGGAAAGGTGTGGGAGAATACGAAGTTGCATTCCCAAGTTTATTTCTCTTCCTAGCTCCTTCCCTGTAAGTCCTCCCAGTGAATCTACCTGAAGATTTGATTATGTCCCTTCCATAAACCGATAGGATTAGTCTTAATCCATCCAAAGTTCTTACTTTGTTTTGGGTGTCTTAGAGTTTTCCTTGATGTGGACAAATTTAATTAACTTTTTTATGGCCCGAAAGACCACCATCATCCTGATGTGCATTATTGACTTTCCTTATAAGCTCTACAGGCTAAACATAAAAATAAAAGAAAAATTATTTTAGTCCTGTCAATTCCACATGGCCCTACTGCCTTTAAAGTGTAGAACCCTTAGTCATTGGTATAAAATTGCTAACAAGGTGATTTTTTTCAGCCTTATTTTGAAATATTGTTTTAAACTCACAGGATTCCCAAGGTCTAGACAAGCATATCCAGGCTAAGCAAATGCAAAGTCAAGAATAAATGCAAACACCATTCAATAAGGATATTCAAGTGCCAGGTACTCTGCCAGGTCTTTGACATGCATTATATCATTTACTCCTCATGGCCACTGCATGAGGGAAGTATTCATACTTACCCAGTTCACACATGAGGAGACTGAGGCTGAGAGAGTAACAGACTCAAGGCAAGCAGACAGGCTGAGATTTCACCTAGGTCTATCTGACTCCAAAGTCTGTGCTCTGAACTACAGAGCTTCAACATCGTGAATCAAAACATTAATTGATAAGTAGTGAAAAGGGAGGCTTTGCATTAAAGGTAAAAAGCATTTTTTCTTCCTAAAGAAAATCGGTCGTTAAAAAAACTTCAGTGTAAAAAGGTAGGGGACCTCATATGTCTGCCGGGCAATTCCTCTCCTGTGAATTTAGATCCAATCCACTATCAATATTTTCTGGCAGTATTTCTTTCCTTTTACCACTACATCATTCGTAAAGTTCAGTGTTTCCAGAACTATAACACGCCAATCCTTACCATGCTTTCTCAGCACTATTTGTATTTTAAATGACTGGAACCATTGCAGCCAATCACATTAGAAGACAGAGGACACTCTTGTTAATTCCAGGCAATATGTGAAGGGAGTAAAAACCCTGAGCGCTCTACACAACCATTTCCCAGATGTTTGTCAGACTTGTCTATTTTCTCTAACTCATGTGCAGAGAAACCCAGACAAATCTGTACTTTTTCTTTTGTATTGACCAAGTTCTAGGAATAAAATGTTTTCCTGAGCAACAAAAACAAAAACTACTACTGAGTGCTTGTAGTTTAAGCTATAATATATTTATTTGTAGCTTTTCTGAAGTGTGTCTTTTGTGCAGAACTTTTAACTTGATTGCTTTTTTTAAAGCAACTGCTCAGCATTGCTCCTTAGACCCCCAGACTTCAAAAACATCCTAAATGAAGCAAGAGGAAAATTTCAAGGAAAAGATTTGGCATTAGAAAGCAAAATGGGAAAAGTAGTAATTCTCTTTTATAGGAGCTCTGATTTATTTAGAACCCTAATTCAGCTTCCTATAGATGGATATTCCTTTAAAAGGAACCCATCCCTTTCTAAGTATTAATTTCCTCTTTTATATAATTGTAATATTCCTTCCATACTTATATTACAAGCTTCTGATGGTGAAGAGGTGAGATAATCAGCAGCTCATTAAAGTTAGAATATTCTAATTTTACTAGTAAAAAATGTAAAAAAAAAATTCTATGTAAGCAAGTAAAATAAATTTGCCACAGACAAATGAGGTATTGCTCTTACAGTCAAACTTTGGGACAGATTAGATTTTAAACAGGGAACCCACAAGCTAAATTAAGAAAAAAAAAAGAATAGGTTGAGATGAACGGGTTGCCAAGGAACACATTGAACACTTGTGCAATCATTCAGTGCTTTTTTTTTTAAAAAATAAATTTATTTATTTATTTTTGGCTGCACTGGGTCTTTGTTGCTGCACGCGGGCTTTCTCTAGTTGTGGCAAGTGGGGGCTACTCTTTTTTTTTTTTTTTTTTTTAAACTTTGGGTTTACTTTATTTATGGCTGTGTTGGATCTTCATTTCTGTGCGAGGGCTTTCTCTAGTTGCGGCAAGCAGAGGCCACTCTTCATCGCGGTGCGCGGGCCTCTCATTATCGCGGCCTCTCTTGTTGCGGAGCACAGGGTCCAATCGCGCAGGCTCAGTAATTGTGGCTCACGGGCCTAGTTGCTCCGCGGCATGTGGGATCTTCCCAGACCAGGGCTCGAACCCGTGTGCCCTGCATTGGCAAGCAGATTCTCAACCACTGCGCCACCAGGGAAGCCCCCGGGGCGGGGGGGCTACTCTTCATTATGATTCACATGCTTCTCATTGCGGTGACGTCTCTGTTGCAGAGCAGAGATTCTAGGCGCACGGGCTTCAGTAGTTGAGGCTCACAGGCTCAGTAGTTGTGGCCCGTGGGCTCTAGGGTGCAGGCTCAGTAGCTATGGCACATGGGCTTTGTTGCTCCGCAGCATGTGGGATCTTCACAGACCAGGGCTCGAATGCGTGTCCCCTGCATTGGCAGGTGGATTCTTAACCACTGCACCACCAGGGAAGCCCTCATTCAGTGCTTTTGACAATAAGGTAGATATTACATATATAAGGAAGAGTGTTTTATTACTATTATTTTTGACACCAGAATAGTCAAATATTTTTCTGCATCTTTTATAGGGCACCTCACAGTGCCTGGACTATTGCAAGTGCTCAATAAATCTCTGCTAATTTGACAAACCCTCTCTCATTTTCAGTGATTATCTCTTTTGAGGGAAGCAATTCAATATGAACTTCTAGAGCCTACAGTTAGTGAGCTAGCAGCCTGGAGCCACAGGGGTTAAAGAGCATGTGTCTTAGAGTCAGAAGGACTTGGGCTTGAATGAAGCTCCTATTAGAGCTGTGTGATGGGGTCAAAGTACACAATGTCTTTGATCCTCAGTTTCCTCATCTGTAAAATGGGGGAAATGATACCTATATCACAGTGGTTTTGTATGAATTAAACTGGATAAAGCATTTAAAGTGTTCAGTGCAGTGCAGGCACCCAAAAATTGCCCGCTAAAGCGTAGCTATTATTATTCACTGTGGTAGTGGTAGTGTCATGATATTTCCTCCCTCCGTCCTTCCCTCTTCTCTGCCTTCTCTCCTTTCTTCCTTTTTCCCTTTCTTCTTTCTCTCCCAGCCACAAATAGAAGGGGATGTCCCATAATGGAATTACCGTTATAAAATGCCTCAATTACTATAATGTTCTTGTATGGTCATGCTCTGATAATACTGAGTGCTGTCACTGAAAATGCTGAAGGACAATTTTAAAGGTAAGGTCTTGAAAATTTGGATTTTTCTATCATCCTCCCTAGCCCTATGCCTTAGTAACCATCTGTATTTCTCTTAATCCATTTGTGGCCCAATAGGTTGCTCTTCCTTTTTACTTTAACAAGTCTCTATCTGTAGAGATTCCACTGTTGTTGTGACAACAGTTGGAGTGGATCACTGCCTTGCAAAGAACCATCACCTGAATCTTCTCACTCCCAGGTAATAACCAGAGAGAGCTAGTCTCACTTCCTTATCCTTGTTTCTCCTTAAACTTAAGAAGAAATTAAAATTAAAAATATACTGTATTAGTTTTCTTGGGCTACCGTACCACAGTATCACAAACTGGGGTGGCTTAAAACAACAGAAATGTATTATCTCATAGTTCTAGAAGCTAGAAGTCCAAAATCAAGGGGTTGGCAGGGCCATGGTCCCACTGACACCTGTAGGAGAGAATCCTTCCTTGTCTTTTTTAGCTTCTGGTGTTTGGTGGTAATTCTTCATGTTCCTTGGCTTGTAGATTCATCACTCCATCTCTGCCTCTGTCATAATGAGGCCATCTTCTTCCTGTGTGTCTCTTCTTCTCTTTATTAGGACAATAGTCACATTGGACTAAGGGCCCAGCATACTCTAGTATGACCTTAGCTTAACTCAGTGAATTATATTTGCAACAACTCTATTTCCAAATGAGACTGCATTCTCAGGTACTGGGGTTAGGACTTCAACATATCTTTTAGGGGGACACAATTTATTCCATAATATACATTACAATGCTTAAGCTAAGTAAAATAAATTTTCAAGTAATTCTAGTGAAATTCAGAATAAATCTGATGGTGTTGTCAAGTACAGGGAAGAAGGAAAGAATTAGAAAGGATTAGATTGGCCAACAGATATTTACTGAGCACTTAATGTGTGCAACCATGTAGAATACTCTTTAAGCATCCGATAATCTATTTATCTTCAAGGACTTCACAATTGAATTGAAGGATTTTGGATACTACACGTGTTTAGAAGCAAACAGAAAAACATTTTCTTACCTAAAAACATAGTCAACAACCAAGAAATGAACAAAAATACCTCTGTGCCACACCAGCCCAAAGTGAGGTTTCCAAGTCTGCACTATATGCATGTGGTTTCCTTGTAGAAAAGTAGTTCAATAGCCTATTAACTCCTATGCAACATATAATTGTAGCAATCATATCCATTTGATTTTCCTGTCTACCACAGACTAGTCAGACATTTTGAAAGCAGTGAGAATAACAACTGAAAACCTGACAATAAAAGAAAGGCTATGAAGGAAAAAGAGAACTAACAGGAGAACTGAAATTTTGTTACTTTCTGAAATCATGTAGTGTAGGGACAATCCGATATGCTTTGTCAGGTTTTGTGAACCTTATTGCTTACACTACAATATAATAATTGGTGTTCAATGTAATGATCCCAAGATATGGAGAAGCATTTAGATTCTGACCAATATGTTATATTTAATAAGGCAGACACATTTGTAACATATTTTAGAGTTTGTTCCAAAATTGTTAAAAAATATTAAATGATAAAACCAAACTATTTACAGAACTTAATCTACAACGACAGAGCCCAAGAGTGTTTTTGGCAGGTTTTACTTAAGTGCAAATGAGTGGCAGATACATGTTTAGAATTTCAGTGCAGAGGAGGGAGATAAAAATGCTGGGTTAGAATGGTCATAGATAATGTCCAGAAATTGGCCCCTCGTTAGCACTTAGAAACACAGCTGGGTTTACTGTACTCTGGAGTTATATGAGTCTAGTGAAATAGGCTCTAGCACTTTTCCCGTCAAGAGTGGTCCGTACGTGAAGCCCACAGTCATAGATGATCCTGTACACTTCAGAGCCTAGCATGATTCAGGAACTGACTAGGCAGTTCAGTTTTCCTCTTGGTTAGATTGCAGATTTTCCAGGAGAGGCACTACAAACTCAAATGCCTTCATGGATCTAGCAGGCAATATAAATGAATCAAGTGTGACGGGTATGAGATATTATTTGGAAACAAATATGGACAGAACGTGCCCCTCTAAAAGCATTATCATTCGTATTTTCTTTATAATCTGTGCCTTTAAAATTATCCAGCCTGGAACTGAATTCAGATCTAGAGCCTCCGGATCACAGCCTTGGCATCTAGCATCAACCCATCCAGTTCCAGGCCCAACATGACCTTGGTTTCTTACGGCTCAGGCCTGCTATCATTCTCTTCGCTCTGTTTTCACCCAATGGCCTTGGTATTCCGGAATTGAGAAGTGAGAGAATATCCACTGGTCTAACATTTACCAAAGAATGTTTTTAAGGACACTGGTCCTGTGAGATATTCCTAAAAAAATAGGATCTTGTTATCAAATAATTATGGGAAATAACACATACTATACCCCCTTTCAAATGATCACTATACACATTCACATATTAAAAGCTCTGAGACGACTTTTAGTAAAGAAAATGGATAATTCAATGTTTTAATTCAAAGCTAACCACACTTAGTTTGTTACTGAACTTCCCTCCACCTTTATAATTACATCATGAAGAGGTAATGTTCCATGGAGCACACTCTGGAAAACACTGAGACATTACCTCTTACAGAACTCTATATTAAATTGTATAAGTGAGAAAGGCAGAACTAATTCTTGAACGTGCAAAGAGTT
>NC_138885.1:57949959-57989959 GCF_965194825.1 Balaenoptera physalus
TTTATGTCCTATGCCATCTCTCAGAAGCAGGGGTCTTGTGCTTAGGAAGACTGTCAGAACCTTCACTGGATGCCTTTTTCACCTGCTAAGATGATTTCTTGATCCAAAATGTGATTAAACAGTAATGTTCTATAAAGCTTTTAAAATAAAATAAGGCAGCTACACTCTAAAAGCAAAGAACATCATCTTTAGAGCATCTCACTTTAAATAATATCTTGTTAAGGATTGTCCCACTTAACCAGTGTGCATCAAAGCTTATGCCTCTCGAGTGTGCTGACACTCTGTGCTCAGGAAATTTTGGTCTGATTCCCAGGGCTGGCAGACAAATTGTGGATCATAAATCCTGGTATATGGCAATGGTTTTCTAGATCAACAGGAGACACTCTAGACAAGAAACAGAGAAAGAGGAGAGGGGGTGGATTCACCTCTCTGTAGTCCACAAAGCTTTCTGATGCCCTTACAAGGATTTTGAGTGCATTTCTGCCAGTATCAGCAATGGTGAAGTTCACCTTCACTAAAATCTAATTCCAGCACTAACTGGCAGGCCAGCACTAGTGAAAATAACATTCTGGTTTCCTCCATGACCCTAGTCCCGACATGATAACGGGAGCCCTCAACAACTTATTTCTAGCTTGGAATTCTTGATGGTTTATTTAGTTTGACTGCCTGTCGGAGATTGCCATTATGAATACAGTTGCTAGGGAAGGCCTGCCATCGTGCTGTTTGGCTTTTAAAGGGGTCAGGATTTTGCAACATCTCAAATAACACTTACAGCTTAATGTCTGCAAACAATGCAGCATTTAACATTTACTATGCATGAAGAGGATCATAGTTCATCATTTATTATTCAATAATTATGTAAAATATTTTTATGATGGAATATGAAGAATGTGTTCAAAATATTCATGTATATAAACAACACATAATAAATTTACCTTAAAACATCAATATGTAATCAAAGAGGTATCTGGAGTTGTGCAACATGGAGCCAAATTTTAAATATTTCAAAATTTAGACTTTTAATCACATATCTTTCAAGTGGATGAGACTGAGCTCTGGTACTCTTCAGGGAAGTGAACATTTAATTCCCTTTCCAAGGAGGCTATCACTTTTATGGTAGAGAAGGGCTAGGTTCATCATAATTTAACCACGCAAATTTCTCAATTCAAAAATTGATTGCCTGCTCCATCTTCCCATCATACTTGTTTCAACGACATGTTTTGGTTTCCTATAAAAGAAGGTGATTGTGAATACTGGTTTTTGGAAACTGGCAAGAATGGAAAACATTGTAGTCCAAGTGAAGATGGTGTGAGCAGTGTGGCTGATGTGATTTTTTTGTCCTCATTTGTGATTCAAATCCCAGAACTTCTCTCAAACAAGAGGGTAGATTTCAATAAAATGTTAAAGCCAGGGCTTCCCTGGTGGCGCAGTGGTTGGGGGTCTGCCTGCCAATGCAGGGGACACGGGTTCGAGCCCTGGTCTGGGAAGATCCCACATGCCGCGGAGCAACTGGGCCCGTGAGCCACAACTACTGAGCCTGCGCGTCTGGAGCCTGTGCTCCGCAACAAGAGAGGCTGCGACAGTGAGAGGCCCGTGCACCGCGATGAAGAGTGGCCCCCACTCGCTGCAACTAGAGAAAGCCCTTGCACAGAAACGAAGACCCAACACAGCCAAAAATAAATAAATAAATTAAAAAAAAAAATGTTACAGCCAAATGACTTGGGTGAGAGAGTAAGAATGGATCCAATAAAATTTTTCTATTAACAAGATATATAAATAATACAAACCTTTAGCTACTGATTTTGTAGTAAGACGTCTATTTTGTTAAAAGAGTGACTTCAATGAGTTTAAATGCCACACATTTGAGAGGCAGCCTACAAAGAGCTATCCAGAGTCTTGAATCTCTTTACAGACTTGATCCATTTGTCTTGGAAATAAATCATTTCCAAATTATTATTTTAATTATGTATGACACAATAGTACATCCTGCAAAAGTGATAAATTCTTTATAATATTTAAACTCATTATAGCTCACATTAAGTCTTTCTAGGAGGGGGTGACAATCTAGCTTCATAGGAGAATCACAAAGATTATAAGTTAATGAAGTAAGTCTCTTTCCTTCCTTTATTTGCCTTTTCTCCTCTCTAGCTGTTTGTTGTCTTCATTTCTTGTTGTCCTTATTGTTTACTTATGTTAGCACTGTACGTTTTAAAATACTGATATGCTTAATAAATATTTATTAAGTACCCATTATGTACAAGCATGGTGCTAGGTGCTTAAAAAATGCTCTAATTAAAAATTTTACTTGCTCTAAATAACACAGTCAGCTAGAGGTAGATCAAGCATTGGAAATCAGATCTTTGCATTATATCAACCCATAATACACGTGGCAATTTTATTCTATGAACATGATTTAAACTTCTACTTAAGTAGAACATTGCATGTTTTGAGTTAGTTTTGTTTGCTCCCAAATTACATCTACAAGGTTTGAATTATTAGCTGCCATTGACTTTAATTAAACTCATTATGGCCTCACATGTCTGGCACTTGTTAAGGAGGGGAAAAAAAAGTTTAAAAATGAGCCGAGTGATCTGATACACGCTCTCTCAGCAAATAACCATAACAAGCCATGCTGGGCCACAACTCAGCTAGCAATGTGCTACTTGACCCTCGCCAGTGTTTTTATGCTAAAAAAATGTGTGTTCATCTTCCTTATTCTTCAATAAAGGATGTACTCCATTCAAGTGAATGCCTTCAGCGATTTGGTTTGAATGGAAGTGCAGGCACAAAATGATTTTCTTATTATTTCCTTTATGCAGGATAGGCTCTCAACTAAACAGTACTAGCTAATTGGGTCCTTCTTAGTCCATGTCACCAGAACATCCAAACATTCATTTAGGAAAGGAAAATATCAGCCATACAGATGCTCTAATGGCAGGGTGCCACACACCTCTATGTCTGGAGTCACCCAGACGGCTGACTAATGGCTTGGATTCATGCGGGTGTTCCTCACTGGATAGACAATGCTTCTGGGACAATTAAAAGAAAAAAATTACTCATGTTCAAACTCTTTAATGAACTGCATTGCAGGGCATTTTTTTTTTTAATTAAAAAATGTACTTACGTGTTTTTCATTTAGTGTTGCAGTTTCATTACTTCAAAAATGCTAGAACAGAGGCCTAGAAAGGTGAAAGAATTACCCAAAATCACCTACACTCACTAGGAAGTGACAGAACATTACCTTGAACTCAGATGATTTGCAATTAAAAGCTCTTTTTATCATACCCCGATACCTATATGAATACCATAAGCATCAGATTACCTGTTTGCCTGTCAAAATATCACCTACACACTCCAGGAATCCCCAAACCCTTCTCATTTGCCAAGGTGGACTAGGGAGAGGGGGAGGCACCATCTAATTATATATCGATTTATAGTTTTCAAAGCACATTTACGCCAAGAAATCTCACTCAATTGTTTATTCCTCCATGTATTTATTCAACAACTTATCACTGAGACCTTTTCTACCAGTGTCCTGATCGCCTATCCCCATTAGCTAGCTAGTCCTGTTCCTTCTCCCCTCTCCTATTCCATTCATCAAATCTCAGCTCCTATGATTCTAGTTTGTTCTATGAGGTGTTGGTAATTTTTTTCTCAGTCTTTCATATGTCTTTAATTTTCTCCAAGGCCTAAATGGAAAAATGAGAAATGTGATGAGGTGAGGGCAGGTTGTAGAAATAAATGAATAGGTTAGGATAGTTAATGATCATCAGTTCCATGCATTTCCTGGCTATACCCTAACTGTCACTTCTTCCTTCCCCCCAAATCAAAAGGATTATGTGTTTACTTTAGTGACTCAGGGGGTGTATGTAGGATCACAAGTTTGCATTAAGTTCTGCAATGACCAGAAGGGAAAGAAATAGTGGTGAGGAATGGTAGTAATGGAGGGTCAATAGTTCTTAAAGGAAAAAAGTAAGAGTGTGTGTGTGCGTGTGTGTGTGTGTGTGTGTGTGTAGGAACAGACTAAAAGTAGGAAAGCTATACTAATGGTGACTGAAAAGAGGATGACAGCGGAGACAGCAAGAAGGAAACTCTTGGCCAAAGTCTTACCATTCCAGCCCCTGCAGAGAATCCTACAGTAGCTGCAGCTAAGAGGAATTCCCTTCTCACTGCCTGTGGTGAGCGTATATTACCAAAGTCCTAACTTGGAACTTTGAATGTATTTTCCCATAGAATATTATTGAAGGTTGTCGAATTCTTCAGTTCTGTTTATATAATACATCCGGTAAATGATAAATTATACAAGCATTGTTTTCTTGGGAATATGTCCTTTGCATTCTTAATAGCAGATTGACAAATTGTCTTTTAGAGCACAAATCGTTCTTAAAAAGGAGAGGGCCTACATTAGATTACAGTGACATCTCTAATTGTAGTGTATAGACATCTTGAGTCACTGTTCAATTAAACACAAACATCATGGAATAAGACATCAGCAGGGATTTAACCATTAAGGAAAAGTTGATATTTAACATGATGATACAAGGCTTTGAAAAAAATGGACTTTGTTTCTTTAGCACATAAGAGGATAAACAGAAAGTAACATTCGTTAAATGTTTATAGCTACTAGGCTCTATGCTAAACGCTTTATATTAGCTCAGTTAATTTTCATAGCAATCAAATGAAATGGTCATTATTATCCCCATTTACAGGTGAGAGAACTGAGTCTCAGAAAGGTTAAGAGATTTGTAAAGGTTGAAGTGAGAATTCCTTCCTGAATTGTGCTTGTTTATTTGTTCACTATGTAGAGTGGAGTGATTTGATAGCCTGTTTATTGTTACAGCTCCTTCCTTCCTAGGTTTTTCTCTTGACCAAATCAACCACAGAAGAATCAACTGGACTTTCCAATTTTTCCAGTCCAATGTCAACCGTGAATTAGAGTACCATAAAGTCAACTCAATATTTTCATTAAATTATCTGATATAGCCAAATATTTAGAACAAAATTATTGAGAAATTTTTATTTTAGCATAGTTTACTGCATCCAAAGTTCATAAGAAAGTAAAAACTAAAATAATCCAGACTTTTTCACATTTTGTTCTAACATTTGGTCACATTTAGATGTAATCTGTATATGATACTCCACTGAGAACAAAACAAGAAGAATATACCACGTAATCAGGCAAAATGAGACATTTCATTTTACGTAAAAAATTCAGAGCGGTCTAATATTCCTCACATAAATGAGAAAATTTATCATACTTTACGCTTGTTCTTGTCATCGGCACACCTGGAGTAACTACTAAATGCCAGACTAGTCACTGTAGTCTGAACTATTATAAATCAATGCATTTGGAATAAGGTGCTGTTAATGTTAAATTTAAATTGAATTTTGTTTCCATATAATCTATATCAATGATTTTGGGGGCTAATATTGGCCAGTGTTTGAATATTTACTTTGAGCACTGTGTATTCAATGGTACAGAGAAAAGACATTTATTCTACCTTTAAACGTCATTCCTATGCTTGTACCAGTTACCATTTCAATAATGCAGAAAAAATTCATTATCAGGAATAAGATAACACTTGGGGAGTTATTTTGTTTATCATATGGTAAATTTCAAATGTCCTTAAGTTTATATCCTGTTACAAATTCTCAGGAACTATATATAGCAAATGTGATTTGGCTCAAGGGAAAAGGAAATGAGGGAAGTTAAAGAGCATATTAGACTGCAAAGTTTAATAACACCAAGATCTGTTAGGAAACCTTCAACAGGTCACACTGGGCCAAAAAAATATATGAAGGTACAAGCAAAAAAAAAGTCAGGCCTATATAATGTCCACCAGCAGATCTCTTGCAGGACCACATATGGATTACCATGTTTCGATGTCATGAGTAAGTTCCCAACCCTGAAATCCCATACACTCTTTTCCTAGTCCTCTTCATTTCCCTGGACTTGACATATTTCCCCCACTGTACTCTCCAATACCCCCCTTTCCTCTACCCACTTAATAGTTCAGAAAGTTTCCTGGCTTCAAGATTAAGGTCAGGGGCTTCCCTCGTGGCGCAGTGGTTGAGAGTCTGCCTGCCAATGCAGGGGACACGGGTTCGAGCCCTGGTCTGGGAAGATCCCACATGCCGTGGAGCGACTAGGCCCGTGAGCCACAATTGCTGAGCCTGCGCGTCTGGAGCCTGTGCTCCCCAACAAGAGAGGCCGCGATAGTGAGAGGCCCGTGCACCGCGATGAAGAGTGGACCCCACTTGCCACAACTAGAGGAAGCCCTCGCACAGAAACGAAGACCCAACACAACCATAAATTAATTAATTAATTAATTAAAAAAAAAAAAAGAAGAATAAAGAGACTTTATTAAAAAAAAAAAAAAAGATTAAGGTCAGAAAAAAAGGGGTTATTTCAACTCAAGACTTTTATATATTTTTCAAGATAGGAGCTCCAAAAGCACCATCTAAAATCAAGCAACTGGAGGGAATTCCCTGGAGGTCCAACGGTTAGGACTCTATGCTTTCACTGCCAAGGGTGCCGGTTCAATCCCTGGTCGGGGAATTAAGATCCCACAAGCCACACAGCAAAAAAATTTTTTAAATAAATAAAAATAAAAAATAAAAATAAAATCAAGCAACTGGAAATGGAATCTTAGATGCATCATTAAAACAAAATATAGCCTCTATCATTTTATGGATGAATCAGATATCTCCCCTCAGTAGTCTAATTAAAGACTTTGGGGGGGGCTCTCCCATACATTTGCCATCTAGTTTGAAAATGAGTCAACTGGAGGATGCATTAAGTGTGTCCTTATGAAGAAAATGTTCTTGCTTAAGAGAAGAACAAAGCAACAAGAAAACGAATGTTTATTCACTCATCATATTTAATAGTTTAAGTCTATCAGGTTTTCTGATGTAACAATTTTTCTCTCATTTGCAAAGGGCTATGCTATTCATTCCACAACCTGTTCATTGTTCATATCTTTTCCATCAGAGAATTCTAAGATTTATATGGTGTTTTACCTTATTTGTATTTCTAATTTTTTAGTAGAATTCAGAAATATATCAAGTGACAAATCTTCTGAAGCCTAAAAAACAGATGAGATGCTTTTTCTCTTTCTACTATTTTTTGTCAAATCACTCTTATTTAGTGTTGACCACAAGGCTTCTATGGATTTGTTTATTCTTTCCATCTGTACTAGTCCTTTTTTGTAACCAAGAGGATGGGATATGCCACCATATTGTAGGTGTCATTCCTGAAAATAATGACTTACTGGTACATCTGACAATGATGTTACAAGGCTTGAAACAGAAGTCAATTCCATTGAAAATAGACTGATTTCTTCAGACGTCACCTCTCAGTGTATGGAACCCTAGTTATTTTATTAGAAAAGTTTACAAACAAACAGGAAAAAACAAGAGGTAAAGCATCTCTGTATTGATCTATATAGCACCTGTATTAATGACCATACTAGAGACCTAATATGTACATTTTGTTGCTCTCAGATATGTTTTTTTTAAAGACTGACTTGCTTTTAAATTTACTTAGAAAGTTTCAAATGGGATAATCTTTGAAATCCTATGGTATACTCTTTTTACAATAATTGAAATTCTTGTATCCTAGGATTTTTTCTCATTCTTTGTAATTGACTGAACTTCCAGGCCTCAACAATTTAAGTAAATCCTTTTATTTTAATTTTGATAAATCCTTCATATTTTGAACACTGTCATCCGTTATGGTGGAAGAGGGTGGTATTTACATGAGAATACCACTTATCATTAGCATTCATACACCTTACTCTTCATCAGGGGCAGATGCATATTTATCTTTTTTCTTTTGGTGTATGTGCTTAATTTTATTCAATGATGTATCAAAATATTTGGTTTGCAGTAAGTATACTTAACAAAAACTCTCTTTAGCCCTTTTGTTCACCACTGGTTGAAATTTGACATGGCTGGCAAGTCAAAAGAAGGAGGAAGAAGGGAACTAACATTTACTGACCATTTACTACATGCTGGGTCATTTCCACACAATGTCTCACTTAATCTTCACGTGCTATCATGATGATATTATTTCCTCAGTTTTGGAAATCATAGGCACATACAGGTTAAGAAGCTTACCCAAGGCATTCCAACTAGCATTTTCAGAGTCAAGTTTGCCCCTGTTTTTTTTCCCACGTGTGTCCTTCTATAACACACTGTATTTATTTCCAAAGGGTCCGCTGCTTTCTGAATCATGAACCTTTATGGTTTGAGTATACCATTACTTATTCTGATTAAATTCTTACCATTTAATCTCCTCTCTCTCACTGTCCAAGTTAGGCAGTCTCAGACTTTCCTATACTTACTTTATACTCAAACTTGTATTTAGAATGTTGTGATTTTGATATCTTAAGATACTGAAAATATCACTGTCCTATGTATATTTCATGCTGAACTGGCTAGATGCTTACGATATCACTTAAAAGTATGGATTTTAGAATCATAGTGTTGGAAAGGACCTTAGAAATAACCCCAACCCCCAAGTCTGTGTTCAACATTACAACCAGGTTGAGCCTTTTAAAACTTGTTAGGTGACGTCACTGTTGCTCAAATGCCCCAAGAGGCATCCCATCTCTCTCAGAGGTGGGTCCAAGGACCTCGCCTCAAAGGATCTACAAATCCCTGCCTTACCTGCTCCTGACCCCTGCTCCCTGACCACTCTGGCCTCCTGCTCTTCCTCGAACAAGCCAGACATGTTCCCACCCTATGGTCTCTGCATCAGCTGTTTCCTTTGCATGAAGCACTGTTTCCCCCAGATACTTGAATGGCTCATTCCTTGTCTCTTTCAGCTCAAAGGTGACCACTTTACTTGCAACTGCATGTCCTCACCCCTCAGTTGCCCTGCCTCCTATCTGCTTTTCTCCTCTCCATTGTACTCTATACACCCGACATACTGTATATTTATTTATTTACTTCCTCGTCTCCCCCCAGTAAATTGTCAGCTCCATGAGAACGGAAAATTGTTGTCCTTTTTTTTCCACTGAGCTCTTGCCAGCATCTGGGACATTGCCTTACATATGGTTAGTAGTCAATAGATATTTGTTAAATGAATAAATAAATGTACATTTCAACAGATACTACTCACAGAGAATGCTACATTTTCATTGAGGAGTCATAGGAAAATAAGAAAAAAAGTAATCTCCATATTCCAAGCATGTTAGTGTGAAAGGGCAAAGACAAATTTAATCCGAGTCAGCCATGTATTGAAAAGTGAACTTATTCTTATTAAATAAGACTCTTGAGCAAAACAATGTTGTTCTAAAATAAAAGATTCTAGTACATGGATCTGACATATGATGTTCCATGGGTGGGGAACATATATAAACTCCATACAATCCATACAAGTCTTTGTGGCTTACATTGGTTGGTTTTTCTTCAGTCTAATAATACTCTGAAGGAAAAGTAAAATGTATAAGCATCCATGAAGAAAACTTGGACCAACCCTCTTTTATCTATCTGGTTGAAAGAACTGACCATAATAAATCACTTCTATTCAACCTTCTCTTGATCTCATCACTGTCTAATGAGAAATGAAGTTTTGGTTCTATTGATTGGGTTTGGAGTGAGATGGGAAGAAAGGAGGTAGTTTTAATTAAAAATGAAATAACACTGTATTTATATTCTTTGTGCCCATGTGAGATATGTCTCTCCATGACTCCTAAACTTTCTTTTGTAAATAATTTCACAGAACAAATTCTGTTCATGTGTTTCAAAGAAAGCTAAGTTGTATATACATTTCTTAATATCACTAATTCCTTTTACTGGGGAGTAGACTGGAAGTAGTTGTCAAAATACTTTTACTTTTTATTTTGAACTGTGCAATTAAAATTATTTAAAAAAAAAATTATTTTTAAAGAAACATAAACTCAATTTTTAGTTTATAAAAAGCTAATTTGGAAAAAATCCATTATGTCTGTTAAGGTATATTCTGCACATGTGACTAACAATGCTGGGGCCGTTGAATTTGCTTACTAAATATTTGCTTGATTGAGTAAATAAGTTCATGAATGATTTTTTAGTTCCCAGAAACGAAATAGGAAGGGAAGAAAATAAAACTGTTTCACGGAATTCTAAAAAAGACTCCAGCATCTGGAAAGAAAGAACATGGCCTTGGTAAAGTATCAAGAGAACAGAGAAAGCCTGGACTCCTTCCAGAGTCGGCCCAGGAATGCCAAAAGATCTGCAGGGAAAGAAGAGGGCAGAGTTCAGGCATGAAGCCAGGAGGCCAGAGGCAAGATGAGAGCCCCAGCTGTGATGGTGGCCACAGGCAAGATCCCGGGCCTGCAGGTAAAGTTTGAAGGGCCAAAGCCAGGTTAAATATCAAGGACATATACCTACATATGAATTTATATCATACACATTTAAATGGGTGTCTATAGGATGACATGCGAGTGAGAATCCAGGGATAAAGGAATATTAATAAAATAAACTAAAACAAAAGAGTATCATTATAGGTTTTAATAATGATAACATGCCAAGAATTGAAGAGTATGAATGTCACAACTTTTGCACTTGAGGTCCAAAGAAAAAAAGAGTCAGAAAAATAAGTGAATTAACTAGAAACTAACATTTAGCCCAAAATGTTGATACAAATCTAGCTGAGAAGCCATTCTTTAATGTTGATATGAATGAAAAAAGTTTTGAGGTTTTAGTTGTCTGTAGCTTGGGTCATCACTGTGATGCAGCTGTCAAAGAAAAACTAACTCTGGCAGCATTAAAGGAAAAATAATGACCAGAACAAGGAGAGTTATAGCGTACCTCTACTCATAAAATCACATCCTGGTGATGATAATCAGTTCTGGTTGCCAAAGTTTAAACTTTGGCAAAGTGGCCTACATTCAGTGAAGAAAACCATGTCATAGGAAGAAGCTTAATATAACTGATTAGGGTATGAAACGATTCACAACGCAGTTGTGCAAAAATAATACGGCTTCTTAATCTTCTGTTATAACATAATGTCTGCCTTTCAGCCTCTGCTCTACTGAGTTGCCAGTCCAAAAAGGATACCTCCCAAGTTATTATTCAATTCTGGGGTCTTAGGCATTACCCTTGTACTGATGTTGGGGGCTACACATTTTTCAGTCATGGGTCCCACAGGTAACTGATGAGATAGTCACTGTTCACATGTACCTCTTTCAGCTTAGCTACATTTGGCTACTTCTTTGCCATTTGGGGGCAGGGAAACCTAGCGTGAAGCTGACTCTTCCAGTGTTAAATGTAGTGCATGGCACCTGGGAAGTTACAAAGTATCTAATAAAAGAAGGAAAAACTTAAATTCAAAATATAATAGGAAATGCATAAGCTTGTCACATGGTAGGTGATCAAAATATTGAGCTAAATTTTACTACCTTTTTAAAGAATCTTTTTCTTTAAGAAAATAAAACTATGTGTCATCATAAACACAAGTAAGTGTAAAGCATACCCACAAAACCATAATCTATTTTTAGGGAAAAAGAGTTTTGATGACTCATCAAATATTCAGGCCATGTTATAAGCAAGACAATGGAAACCTCAAAATAAAAATAAAACTCCACATAACAGAAATCATTTTATACCTGTAAAACATATTAACATCTTTGCTTTCTTCTCGTTTTTAGCTTCAAAATAATCACAAATAATTCTTCTCCAAATTCTTTCAAATAACATACATGTGCTTATGATTCAACTCATTCCATTAAAATAATGTGAAAGAAATATGGACAAAGACATAAGCAAACAATTGACAGTGAGTCGAAATTTTAAAATGACTAGAAATGATAAGATCAGTGTGGGGGAAGGGCTGTGGGTGAGGCACTATGAATGGAGAAGTGCTGCACCCTTTACACCCCCAGCCCTCCCCCTCACCACCCCTATGAGTGGGTGGGGCTGGCGCACCCCGGGGTCAAAGGATTTAACCCTGTCCTCTTACCCTGAGGCCCTCCATGTGACCTCAACCTGGTTTCTGGTCCAACCGACATCGCCCCACCCCCCGCCCCCCATCCAAAGTCTCACAAGTTTTCCACTGTCCTTTCAGGCCAAGCCCCTGCCCCTGAGTTCCTCATGGCTGACCCCCTCTCCACCACCTGACCTCCAAAATAAAGTTCCAGCTTTTAATTTACCTGAGGCCTCAGGTCCAAAGAAAAAAATCTGAACATCAGTTTGAGCTCACTTTTCTGTCCCACCCCACTCTGCAAGGAGTAGAGCTTACAGTGGCTTGCTGCTTTAGTAAAAAATGTGTAAATGGCCTCGATGTTTCACTTTTTAATATTAGATTTTGTTACTGTTAATGGGAGCTGGAGAGTCAGAAAAGTAACTTGGGTGGTGACTGGGCGTCTGAGTATCATCTGCCATCTCCTCCAAAAGAAGTAGATAATGGTGGGTGTGGGAAGCTATGAATCTGAACATTGTTTTATAGCTTCTGAGCACTAAACAGATACTTCACCAGCTTTGCTACCCAAAGATATAAACTACCATAGTTTTTCTTCAATCTTGCATATAGTTTTATTTGCTGCTATGAGAATTATGATTTCCTCCACCTACTTCTCATTAGAGTGGTACTAGTTCTCAGTAATGACTGTAAAATGCATCGCAGGGAACATGCAGCGTTCATCACTCTGTCTCACTAAACTATTTTGATGAGCTGTGTAAAAAATATGAAATTAATAAAAAGGACATTTGAAAGTGTTAAAAAACACAAAAACCAGTCATGTGACTACTCTCTCATTTCTTCTCCTAAAATTTTCTCACAGAAAACTCATGTTCTTTCTTGTTTGCTAGGTTTTTCTTCTAGCCTTTTGCATCAGAGAGTTCTTGTGAGGAAGAAAGGCTAGACGTTTGGGTGAGATGCGCTTTGAATAACTTTATTCTGATGACAAAGAGAATGCGTATAACATCAAACAAGACAAGATGAAGCATTATTTTTTATCTTTAAATTACTCTCCTAAATTCATTTATTCATTTGTCATCCAATAAATGTATACTGACCACGGACTGTGTGCCAGGCACTATTCTTCGTATTGGGGATGAAACAGTGAAAAAAATCTACAACAATTTCTGCTCCGGTGAAGCTTATATTCCAGAGGGACAAAAATTACACACACACAAAAAAGTCAAACACGTGGTATTTAGATCTTAGCCATTGGGCATAATTTTTCTTAAATTTAGCCTTTTTCGTTATTATGCATAATTTTAGTATAACTCTCTACCTACAAACTTTTCCTCTCTGTCTGTCCTTTAATAATCTTGCCACTTAATTCTGTTTTATTCTATTCAAACTCACAGGTATCCATTGAACGGTCAAAGTGCTGGGTGCTCTGACAGGTGTTACAGTAGAAATGCAAAAATAAAGGAATTGTCTGATGTGTTCTTTGCCCTCAGAGAACTTTTAATCTACAGTTGTTAAGCATTGTACAATAGCATTTAAACCAGTTGGAATACTCTGAAGTGTTATGGACTGGGGAAGGAAGTGGCAAGAATGAGTCACAGAAGAAATACATTGTTAAGGAAGATGCCATGGGAGTTTATATTGGGAATGAACCTTGAAGTTCTGCAATGGAAGATTGGAGAAAGGAGATTATATCAGGCCCTGGAAAAGGAATGACCAAAGATATGAATGACTATTGCATATTGGGGAGAGAAAAGAAACCCGACTTCCTTTAAGCAGAGAGTAATTTATCGTCCATCACTGGGGCTAAATCTGTGCTGAGGACAAGAAATAAAATTGTTGATAGTTTTAATTCAAGCTGAACATCAAGATTCAAAGAGTCTGACTTAGGATATTCCTCAAACTGAGTTAATTTGGCCAAACTCTGTGGCTCATCTAATTGTGTGTACATTCTGAGTCAAAGTAGGTGAGTTAAAAGACTCTATTACATGGTTTGTCAAGGAAACAAAGTGTCTCAGAATTGGGTTTCAGTTTTAAGAATGCAAACTGATGTACATGAATTAATATGGATTTCCCATGTCCTTGGGAAAATCTTGGACTAAAAATCTTCATCCTTATTCAGTGGAATTGGCCTAAGGGACCAGCCTAAGGACTCAAGAAAAATAACCCAATGAATATAGTTTGCTCAACAAATATTATATTCCATTCATCACAAATTTATGGAGCACTTCTTTTTTTTTTCCTTACTTACTAGATTATAGGTTTATTATAGAAAGGTATAACCCAGGAACAGCCAGATGGAAGAGATACACAGGGCAAGGTACATGGGAAGGAAGATAGGGCTTCCATGCCTTTTGCAAGCACGCCACTCTCCCAGATCATGTGTTCACCAATCTGGAAGCTCTCCAAACCCAATCCTTTTGTTTTGTTTTGTTTTTCTAACATCTTTATTGGAATATAATTGCTTTACAATGGTGTGTTAGTTTCTGCTGTATAACAAAGTGAATCAGCTATACATATACATACATCCCCATATCCCCTCCCTCTTGCATCTCCCTCCCACCCTCCCTATCCCACCCCTCTAGGTGGACACAAAGCACCGAGCCGATCTCCCTGTGCTGTGTGGCTTCTTCCCACTAGCTATCTATTTTACATTTGGTAGTGTATATATATCCATGCCACTCTCTATGGAGCACTTCTTAATACTTTGGGTGCTGTGAGAAGAAAGATGGGAATGCACCACTTGGTTCTGCCTCATTGTTCAACACATCTTTACTGAGCAGCTTTTATGTTGTAAAGACTGATGCTTTATAAGCCCTACTAAAGCATCTTGTGATGTTTCCTTAATAAGTATCATTTGTGGGTAATTACCCACCTTTATATCCTGACCTTCCCATCCTATTTCAGAATTTTAGAAGCTGTACGAAATGGAATCAGATTTTGTCATTTACATTTAGGTTGAAAGAAATGACAAAAAATAAATTAGATAGTAGGAAACAACCACTTTTTCCAATGAAACTGAAAGAAATTTGGTTCACTGAAGATAAATTCAAACTACTCAGTCTCTTGCAGGTCTTGCTCTAAAGAGTGATGTCTGTACCATTTTCCAGAGAGGACAGTTTTATGGCCTTTCTCCAGTTCTCACTTTAACTCCATTTATTGTGGACTTGGCAATATCACGAAAGTTAAGTGAATTTTACAGTTTTTCCAAAAGCTGATCAGATGTCAAATCTGAGTTACTTTTATGTTTAATGTTTTCCTCTGAAATGTCATCTTATGTGTGTCAAAATAATAATGAATATACAACCAAAGGAACAAAGGAAAGACTTGACAAAATAACAGAAAGCTTACAAACATTTATTGACTACTGAAGTGAAGTTGAAGAAAAGTGGTTTGAATTAGAAAAGAAATGAGAAGATGGGTCTGATAGATTTTCTCCATATATATTAAAAATATGTTAATTTAAAATTGAATGAATCCTTATTACACTTCTCATATATCAAATCTTGTTAAGTATTTTCCTATATATTATCTTGTTAAATTCTTATAGGAAATCTGTCGAGCAGTTAATACAAAATACTTTTTTTTGTTATCTGCAAAAGTGAACATTAGAAAAGTCAGTCAACCTAGAAGAAATGGACAAGTTTCTAGAAACATACAGCCCACCAAAACTGAATCAAGAAGAAATAGATAACTTGAACAGACAGATCACTGGAAGTGAAATAGAATCTGTAATTAAAAAAACCAAAAAAACCCAAACTCCCTACAAACTAAAATCCAGGACTGAATGGCTTCACTGGGGAATTCTACCAAACATACAAAGAACCTATACCAATACTTCTCAAACTCTTCCAAGAGACTGAAGAGGAAGGAACACTCCCAAAGACATTCTATGAAGCCACCATCACCCTGATACCAAAACAAACAAGACAAAGACACTATGAAAAAAGAAAATTACAGGCCAGTATCTTTGATGAATATAGATGCAAAATTTCTCAACAAAATATTAGGAAACTGAATCCAACAATACATTAAAAAGATGATACACCAGGACCAAGTTGGATTCTTCTCAAGGTCACAAGGATGGTTCAACGTATGCAAATCAATTGACGTGATACACCACATCAACAAAAGAAAAGACAAAAACCACATGATCATCTCAATAGACGCAGAAAAAGCATTTGATAAAATTCAACATCCATTCACAATAAAAAAAACTCTTATCAAAGTGGGTATGGAGGGAAGATATCTCAATATAATAAAGGCTATTTATGACAAACCCCAAGACTACATAATATTCAATGGTGAAAAGCTGAAAGCCTTCCCACTAAAATCTGGAACAAGACAAGGATGCCCACTCTCATCACTACTACTCAACATAGTACTGTAAGTCCTAGCCACAGCAATCAGACAAGAAAAAGAAATAAAAGGTATCCAGATTGGAAGGGAAGAGGTAAAATTGCTATTATATGCAGATAACATAATACTATATTAGAAAACCCTGAAGACTCCACACAAAAACTACTAGAACTGATAAACAAATTCAACAATGTAGCAGGATACAAGATTAACGTACAGAAAGCAGTTGCATTTCTTCATGTTAACAATGAAATATCAGAAAGGGAATGTAAACAAACAACCCCTTTTAAAATTGCATCAAAAAAATTAAAATACTTAGGAATAAACCTCACCAAGAAGGTGCAAGACTTATATACTGAGAACTATAAAACATTAATAAAGGAAACTGAAGATGATTCAAAGAAATGGAAAGCTGTCCCATGCTCTTGGACTGGAAGAATTAATATGTTAAAATAGCCATACTACCCAAAGCAGTCTACAGATTTAATGTGGTCCCTATCAAGTTACCCATGACATTTTTCAGAGAACTAGAACAAATAATCTTAAAATTTACATGAAACCATAAAAGACCCAGAATTGCCAAAGCAATCCTGAAGAAAAAGAACAAAGCAGGAGGCATAACACTCCCAGATTTTAGACAATACTACAAAGCTACAGTAATCAAAACAGTGTGGTATTGGCATAAAAACAGACATATAGATCAACTGAACAGAATAGAGAGTCCAGAAATAAACCCACACATCTATGGGCAATTAATCTTCGACAAAGGAGACAAGAATATACAATGGGGAAAAGGGAGTCTCTTCAGCAAGTGGTTCACACCATACACAAAAATAAACGCAAAATGGCTTAAAGACTTACATGTAAGACATGACACCTTAAAACTCCTAGAAGAGAACATAGGCAAACCATTCTCTGACATAAATCATACCAATGTTTTCTTAGGTCAGTCTCCCAAGACAATAGAAGTAAAAGCAAAATTAAACAATGGAACCTAATCAAACTTATAAGCTTTTGCACAGCAAAGGAAACCATAAACGAAATGAAAAGACAGCCTTTGGACTGGGAGAAAATATTTGCAAATGATGCGACCAATAAGGGCTTAATCTCCAAAATACACAAATAGCTCATACAACTCAGTAACAAAAAAACAAAAAACTCAATCAAAAAAATGGTCAGGAGGAGGAGCTTCAAGATGGCGGAAGAATAAGACGTGGAGATCACCTTCCTCCCCACAAATACATCAGAAATACATCTACATGTGGAACAACTGCTACAGAACACCTACTGAATGCTGGCAGAAGACCTCAGACCTCCCAAAAGGCAAGAAACTCCTCACGTACCTGGGTAGGGCAAAAAAAATAAAGAAAAAACAGAGACAAAAGAATAGGGACCCGGGGCTTCCCTGGTGGCACAGTGGTTGAGAGTCTGCCTGCCGATGCAGGGGACATGGGTTCAAGCCCTGGTCCGGGGAGATCCCACATGCCGCGGAGCAACTAAGCCCGTGTGCCACAACTACTGAGCCTGTGCGTCTGGAGCTATGCTCCGCAACGAGAGGCCGCGACAGGGAGAGGCCCGCGCACCGCAATGAAGAGTGGTCCTCGCTCACCACAACTGGAGAAAGCCCTCGCACAGAAACGAAGAACCAACACAGTCAAATATAAATAAATAAATAAATAAATTTATTAAAAAAAAAAAAAAAAAAAGAATAGGGACCAAACCTGCACCAGTGGGAGGAAGCTGTGAAGGAGGAAAGGTTTCCACACACTAGGAAGCCCCTTCGCAGACAGAGACTGCAGGTGGGGGAGGGGGAAAGCTTCGGAGCCACGAAGGAGAACACAGCAACAGGGGTACAGAGGGCAAAGTGGAGAGATTCCCGCACAGAGGATCGGTGCCGACCAGCACTCACCAGCCCGAGAGCCTTGTCTGCTCACCCGCTGGGACAGGAGGGGGCTGGGAGCTGAGGCTTGGGCTTCAGGCGGATCCCAGGGAGAGGACTGGCGTTGGCTGCATGAACACAGCCTGAAGGGGGCTAGTGTGCCACAGCTAGCCAGGAGGGAGTCCGGGAAAAAGTGTGGAGCTGCCGAAGAGACAAGAGACTTTTTTTTTTGCCTCTTTGTTTCCTGGTGCGCGAGGAGAGGGGATTAAGAGTGCCGCTTAAAGGAGCTCCACAGATGGGTGCGAGGCAAGGCTATCAGTGCAGACTGCAGAGACGGGCATGAGACGCTAAGGCTGCTGCTGCAGCCACCAAGAAACCTGTGAGCAAGCACAGGTCACTATCCACACCTCCCCTCCCAGGAGCCTGTGCAGCCCGCCACTGCCAGGGTCCCGTGATCCAGGGACAACTTCCCCGGGAGAACGCACGGCATGCCTCAGGCTGGTGCAACATCACGCCGGCCTGTGCCGCCGCAGGCTCGCCCCGCATCCATACCCCTCCCTCCCAAATGGCCTGAGTGAGCCGGAGCCCCCGAATCAGCTGTTCCTTTAACCTCGTCCTGTCTGAGCGAAGAACAGACGCCCTCAGGCGACCTACACGCAGAGGCAGGTTCAAATCCAAAGCTGAACCCCGGGAGCTGTGCGAACAGAGAAGAGAAAAGGAAATTTCTCCCAGCAGCTTCAGGAGCAGCGGATTAAATCTCCACAATCAACTTGATGTACCCTGCATCTGTGGAATATCTGAATAGACAACGAATCATCCCAAATTGAGGAGGTGGACTTTGGGAGCAAGATATATTATTTTTTCCCCTTTTCCTCTTTTTGTGACTGTGTATGTGTATGCTTCTGTGTGTGATTTTGTCTGTATAGCTTTGCTTTTACCATTTGTCCTAGGGTTCTGTCTGTCCGTTTTCTTGTTTTTGTTTTTATTACTTAAAAAAATTGTTTTTTCTTAATAATTTTTTTTATTTTTTAATTTAATAACTTTATTTTATTTTACTTTATTTTATTTTATCTTTTTCTTTCTTTTTTTCTGTTTTTTCTCCCTTTTATTCTGAGCTGAGTGGAGGACAGGTTCTCGGTGCTCCAGCCAGGCTTCGGGGCTGTGCCACTGAGGTGGGAGAGCCAAGTTCAGGACACTGGTCCACAAGAGACCTCCCAGCTGCACGTAATATCAAATGGCAAAAATCTCCCAGAGATCTCCATCTAAATGCCAAGACCCAGCTCCACTCAACGACCAGCAAGCTACAGTGCAGGACACCCTATGCCAAACAACTAGCAAGACAGGAACACAACCCCATCCATTAGCACAGAGGCTGCCTAAGATCACAATAAGGCCACAGACACCCCAAAACACACCACTAGACGTGGACCTGCCCACCAGAAAGACAAGATCCAACCTCATCCACCAGAACACAGGCACTAGTCCCCTCCACCAGGAAACCTACACAACCCACTGAACCAACCTTAGCCACTGGGGACAGACACCAAAAACAATGGAAACTACGAACCTGCAGCCTGCGAAAAGGAGACCCCAAACACAGTAAGTTAAGCAAAATGAGAAGACAGAGAAACACACAGCAGATGAAGGAGCAAGGCAAAAACCCACCAGACCAAACAAATGAAGAGAATATAGGCAGTCTACCTGAAAAAGAATTCAGAATAATGATAGTAAACATGATCCAAAATCGTGGAAATAGAATGGAGAAAATACAAGAAACGTTTAACAAGGACCTAGAAGAACCAAAGAGCAAACAGTGATGAACAACACCCTAAATGAAATTAAAAATTCTCTAGAAGGGATCAATAGCAGAATAACTGAGGCAGAAGAATGGATAAGTGACCTAGAAGATAAAATAGTGGAAATAACTACTGCAGAGCAGAATAAAGAAAAAAGAATGAAAAGAATTGAGGACAGTCTCAGAGACCTCTGGAACAACATTAAATGCACCAACATTCCCATTATAGGGGTCCCAGAAGAAGAAGAGAAAAAGAAAGGGACTGAGAAAAATATTTGAAGACATTATAGTTTCCCTACTATGGGAAAGGAAACAGTCAGTCAAGTCCAGGTAGCGCAGAGAGTCCAATACAGGATAAATCCAAGGAGAAACACGCCAAGACGCGTATTAATCAAACTATCAAATATCAAATACAAAGAAAAAATATTAAAAGCAGCAAGGGAAAAACAACAAGTAACATCAAGGGAATCCCCATAAGGTGAACAGCTGATCTTTCAGCAGAAACCCTGCAAGCCAGAAGGGAGGGGCAGGACATATTTAAAGTGATGAAGGAGAAAAACCTACAACCAAGATTACTCTACCCAGCAAGGATCTCATTCAGATTCAACAGAGAAATTAAAACATTTACAGAAAAGCAAAAGCTAAGAGAATTCAGCACCACTAAACCAGCTTTACAACAAATGCTCAAGGAACTTCTCTAGGCAGGAAACACAAGAGAAGGAAAAGACCTACAATAATAAACCCAAAACAAATAAGAAAATGGTAATAGGAACATACAGATGGATAACTACCTTAAATGTAACTGGATTAAATGTTCCAACCAAAAGGCACAGAATGGCTGAATGGATACAAAAGCAAGACCCCTATATATGCTGTCTACAAGAGACCCACTTCAGACCTAGAGACACATACAGACTGAAAGTGAGGGGATGGAAAAAGATATTCCATGCAAATGGTAATCAAAAGAAAGCTGGAATAGCAATTCTCATATCAGACAAAATAGACGTTAAAACAAAGACTATTAGAAGAGGCAAAGAAGGACACTACATAATGATCATGGGATCAATCCAAGAAGAAGATATAACAATTGTAAATATTTATGCACCCAATATAGGAGCACCTCAATACATAAGGCAAATACTAACAGCCATAAAAGGGGAAATCGAGAGTAACACAATCATAGTAGGGGACTTTAACACCCCACTTTCACCAATGGACAGATCATCCAAAATGAAAAGAAACAAGGAAACAGAAGCTTTAAATGATACATTAAACAAGATAGACTTAATTGATATTTATAGGACATTCCATCCAAAAACAACAGAATACACATTCTTCTCAAGTGCTCATGGAACATTCTCCAGGATAGATCATATCCTGGGTCACAAATCAACCTTCGTAAGTTTAAGAAAACTGAAATCGTATCAAGTATCTTTTCCGACCACAGTGCTATGAGACTAGATACCAATTACAGGAAAAAATCTGTAAGAAATACAAACACATGGAGGCTAAAGAACACACTACTTAACAACCAAGAGATCACTGAAGAAATCAAAGAGGAAATCAAAAAAGACCTAGAAACAAATGACAATGAAAACACAACGATCCAAAACCTATGGGATGGAGCAAAAGCAGTTCTAAGAGGGAAGTTTATAGCAATACAATCCTACCTTAAGAAACAAGAATCATCTCAAATAAACAACCTAACCTTACACCTAAAGCAATTAGAGAAAGAAGAAGAAAAAAACCCCAAAGTTAGCAGAAGGAAAGAAATCATAAAGATCAGATCAGAAATAAATTAAAAAGAAATGAAGGAAATGATAGCAAAGATCGATAAAACTAAAAGCTGGATCTTTGAGAAGATAAACAAAATTGATAAACCATTAGCCAGACTTATCAAGAAAAAAAGGAAGAAGACTGAAATCAATAGAATCAGAAATGAAAAAGAAGTAACAACTGACACTGCAGAAATACAAAGGATCATGAGAGATTACTACAAGCAACTCTATGCCAATAAAATGGGCAACCTGGAAGAAATGGACAAACTCTGAGAAATGACCAATCTTCCCAGACTGAACCAGGAAGAAATAGAAAATATGAACAGACCAATCACAAGCACTGAAATTGAAACTGTGATTAAAAATCTTCCAACAAACAAAAGCCCAGGACCAGATGGCTTCACAGGCGAATTCTATCAAACATTTAGAGAAGAGCTAACACCTATCTTTCTCAAACTCTTCCAAAATATAGCAGAGGGAGGAACACCCCCAAACTCATTCTACGAGGGTACAATCACTCTGATACCAAAACCAGACAAAGATGTCACAAAGAAAGAAAACTACACGCCAATATTCCTGATGAACATAGATGCAAAAATCCTCAACAAAATACAAGCAAACGGAATCCAACAGCACATTAAAAGGATCATACACTATGATCAAGTGGGGTTTATCCCAGAAATACAAGGATTCTTCAATATACACAAATTATTCAACATGATACACCATATTAACAAACTGAAGGAGAAAAACCATATGATCATCTCAATAGATGCAGAGAAAGCTTTCAACAAAATTCAACACCCATTTATGATAAAAACCCTCCAGAAAGTAGGCATAGAGGGAACTTTCCTCAACATAATAAAAGCCATATATGACAAACCCACAGCCAACATCATCCTCAATGGTGAAAAACTGAAACTATTTCCACTAAGATCAGGAAGAAGACACGGTTGCCCACTCTCACCACTATTATTCAACACAGTTTTGGAAGTTTTAGCCACAATCAGAGAAGAAAAAAAAAAAAGGAATCCAAATTGGAAAAGAAGAAGTAAAGCTCTCACTGTTTATACATGACATGATACTATACATAGAGTATCCTAAAGATGCTACCAGAAAACTACTAGAGCTCATCAATGAATTTGGTAAAGTTGCAGGATACAAAATTAATGCACAGAAGTCTCTTGCATTCCTGTACATTAATGATGAAAAATCTGAAAGTGAAATTAAGAAAACACTCCCATTTACCATTGCAACAAAAAGAATAAAATATCTAGGAATAAACTTACCTAAGGAGACAAAAGACCTGTACTCAGAAAACTATAAGACACTGATGAAAGAAATTAAAGATGATACAAATAGATGGAGAGATATACCATGTTGTTGGACTGGAAGAATCAACATTGTGAAAATGACTCTACTACCCAAAGCAATCTACAGATTCAGTGCAATCCCTGTCAAACTACCACAGGCATTTTTCACAGAACTAGAACAAAAGATTTCACAATTTGTATGGAAACACAAAAGACCCTGAATAGCCAAAGCAATCTTGAGAAAGAAAAACAGAGCTGGAGGAATCAGGCTCCTGGACTTCAGACTATACTACAAAGCTACAGTAATCAGGACAGTGTGGTACTGGCACAAAAACAGAAATAGAGATCAATGGAACAGGATAGAAAGCCCAGAGATAAACCCATGCACATATGGTCACCTTATCTTTGATAAAGGAGACAAGAATATACAGTGGAGAAAAGACAACCTCTTCAATAAGCGGTGCTGGGAAAACTGGACAGCTACATGTAAAAGAATGAAATTAGAACACTCCCTAACACCATACACAAAAATAAACTCAAAATGGATTAAAGACCTAAATGTAAGGCCAGACACCATCAAACTCTTAGACGAAAACATAGGCAGAACACTCTATGACATAAATCACAGCAAGATCCTTTTAGACCCGCCTCCTAGAGAAATGGAAATAAAAAGAAAAATAAACAAATGGGACCTAATGAAACTTAAAAGCTTTTGCACAGCAAAGGAAACCATAAACAAGACGAAAAGAGAACCCTCAAAATGGGAGAAAATATTTGCAAATGAAGCAACTGACAAAGGATTAATCTCCAAAACATACAAGCAACTCACACAGCTGAATATCGAAAAACAAACAACCCAATCCAAAAATGGGCAGAAGAGCTAAATAGATATTTCTCCAAAGAAGATATACAGATTGCCAACAAACACATGAAAGAATGCTCAACATCATTAATCATTAGACAAATGCAAATCAAAACTACAATGAGATATCATCTCACACTGGTCAGAATGGCCATCATCAAAAAATCCACAAATAATAAATGCTGGAGAGGGTGTGGAGAAAAGGGAACCCTCTTGCACTGTTGGTGGGAATGTAAATTGATCCAGCCACTATGGAGAACAGTATGGAGGTTCCTTAAAAAACTAAAAATAGAACTACCATATGACCTAGCAATCCCACTACTGGGCATATACCCTGAGAAAACCATAATTCATAAAGAGTCATGTACCAAAATGTTCACTGCAGCTCTATTTACAATAGCCAGGACATGGAAGCAACCTAAGTGTCCATCGACAGATGAATGGTTAAAGAAGATGTGGCACTTATATACAATTGAATATTACTCAGCCATAGAAGGGAAAGAAACTGAGTTATTTGTAGTGAGGTGGATGGACCTAGAGACTGTCATACAGAGCGAAGTAAGTCAGAAGAGAAAAACAAATACCATATGCTAACACATATATATGGAATCTAAAAAAAAATGGTCAGAAGAACCTAGGGGCAAGATGGGAATAAATATGCAGACCTACCAGAGAGTTGACTTGAGGAAACGGGGAGAGGGAAGGGTAAGCTGGGGCAAAGTGAGAGAGTGGCATGGACATATATACACTACCAAACGTAAAATAGATAGCTAGTGGGAAGCAGCCACATAGCACGGGGAGATCAGCCTGGTGCTTTGTGACCACCTAGAGGGGTGGGATAGGGAGGGTGGGAGGGAGGGAGGGAGATGCAAGAGGGAAGAGATATGGGGACATATGTCTATGTATAACTGATTCACTTTGTTATAAAGCAGAAACTAACACACCATTGTAAAGCAATTATACTCCAATAAAAATGTTAAAAAAATGTTAAAAAAAAATAATAATAGAAAAAGAAGAAAAAGAAAAAAATGGTCAGAAGACCTAAACAGACATTTCTCCAAAGAAGACATATAGATGGCCAATAGGGACATGAAAAGATGCAAAACATTGCTAATTATTAGAGAAATGCCAATCAAAACTACGGTGAGGTATCACCTCACATCGGTCAGAATGACCACCACTAAAAAGTCTACAAATAATGAACGCTGGAGGGCATGTGGAGAAAAGGGAACCCTCCCACGTTGTTGGTGGGAATGTAAACTGGTACAGCCACTCTGGAGAATAGTACGGAGGTTCCTTAAAAAACTAAAAATAGAGCTATCATATGATCCTGCAATCTCACTCCTGGGCATATATCCGGAGACAGCTGTATTTTGAAAAGATACATATACCCCAATGTTCACTGCAGCACTATTTACAATAGCCAAGACATGGAAGCAACCTAAATGTCCAAGACAGATGAATGGATAAAGAAGATATGATATATATACACAATGGAATATTACTCAACCATAAAAAAGAATGAAATAATGCCATTTGCAGCAACATGGATGGACACAGAGATTATCCTACTAAGTGAAGTAAGTCAGACAGAGAAAGACAAATATCATATATCACTTATATGTGGAATCTAAAAAATAATACAAATGAATTTATTTACAAAACAGAAACAGACTCACAGATCTAAAAAAAACCCCTATGCTACCAAAGGAGAAAGGGGGGGGGGGTAGGGATAAATTAGGAGTTTGGGATTAGTAGATACAAATTATTATATATAAAGTAGATAAACAACAAGGTCCTACTGTATAGCACAGGGAACTATATTAAATACCTTGTAATAAACTGTAATGGAAAAGAATCTGAAAAAGAACACACACACATATATAAAATTGAATCACTTTGCTGTACACCAGAAACTAACACAACATTGTAAATCAACTATACTTCAATAAAAACAAACAAAACTCCCAAATGAAAATGCCAGATAAAGAGGAACTGATCATGTAAAGCATTTGGGTTGCCACGTAGAGCATTTAATGTACTGAGCCCAGTAATCTGTTTGGTTAGAAGTTGTCAAAATGCTTCCTATGACTGATTTTGCATCAGGTCAAATTATATGCCAATTCTCTTACTACCAAAAAAATTCTTAATGCAACAGTAATTCAGTGTTTGCTTGACCTTAATATTATAGATTTTGCAGCAGTTAAAATACATTTCCTTTCTGTTCTTAGGAGGTTGAAGCAATGGTAAAAAAAACTTTAGGCCCAAACTGACTACCCATGGTAAAAGCTGTTTAGCGACATAATTTATAGGGAACACGTGATAGTTTCCAGGCGTGACATGCGTCATCTTCCCACATGAAACTATGTAGAATGTAATTTTACAGTTGGGTAAGTTCTCAAGGCAGGGCACAGAGATCTGGCTGTGGGACGCCCATTAATGTCAGAAGGAGTCAGGGGGCTCTATTCCTCATGCCCCTCTTAGAGAATGCACCTGTGTCGGCCTGCTGTGAGAAGAGTCCATTCCTTTTCTGGAAATTCTGAATGCTGATGTTAACCAGCATCACGTATGGCCGTTTATAAAACTTTAGGTTGGTACTCAGATTTACCTATGGTTAATCATGGTGTGAAAATCCAAAGTCATGCAGTTTTACCCCCATATAATTCTAGACTTATTTTATAAAAATGAAAAGGCCATTGTAAGCCTAAATATACAATGTGATGTGAAATAGAAGTCATATAATAGAAAATCCATGCAATGTTGTAATGTGATGTTATATAATTATAATGCTTACAAAACGATGATCCATATGGTTTCAGACCTCGAATAATATTAATGTAGCTAAAAAAGCAAAGTCCATGCAATAATGGATAATTCTAATATCTCAAGTCTTTGCTTCCTATTTCTTTCACAGAGGGAAGTTGACACATAGGCCCTTGCAGTACTTGTTAAAATTCCCATTTTTCTTTTTTAATTTACAACCCTCACACACCTCAGCAACCTCTAAACTGCTGCCCTCTAAAAATCCTCCACTTACTCTTGAATACCTATGTTGTATTTATTTTCTTTCCTCCCGTCTCTTTCAAAACTCCTAGAAACAGCCTGGTTAGGCTGGATGTGCCTGGGAGGGCGTGGTGTGGGCAAGAAACTGAGGAGGCCACGCCATGATCCTCCTTAGCAGAAGGTAAACGCAAAGCAAATGGTAATCAATAGTACATAATCACAGAGATGTATGAAAGCACGCATTGGATATCATGCATGTACTCATTTTTACAAATTTTATAAACTTGCAAATATTTTACAGTATGTACTTTTAAGTGCTAAGTACAAAGAACCACAGAGAATACAGAAATGAAAGAACTACAGAGATATATCTTCTGCTATCAAAGAAGGAGTTTAAAATTTAGATGATGGAAATGTTCTATAATATACCATTTTATTATAGAAAGCATTAATGGTAGCCATCAGCCCCATGGAGTTGTAAAGCACCTGAAATATGGCTGAAGTAACTGAAAATGTTCGTTTCTGATTACACTTAATTTACATTTAAACTTGAAGATCCACACATTTTAATTTTTGTTTTTAACAGATTTGAAGTTTCATTCATGCTAAATCTCTAAGGCCCAAAAGGAGTGCTTAGTACAGGTGCTGAATACACATCTGGTGAGCGAACTAACCAATGAGAGAAAAAGGCCTCTCCAGAGCCCCAGCCCAGATCCACCTACCTCCCTTCCCTCCCACATTTTTAAGAACTTGACCCCCTCCCGCCATGGCCTCTCAAACAGGCCCTCTATCTCAGAGCTCCACAGTATCTGGCCCTTCCAGCTTTCTATCTCAACCAGTAACTCTTCCATTTAAACCTCCATGAAATCCAGCCAACTCCATCTCCTAAGCATCTCTGGAAACATCCTTCTTCTCTCCTGCCCTACCTGCACCACCCACACGAATGCAGGTCTCAACCAGTCTTAAGAAGCTCAAATCTGAGCCTGTCACTATCCCACTTAATACCTTACCATTGCTTTTGATGTAGTCCGTCTTCTCATCCGGGTCCTGAGGGTCTGCGTGCTCTACACCTCCACACTTGCCGTGGTACTCCAGGCTCCAGCTCTTCGGCCTCTATTCCTTTCCCCTGGGAGTCTTCCCAGAACCCCAGTAGTGGGTAAGGTGGGCCCAGCTTTCCGCACTACTTACCCCAGCCAGGCCTGGGGGCTTAGGGCTGCTCCTGTTCTCTCCCTGCACTGACACAGTCCCTGTGCAACCAAATGAATCTTCGCACCACGACACTGACCCTTCTCATTCTGTCCTTCCATGGCACCTCGGACCAGGGCTGCCCACCGCTGAGCTTCCTGAGGGTTGGCGAAGCCCAGGCCGAGGGTCCCAGGCCCTCCTGGTGGAGGCGGCAGCTCATGCTGACTGGGGCTTCGGACGGGGTAGGGGACTGACTCCCAGGGCCACTCCTGAGGAGGGGGAGAGTCCGGGCTCAGTGCCTCCCCCCAGCACACACTGCGCGATGACCAAAGGAATACGAGGTAACATTTGGAGGCCACTTTCACCGCCCTAAGCCCTCGACTCGTGTTATCGTACGAAACCCTCACGGTAGTCCTATGAAGGTAGGTACTAGCATTATCCCCATTTTACAGAAGAGGAAACAGAAGCAAGTTAAAAACTGACTGCTCAAGGGCATGCGGCTGGCAAATGGAGGGGCCAGGCCTCGGGCGCCCCTGAGGCCCCCAGTCCCCACCCGCGGCCTCCAGCCAGGAACGCCCTGGTCGCTCTGGGTTCCGCTCAGCGGCAGCCTCTGCGGCTGCGCAGAGTGTCCGGGGGCCTCAGGCAGGCTCCCAGAAGCCTCCCCGCGCGCATGGCCGGAAGCGCCGCTGCCGAGCTCAGGGATGAGGTTGCCACCCAGCTGCCCGAGGCGGCGCCGTCTCTGGTACCACACGCTGAAGTTTGAATAGCTACCATATTGGGCAGAGCAAATCCGGAAAATCCAAAAGTCGAGTTTGTGAGTAAGTACCAACAATTTCAAAGGAGGGTTAATGCTACCATAAAAGTACAAACACAGTTCTTTAAGGCTCAGAGAAGTAAAATATCTCCAATGAGAAAAATTTAATACAATAGTTTAATGTAGATTTGAGGGGTGAAGAAGCATCATTTAGATTGTACAATTCATTTCATGGATGAGTTTAAGGGGTGTCAAGTGTTTTATATACTCTTGTTTATTCAAGTCCCAAGCTGGGAAATATTGCCTCTACTTTATGATGTTTGGAACTGAGACTCTGGGATTAATTAACATACCCAAGTTTACGTGGCTAGTAAGTAGTGCTTACGAGGTTTGAACCCAGGTTTACCTGACTCCTGACCCCAGGTGTGTTCCACATCACTATGCTGGTGAAGGAGTGAGGGGGAATCAAAAGTTATTCAAAGCTACAAAACAGGATGACTTGAAGGTGGCAGTGTCATGATCAGAAGTGGTTTAGGTAGGCCGAGGGTTAGCTTGGAGGTGGTGGATGGATGTATAAAGTACTCAGGGAGAAGATAGCAGTGAAGATTTGGAACTGAGGGAACGACTGAATGCTTAGGATGAGAATAGATGTGGGAGCCAACTGCAGAATCTGATGAGTGTGGCTGGAGTAGCGGTGGATCATAAAAGGAAAGAATGCACAAATAAGGGTGCGTAATTAAAATCTTAGGAAACATGCCTTTTTAGGGCTCAGGAAGAGAAGAGGAGCCACTAAACGGATCAGTGGAGTGATTAGAGAAGGAGGAACAAACAGTATCAAGTAGGTGGTGGTCACCAGTGTCAAATACTATAAAGAGAACAAGGAGGGTGAAGACCTAGCAGTGAGAATGAAGTTTCCTGTTGGAAAGTTTAGTGACCCTTAAAAGAGAGGAAGCACAACTGTTTAGAAGCCCTCAAATTTCCTCAAAATTTATACTTTCCCAAGACCCTTCCCTATGCTCCTAGGCCTATGCCCTCATGCATCCCAGTTGTTTTTTCAGGAATTTAGGTAGAAAAGATCTGAGTACTTTAAAAATAGACCTTATGGCTTTCATGAGCTATATCTGTCTTTTCTCTCTATTTCTAGCACTGGTCTATGGTTGGGACTTAGTAGCACTTAATACAAAGTTATAGGATGAATGAAAGAGACTAGGTAATGTCTTTTTTTTTTCCCCATGCATATTTTAGTATTTTGGGAAAAGGATATTTATTAATTACTGAACCCCCAGGTACTAAGTATTATGGGTAACACAGAATAAAATGTTAGATATTGTTTTTGTTCTCAAAGAATTTATAGTCTGCATGGAGGAGGGGATAAAACAAACACATCTGAGATTATTAGGTACTAAGTTTTATGGAACACAACATTGACAAGCAGGCAGTTGCAGTGGTCCAGCCAGACTGGTTTTTAAATACTAAACTACTTTCCCTGCTCTGTGTAGCGCCTTGGCCCCCATAACCTTCCCTGGGAACCCAGGACATCCCCATATTCTAGCAATTGAATGAGTAAGGCCTGGCAAACAAGAACCTCTGGAACCCTGTCCTAGAGTATAGCCAGTGTCCATTCTGATTGGATGGATTTCTTGTCATCTCAATTGTTGAATATTTTGATTATCACCCTGGAGGTGTGTATTATTAACACTGTAAGAATTTGCAAAAAGTCTTAGAAAATCAGGTAAAACAAATGACTCAGAGATAGGGTGATGTTAATTTCTTTAGGTAAAATGATTACCAATCATGGATTAATCATATATTAATCATAGATATGTGGGTGCATCTAAATTTGATATTCCAATACTAACTTTGGATTGAAGTGGGTTCAGTACACAAAGATTGTTAGTCTAACCCTGGCTTTACTGTTAATTGGCTTTATGGCCTTGGTTAAGTCACTTTACTTCTGGGTTTATTTTATTTCTTTGTGAAATAGGTAGGCCAAAAAATTGTATGAGAATGATTTCTGCTGCAGGTATCAGAAAAATCCTATTTAACTGGCTGAAGACTAAGAACTTTTTTTTTTTTTAATGATTTTTTTTTTTAACTTTTTGGGATTTATTTATTTATTTATTTATTTATTTATTTATTTATTTATTTATTTATGGCTGTGTTGGGTCTTCGTTTCTGTGCGAGGGCTTTCTCTAGTTGCGGCAAGTGGGGGCCACTCTTCATCGCGGTGCGCGGGCCTCTCATTATCGCGGCCTCTCTTGTTGCGGAGCACAGGCTCCAGATGCGCAGGCTCAGTAGTTGTGGCTCACGGGCCTAGTTGCTCCGTGGCATGTGGGATCTTCCCAGACCAGGGCTCGAACCCGTGTTCTCTGCATTGGCAGGCGAATTCTCAACCACTGCGCCACCAGGGAAGCCCAGAACTTTTTATATAACATATAAAAAGAGGTCTGCAGGAAGGACAGTCTTAAGGAAGGATAGATGAAGACACTGGCTCCACTTTATGAGTCTCTTTGTTCTATTCTCTACACGTGTGGACTTCGTGTTCGGTGTAGTCAAATAAGAAAGACATTGCTTTCTGTGTCTTTCTTAAGAGTGAATAGTACCCTTCCCCCCACCAGTTTCTCATCAAAGTTGTGTCATATGCTCCTGTCTAAACTGATACCTGGCAAGGAGAATGGGACCACAATGATTGACTTAGACTATACCAGTCTTGCCCTCTGGCTGGGCATAAGTCCAGCTTTCCTTGAACATGGCCAAAATAGATCATGGGTACCCAAACAAAACCACGATTCTGTTAGGAAGAAGGAAGGAGAGTGTGACTGATGTGTGGACAATTATGATTCCCCTTTTAGCAAATGAAATTGTTGATCTGTCTTCATTCTTCAATATCCTTCCCTCCTTACCTCAAATACTACCTACTTGGATTTGAACCCCCAACACTCTCAAACAGGGATCATCTATCATTTACATGAAAGTCGTCCAGAGGAGGACAGTTAAATGAATCAAACTTTGTTCTAACACCAGTCCTTCTCTCATCACTCCATTGCTTCAAGGAACTGTAAAAGGAAGGGTGGGTTATCGCAGTGGGATACTGCATAGTGCTAATAATGCCAAGGATCATGGATTAGTCCTCACATTAACTAAATTGTACTGTTCTGGTTTTCTTTGGCCAACAATCTGCCAGGTACTGAGAAGAGTCCTGGAGGACAGGGCAGTTTGATGTAGTTTCTACTGAGGGCGTACAGTGCACTTTGGCAGAAATTCAGCTGTTAGAATTCCAGACAGGTAAACCTATCGGCTAGCACTGTAAAATAACTGACCTGTTCTTAGCCAGGCACACTGACTCACTGTAGTCTCACAAAAAGGCAAATTCAGAGAGGATTAACGAGGGTGTTGAGGAAGTGGGAGAAAGAAAGCAGCTGACTGATCAGTACTGTTTTCTTAGTTTCTTTACCCTGGACATTGTGAGTGTACATGATGGTTTGTATTCTGACTCCTTCCTGATTTATTTCTGAACATAACCTCTATCTATCGTCTTAGGTCTATGGAAAATTCATCTCATTAACTAGAATACTGACTTTCCAATCAAGTATCAGATCTTAAATTATTATCTATAACTGATACTGAATCTGTGGGCCAGCTCAGGTTGAAGTGAGTTCCTTTGTACTCCCAGGGAGGAATTCAGTGACTAGCACAAAGCAGTGGATCAGAAAAGGGTTCTTGCTCCCTACTTCCCTCTATTAGATTTCACCCTGACAACTCTACCTCCTACTCAGCTTGTTATACACAGATGGATATTTGAACAGTTTCTCATAAAGAATATTTCAGCTTGAGAAGAAGTATGAATATGTAGTAATTCAAGGTTCTTCACATTTGAGACATGGTTCTGGTAGCATGATTATTGACTTTTGACTTCACTATAGATCACAGATTCATAGTTGGATTAAGAATTACAATATTGTAAGATATGAAAAGAAATGACTTCTAAATTGTCCTAGAAAGAGTCAACCTCAGATGGCTCTGGGTGGCATTGAAATCTTAAATGATTTATTACCTTTTCCCCTCATTTTCTCCCTTCTTTTAGACGGAGGGTTAAAAAAAAAGATTCCAATGTATCTTCTTTGTTGACTTATTAGCCATCACTCTTTCTTCTTTTTTAAAGTGGTTGCTTTAGGGTGTATAATATACGTCTTTTAACTTATCACAATTTATCTTTAAGTAATATTATACTTCACTTTCTCTCTTCCCAGCCTTTATGTCATTGTCGTTATATATTGTATTTCTACATGTTATAAAAGCAAACATACATTGTAATTGCTTTTTCTTTTAACAGAGGACCAACTTTTAAAATATTTAAAAATTAAGCAACAGTATCTTTCATATTTACCCACATATTAACCATTTTAGTGCTTTTCATTCCTTTGTGTACATACAGATTTCCACCTGATATCATTTTCATTATGCCTAAGGGACTTCTTTCAATATTCCTTATAATGCAGTTTTGCTGGTAATTCATTTTTTCAGTTTTTAGATGTCTGAAAAAATTCATTTCCTCTTTATTTTTAAAAGATATTTGCACTGAGTATAGAATTCTACATTGACACACTTTTTTTTTCTTCCTTTCAGTACCTCAGAGATAATTCTCCACTGTCTTCTGGAATGTATTGTTTTCAGCAAGAAATCTGCTATTGTTCATATCTTTGTTCCTCTGTATGTAATGTACCTTTTTTCCATTTAATTATGATGTATATCAATATCATTTTATTCGTGTGTCTTATGCTTGGGTTTAGTTGACTTTTTTGAATATATAGGTCTGTCATTTTCAACAAAACTGGAAAATGTTTGGCCATGATTATTCAAACATTTTTACTGTCCTCTTTTGGTGACTCTATAAGTTACATTAGCCGCTTAAAGTTGTCCCACAGCTCACTGATGCTCTGTTCATTTTTCCTCCAGTCTTTTTTTTTTATAAATTTATTTTATATATTTATTTATTTTTGGCTGCGTTGGGTCTTCATTGCTGCATGTGGGCTTTCTCTAGTTGTGGCGAGCAGGGGCTACTCTTTGTTGCGGTGTGCAGGCTTCTCATTGTGGTGGCTTCTCTTGTTGCGGAGCAGGGCTCTAGGCACGCGGGCTTCAGTAGTTGTGGCATGTGGGCTCAGTAGTTGTGGCTCGCAGGCTCTAGAGCACAGGCTCAGTAGTTGTGGCGCACGGGCTTAGTTGCTCCACAGCATGTGGGATCTTCCCGGACCAGGGTTCGAACTCGTGTCCCCTGCATTGGCAGGCAGATTCTTAACCACTGTGCCACCAGGGAAGCCCTTTCCTCCAGTCTTTTATCCGTTTTTCATATTGAGTATTGAGTATTTTCTTTTGTGATACATTCAGGTTCACGCATCTTTTCTTCTTCATTGTCTAATCTGTTTTTAATTCTACCCAGAGAAATATTGTCAGTTATTGCATTTTTTTATCTCTAAAAATTTGACTTAGTTTACTTTTATATCATCAGTGTCTCTATTTATGACTCACTCTTTACGCTGTCTTCTTGAATATATGGAATATAGTTATAAAAGCTGTTTTAATGTTCTTGCATACTAATTGTATTATCTGTGTCATTTTTGGATCTTTTTTTATTGATTGATTTTTCTCCTCACCACATGTCATGTTTTCCTTTTTCTTTGCATTTCAGGGAATTTTTGACTGGATGACAGACACTGTGAATTTTATGTTGTTGGGTGACAGGTATATTTAAATTCCTATAAATATTCTTGAGGTTTGTTCTGAACCTCAAGTAAGTTACTTGGAAACAGCTTGATTCTACCAAGGCTTGCTTTGAATTTTGCTAGGTAGAACCAGAGCAGCCTTTAGTCTAGGCTAACTTTTCCCTATTACTGAAGCAATACCTTTCTATGTGCTCAATGCCCCATGAATTATGAGGATTTTATATTTTCTCTATGGGAATATTGAATAATTCCAGCCTGGCATGAGTTGCAGAGATTTTTCTCTCTTCTCGTTTTGAGATGTTTTATTTCCTACCTTGGACAGTTTCCTCATGTGCATGTACTAATCAGTACTCAATCAAAGGCTTAAGGGGGAACCTCTGCAGACCTCTGGAGAGCTCTCTCTCTCTTTCTCTTTCCCTCTCTCTCTCTCTCTCTGGCTCTGGCTCTCTCTCTGGCTCTCTCTTTTCTCTGGTATTCTTTCCTGTGAACTCTAGCCACTTTGGCTTCCCAATTCTATTATCTCATCAATTCCAGGAGATGGCTGACTTCACCAGGTTTCCCTTTCCCTGTGCTGCAGCCTGGAAGATGTTTCCAGGCAGTAATCTGGGACAATCATAGAGCTCACCTTGTTTGTTTCCTCTCTCTCAGTGATCACTTTTCTGTGCTGCCTGATGTGCAGTATCTGAAAACTGTTGTTTCATATATTTCATATGGTTTTAAATTTGTTCTTGAGGTAGGAGAATAAATCTGGTGCTTGTTACTCACCTTGGCAGAAGCAGAAGTTGTTGAATAATTTCTTTTATTTTTTTAATTCAAACAGAAAGTCACAAAAATTATAATCATCCTCATCAGTTCACTCAGTCCCATGTAATTACTTTTTTTTCCATCTTGATCTTTTGTTAGCACTTTTATGAATTCATCAGTTTTCCATTAGAGTTCTGAAAATGCTTATTCATTCAGTTCAGCAGTATAGTCAGTTACCAGAAACCTGTACTCCTCAGAGTCTTTTCCATGAATTCCTTGAAGATGAAACCCTTTTATAGGAACATTTTTGCAAAAGCATCAGAGTACACCCAGAACTGTCTGTAAATGACAAAAGACTTAAAAATGACCATGGTTAAAGATTTGATGAAAGTTCATAATAATGCAATTGACAAGGAAATTTAGTTATTTCTGAGATACACATTTTAAGTAATAACTAGAATTATGACTTATAACATTATACCAGAACATGTAAGATTTTTAGAAATTTCATGTAATGTCTGAAATATTTATATTAACATATTTCCATACAAATAACCCAAAGAAAGTTTAGTATTAGTTGTTTTTTTTGTTTGTTTGTTTTTTTATACTGCAGGTTCTTATTAGTCATCAATTTTATACACATCAGTGTATACATGTCAGTCCCAATCGCCCAATTCAGCACACCACCATCCCCACCCCACCGCAGATTTCCCCCCTTGGTGTCCATACGTTTGTTCTCTACATCTGTGTCTCAACTTCTGCCCTGCAAACCGGTTCACCTGTACCATTTTTCTAGGTTCCACATACATGCGTTAATATATGATATTTGTTTTTCTCTTTCTGACTTACCTCACTCTGTATGACAGTCTCTAGGTCCATCCACGTCTCAACAAATGACTCAATTCCATTCCTTTTTATGGCTGAGTAATATTCCATTGTATATATGTACCACTACTTCTTTATCCATTCGTCTATCGATGGGCATTTAGGTTGCTTCCATGACGTGGCTATTGTAAATAGTGCTGCAATGAGCATTGGGGTGCATGTGTCTTTTTGAATTATGGCTTTCTCTGGGTATATGCCCAGTAGTGGGATCACTGGATTATATGGTAATTATATTTTTAGTTTTTTAAGGAACCTCCGTACTGTTCTCCATAGTGGCTGTATCAATTTACATTCCCACCGACAGTGCAAGAGGGTTGCCTTTTCTCCACACCCTCTCCAGCATTTGTTGTTTGTAGATTTTCTGATGATGCCCATTCTAACCGGTGTAAGGTGATACCTCATTGTAGTTTTGATTTGCATTTCTCTAATAATTAGTGATGTTGAGCAGCTTTTCATGTGCTTCTTGGCCATCTGTATATCTTCTTCGGAGAAATGTCTATTTAGGTCTTCTGCCCATTTTTGGATTGGGTTGTTTGTTTCTTTAATATTGAGCTGCATGAGCTGTTTATATATTTTGGAGATTAATCCTTTGCCCGTTGATTCGTTTGCAAATATTTTCTCCCATTCGGAGGGTTGTCTTTTCATCTTGTTTATGGTTTCCTTTGCTGTGCAAAAGCTTCGAAGTTTAATTAGGTCCCATTTGTTTATTTTTCTTTTTATTTCCATTACTCTAGGAGGTGGATTAAAAAAGATCTTGCTGTGATTTATGTCAAAGAGTGTTCTTCCTATGTATTCCTCTAAGAGTTTTATAGTGTCTGGTCTTACATTTAGGTCTCTAATCCATTTTGAGTTTATTTTTGTGTATGGTGTTAGGGAGTGTCCTAATTTCATTCTTTTACATGTAGCTGTCCAGTTTTCCCAGCACCACTTACTGAAGAGACTGTCTTTTCTCCATTTTATATCTTTGTCTCCTTTGTCATAGATTAGTCGACCATAGGTGCGTGGGTTTATCCCTGGGCTTTCTATCTTGTTCCATTGATCTATGTTTCTGTTTTTGTGCCAGTACCATATTGTCTTGATTACTGTAGCTTTGTAGTATGGTCTGAAGTCAGGGAGTCTGATTCCTCCAGCTCCGTTTTTTTCCCTCAAGACTGCTTTGGCTATTCGGGGTCTTTTGTGTCTCCATACAAATTGTAAGATGATTTGTTCTAGTTCCGTAAAAAATGCCATTGGTAATTTAGGGAGTGCATTGAATCTGTAGATTGCTTTGGGTAGTATAGTCATTTTCACAATATTGATTCTTCCAATCCAAGAACATGGTGTATCTCTCCATCTGTTGGTGTCACCTTTAATTTTTTTCATCAGTGTCTTATAGTTTTCTGCATACAGGTCTTTTGTCTCCCTAGGTAGGTTTATTCCTAGGTATTTTATTGTTTTTGTTGCAATGGTAAATGGGAGTGTTTCCATAATTTCTCTTTCAGATTTTTCATCATTAGTGTATAGGAATGCAAGAGATTTCTGTGCATTAATTTTGTATCCTGCAACTTTACCAAATTCATTGATTAGCTCTAGTAGTTTTCTGGTGGCAGTTTTAGGATTCTCTATGTATAGTATAATGTCATCTGCAAGCAGTGACAGTTTTACTTCTTCTTTTCCAATTTGTATTCCTTTTATTTCTTTTTCTTCTCTGATTGCCGTGGCTAGAACTTCCAAAACTATGTTGAATAATAGTGGTGAGAGTGGACATCCTTGTCTTGTTTCTGATCTTAGAGGAAATGCTTTCAGTTTTTCACCATTGAGAATGATGTTTGCTGTGGGTTTGTCATATATGGCCTTTATTATGTTGAGGTAGGCTCCCTCTCTGCCCACTTTCTGGAGAGTTTTTATCATAAATGGGTGTTGAATTTTGTCAAAAGCTTTTTCTGCATCTATTAAGATGATCATATGGTTTTTCTTCTTCAATTTGTTAATATGGTGTATCACATTGAATGATTTGCATATATTGAAGAATCCTTGCATCCCTGGGATAAATCCCACTTGATCGTGGTGTATGATCCTTTTAATGTGTTGTTGGATTCTGTTTGCTAGTATTTTGTTGACGATTTTTGCATCTATATTCATCAGTGATATTGGTCTGTAATTTTCTTTTTTTGTAGTATCTTTCTCTGGGATTGGTATCAGGGTGATGGTGGCGTCATAGAACGAGTTTGGGAGTGTTCCTTCCTCTGCAATTTTTTGGAAGAGTTTGAGAAGGATGGGTGTTAGCTCTTCTCTAATTGTTTGATAGAATTCACCTGTGAGGCCATCTGGTCCTGGACTTTTGTTTGTTGGAAGATTTTTAATCACAGTTTCCATTTCATTACTTGTGATTGGTCTGTTCATATTTTCTGTTTCTTCCTGGCTTAGTCTTGGAAGGTTATACCTTTCTAAGAATTTGTCCATTTCTTCCATGTTGTCCATTTTATTGGCATAGAGTTGCTTGTAGTAGTCTCTTAGGATGCTTTGTATTTCTGCGGTATCTGTTGTAACTTCTCCTTGTTCATTTCTAATTTTATTGATTTGAGTCCTCTCCCTTTATTTCTTGATGAGGTGGCTAATGGTTTATCAATTTTGTTTATCTTCTCAAAGAACCAGCTCTTAGTTTTATTGATCTTTGCTGTTGTTTTCTTTGTCTCTATTTCATTTATTTCTGCTCTGATCTTTATGATTTCTATCCTTCTGCTAACTCTGGGTTTTGGTTGTTCTTCTTTCTCTAGTTCCTTTAGGTGTAAGGTTAGATTGTTTACTTGAGATTTTTCTTGTTTCTTGAGGTAGGCTTGTATAGCTATAAACTTCCCTCTTAGAACTGCTTTTGCTGCATCCCATAGGTTTTGGATCGTCGTGTTTACATTGTCATTTGTCTCTAGGTATTTTTTGATTTCCTCTTTGATTTCTTCAGTGATCTCTTGGTTGTTTAGTAACGTATTGTTTAGCCTCCATGTGTTTGTGTTTTTTACGTTTTTTTCCCTGTAATTCATTTCTAATCTCATAGCATTGTGGGCAGAAAAGATGCTTGATATAATTTCAATTTTCTTAAATTTAATGAGGCTTGATTTGTGACCCAAGATGTGATCTATCCTGGAGAATTTTCCGTGCGCACTTGAGAAGAAAGTGTAATCTGCTGTTTTTGGATGGAATGCCCTATAAATGTCAATTAAATCTATCTGGTCTATTGTGTCATTTAAAGCTTCTGTTTCCTTATTTATTTTCATTTTGGATGATCTGTCCACTGGTGTAAGTAAGGTGTTAAAACCCCCCACTATTATTGTGTTACTGTCAATTTCCTCTTTTATAGCTGTTAGCAGTTGCTTTATGTATTGAGGTGCTCCTATGTTGGGTGCATATATACTTATAATTGTTATATCTTCTTCTTGGATTGATCCCTTGATCATCATGTAGCGTCCTTCCTTGTCTCTTGTAACATTTTTTATATTAAAGTATATTTTATCTGATATGAGTATAGCTACTCCAGCTTTCTTTTGATTTCCATTTGCATGGAATATCTTTTTCCATCCCCTCACTTTCAGTCTGTATGTGTCTGTAGGTCTGAAGTGGGTCTCTTGTAGACAGCATATATATGGGTCTTGTTTTTGTATCCATTCAGCAAGCCTGTGTCTTTTGGTTGGAGCATTTAATCCATTCACGTTTAAGGTAATTATCAATACGTATATTCCTATGACCATTTTCTTAATTGTTTTGGGTTTGTTTTTGTAGATCCTTTTCTTCTCTTGTGTCTCCCACTTAGAGAAGTTCCTTTAGCATTTGTTGTAGAGCTGGTTTGG